>NC_047036.1:152390053-152713873 GCF_011762595.2 Tursiops truncatus
ATGAGGAAGCCAGAGCCCACACACTGACTGGTTCCACACATTGGGTCAGGATTTGGGTCCCGCTGCCTGGTGGTGGGCTTTGGAGGGGCAGCATATACAGGGGCTGGCAGGGCTCCAGCTGCCCCTTCCCCCTGCCTCGCACCACTGCCCCAACATGGACACCTGTTCCGGAACTTGTGGCCATTGTTCCCACTGTCCTTCCCCTCGGGCCCTTCCTGTTTGTATCCGTCGTGCGGTAGCCCCCAACCCCACCCGTGCCAGGTGTTTCCCTTGGGAAAACTCTGACCCTCTGCAGGAAGAGGGGTTGAGTGGGGTTTTTCCCCCTCCCAAGGGAAGAAGGAATGGAAATTCTGAGGCCACCAGCCCTGGTTCTCTGGTGCCCTCTGCCCACCCACAACATTAGGTGCCTGGCAAGAGAATGAACAAAGTTAGAGTCAGACAGCGATGGAGTCCTCAGCTGGCCCAGTCCTGGGAGGGGCCCCTATCCTGCTGCTTCAGGTCCTGGTCCCCCGTGACCCCAGTCATACCCTGGCCCCTAGTCGGAGCTGGAGCACTAGACAGGTAGCCTTGGGACCTCTACTCCTTTCTCTAGGAATCCTGTCCTGGATTCTCTCTGGAACCCACATCTGCCACTCCTGGGTGGGCCAGGTGGGGAGCTGACACGGAGAGCAAGCACTTGGTTTTAGGGCATCAGGGGAGTTGGGCAGCAAGCGCCTACCTGCTCTGATGGAGCCTCCCGACCCCCAGAAGCAGCCGCCTGTGCCCTGGTGAAACTTCATGGCCACAGCCCCAGGCCCTGCTGGCATTGCCATGGGCAACGTGGGCAGCCTGTTGGAACGGCAGGACATTTCCCCTGAAGAGCTACGGGCAGCACTCGCAGGGTCTCGGGGCTCCCGCCAGCCTGATGGGCTGTTCCGGAAAAGCTTGGGCCAGCGCGAGCTCTTCAGCTACCTGCACCTCCCCAAGAAGGACAGCAAGACCACCAAGCGGGCCTCTCGGACCGAGCCTGCCGACTATGCCACCCTCTACTACCAGGAACATCCTCGGGCCAGTGACTTCAGCAAGACTTCGCTGCCTGAGCGGGGTCGTTTTGACAAGGTGTGCCTCTGCCGTGCCCCTCCCTACTGTGGTAGTGTGGGGATGGGGGCTTCCTTGGAGACCCTGATGCTGGGATGGGATGTGAAAGTCTTTTTTTTTTTTTTTTAATAACATGCGGAATTTTTTTTAAATATATAATTTATTTATTTGGTTGCACTGGGTCTTAGTTGCGGCAAGTGGGCTCCTTAGTTGCGGCACATGGGCTCCTTAGTTATGGCAGGTGGCCTCCTTAGTTGCAGCATGCATGTGGGATTTAGTTCCCTGACGAGGGATTGAACTGGGGCCCCTTGCATCGGAGCGCAGAGTCTTAACCACTGCGCCACCAGGGAAGTCCCATGAAAGTGTTGCTATGGGCAGGCTTGAGACTTGGTCACTGCCTCTTGGTGACATGTCCCCCATGTTCTCAAAGAGGATTCCCAGGGGCTGCGGGAGGGAGCATCGGAGGGCAGAGCAGAGCAGTCAGCCCAGGGTCTCATTCCTGCCCTCTCTTCCTGGCAGTGCCACATTCGCCCATCAGTATTCAAGCCGACAGTGGGCACCGGGAAAGGCTTCCTGTCCACGCAGAGCCTGGCGGCCCACAAGGGTCAGAAGCTGTGGCGCAGCAATGGCAGCCTGCACACGCTGGCCTGCCACCCTCCCCTGAGCCCAGGGCCCCAGGCCAGCCAGGCCCAGGCCCGTGCCCAGCTGCTGCACGCCCTCAGCCTGGATGAGGGTGGCCCTGAGCCCGAGCCCAGTCTGTCCGACTCCTCCAGTGGAGGCAGCTTTGGCCGCAGTCCCAGCACTGGTCCCGGCCCCTTCTGCTCCTCCCTGGGCCACACTAACCACCTCGGGGGCTCCCTGGACCGGGCCTCACGGGGTCCCAAGGAGGCTATGCTGAGCTGCTTGCCTGAACCACCACCCCCCTACGAGTTCTCCTGCCCCACTGCCGAGGACATGGTGGCCGTGCTGCCCGACACCTGCGAGGAGCTCAAGAGGGGCCTCAGTGATGAGAATGGCACCAACCCCTTCACGCAGGTGAGAGCAGCCCCTGCCTTGGTGTGCTGTTCTGTCCCTTGGCATTAGAGTACAGGGCAAACAGAGGGTCACCAGCCAGCTCTCCCACATGGCTCTGGGCACAAGAGAATAAGGAAGAGAGAGGTGATTTGGCTCCTCTCCCCAAGCCCCACGTGGTGGGGATGTCATGGCATTGGTGGTCCTTGCTGGGAGTTGGGTGGGAGGGAGACTCCCTGGGAGGGCCATGTGTTGAGGACACTTCACCTCTGGAGGACATCGTGGGTTAGGGCACATGTGTGGCCAGAGCATTGGACCCTGGACCCTGTGGTGTTGAGGCACAGGATGTTAGAAGCAGCTGGAGTGTTGGATCTGTGGGCCAGCCATGGGAGTGCAGGCAGTCGGTGTCTGGGAGGCAGGGCCGTGTGTGGATATCAGGGCATGGCAGGTGCCTCTTCCTCTTGGCAGGTGCTGGAGGAGCGCCAGCGTCTGTGGCTGTCTGAGCTGAAGCGCCTATACGTGGAGCAGTTGCATGAGGTGACCCAGAAGGCCGAGCGTAGTGAGCGCAACCTCCAGCTGCAGCTGTTCATGGCCCAGCAGGAGCAACGGCGCCTACGCAAGGAGCTGCGGGCACAGCAGGGCCTGGGCCCAGAGGCCGATCCCAGTGCCCGATCAGAGGAAGAAGCCCGATGGGAGGTGAGAGACTAGGCATTCAGAAACTCCTGCCCTCATTACTGTCATCCCATCCTCTAGCTGCCTTCCAACTGGTCCCCCCTTACCCTGCTTTGCTTGGCTCTTGCCCATCCCTGTCCCCCTTCAGGTGTGCCAGAAGACAGCAGAGATTAGCCTCCTGAAGCAGCAGCTGCGGGAGGCCCAGGCTGAGCTGGCACAGAAGCTTGCTGAGATCTTCAGCCTGAAGACGCAACTTCGGGGCAGCCGGGTGCAAGCCCAGGCCCAGGACGCAGAGCTGGCCCAGCTGCGAGAGGCTGTGCGGAGCCTGCAGGAGCAGGCCCCTCGGGAGGAGGCCCCAGGCAGCTGTGAGACCGATGACTGCAAGAGCAGGGGGCTGCTGGGGGAGGCAGGAGGCAGTGAGGCCGGCGATGGTGCCGAGCAGCTGCGGGCTGAGCTGCTGAAGGAGCGGCTCCGGGGCCAGGAGCAGGCGCTGCGCTTTGAGCAGGAGCGGCGGATATGGCAGGAGGAGAAGGAGCGGGTGCTGCGCTACCAGCGGGAGATCCAGGGGGGCTACATGGACATGTACCACCGCAACCAGGTGCTGGAACAGGAGCTGCGGGCACTGCGGGAGCCCCTCGCGCCCTGGAGCCCTCGGCTTGAGTCCTCCAAGATCTGAGGCCAGCGGAGTGAGCTGACAGCAGAAGCACTGTCAGAAGATGGCTTGCACAAGCCCACTCTGAGACGGCCAGCTCCTTCCTTACGTTGGTCTGGGGCAGAATCTGCTGTGACCAGCCAAAGATGGAGAGGCTCGCTGAGAGAAGGGATCCAGTGGGGCTGTGGGCTGGATGGGTGCCAGCAGCAGGAGCCAGGGCAAGGCCCTACTGGCTGAGGAATACCCAGGCAGAGCCCAGCCCTGCTCTCTGAAGTAGGTGTGGCCCAGGAAAGGAGGTTTGGGAGTGAAGAGCCCTGTGATGCAGAAGGGCCAGTGTGAGGGAGGGAGACTGGGGTGGGAACACTGGCCTCCCCAGAATAAAATCACATTTTCTACGAGGAGGCACCAGGTGATGATGTTGGGCCTGTCCCTGACCTGAGTCCAGAGGATAGTGGACGGTCAGGGTTAGGGCTGTTGTCCCAGGCTGTAGCTCCACCATGTTCATGGTCAGTGGGGAGGGTATGCCTTGTGCCTCTGTGTGCAGCTGCTGGACATGCACGTTGGGGACTGGAGGAATCCTTGCCCTGGCACCACAGAGTTCCTTAGCTGCCATGTGGGATGAAATTCCTTTCTTTAGCATCAGTGGGACTTTTCAGAAGGCAAGTCAGCCAAGGTATTGCTATAACATGAAACAACATCCTCTTTTTGGAAAGGCTGGGCCCCAGGTTCCCAGGCCCAGCTGGATGCGGGGCCGGCCTAACACAGCTTCTGCTGGAGAACCTTAAGCCTCCAGGAGGGGCCCTGCCCCTCCCAGAACATACCTCCCACCTTTCTCTCTGGCTTGTGCACCCCTCCCTCCGTTGGGATGAGGGCCCTGGGAAGGTGCGGGAGATGAGGCAGAGAAGGCTTGGTAAAGGGCCAGAACCACAGCCCTTTACCACAGAACCACAGGGAATGTGGACATTTCCCTGTAGGCATGGGGGGCCATGGGGT
This sequence comes from Tursiops truncatus, assembly GCF_011762595.2. Classification (NCBI taxonomy): domain Eukaryota; kingdom Metazoa; phylum Chordata; class Mammalia; order Artiodactyla; family Delphinidae; genus Tursiops; species Tursiops truncatus. The sequence goes on from NC_047036.1 coordinate 152,394,459, forward strand.
ATTCTTGAGCAGGAGTGAGATATGATCTGATTTGTATTCTGGAAAGTTCTTTCCTGGAAGGAAGCACCCCCATCCCTGGCCCTGCATTTGGCTCCGTGACCCTTGCTCTTAGCCAAGGCTGGTCCTTGGCCCCTAAAACCCACTCCCATCCTTGCCCTCTCAGACATCTGGCTTCCCCTCTGGCCCATTGCTCCCTCCTGGGTGGGTGATCTGGAGCGCAGAACAAGTCTGGCTGTGCACGAGGCATCTCCCTAGCCCTTGCTCTGGAGTTTGGTGTCCTTACAGATGCATCCGTGTAACTGCTGCCATGCGTGGAGAGCTTCCTGCCTGCCTGGTGCTGTGTTAGGCTGTCAGGGCATGGGGGGGTCAGGGTTGAATGAGATGTGCTTCCTGCCACAGGGGAGCCAGCACACAGAAGTCTCCCTCCCAGGCCCAGTCATGGTGGGGCAGTGGCCACGTCTGAGATCTCTGCAGAGACCCCCAGTTTGTTCCCTAATGGCTGTGATCAGCTCCTTCCCTGGCCACGCCTGGCGGCCCCCTCAGGCCCCAACAAGTGGGTCCTGGTGGTGGAGTGGAGTCGCTGTGCAGGGGTCTGGATGCAGCTGTGGAGTGTGAGCCAGTGTGCCCCACCTTTTTAGGGCAGAGCAGGGTGTGTGTTGTCTGCCGTGGGGGTGGTGTGTTTATGTGTGTGAGTGTCAGGTGTGTATAGTAGAGATGTGCTGTGGGTGGTGGGTGTGTCTAAGGGGGTGTGTTTGGGGTTCCTGGGTTGGAGGCCTGGAGGGCTGCTTCCTGGTCCCTCTCTCTGTTGCATTCTTTCCCACCAGTCTCAGCCCCTTTTAGCACTGACCAGGCTTGCCTGGAGCCTGTGACCAGGGCAGACCCCTGGGCCTAGCTGAGACCCATCTGGGCTCACCCCTGAGCCCAGGTCCTCTGCCTGGGGAGGGAAAGCAGGGACACTTGGGTTAGGCTGGCCTGTCCATGACAGGCCTTGATACCCATTTCACACACCCCTTCTAATCGAGGTTTCTGGGTCAATGGTTCCTCCGAAGGGCCCTCCAGAGCTCAGTGCTAGCCTGAAGACTGAGTCACCCCCAGGGCCTGGAGCTGGTCAGGCTGGGTGCCCACGTGCCCCACAGTGGCTGGGGTCCACCTTTTGGTGTCCCAGCTCTGCAGAACAGCTCCCCACCCAGCAATTAGGGAGCTGGGCTGGCCAGTATAGCCAGCGGGGAGTGGGCGGGCGGTACCAAAACTTGGCAGCTGTGCCAGAAACCAAAGCCAGGCCCAGATGTAGGGGGAGGGCACGAGAGAGCCGAAGCTGGGGTGGCTCAGAGGGAACCAGATCCCTGTGAGCTCATCCCTGCTGGGAAAACCAGTTCCCTGTCCCCAAGCCGGCTGGGTGGCTCCGGGGCCAGGCGATCACAGGTGCCACTGTAGTGGCTACTGCTTGGGGCAGCCCCTCTGTCCTGCCCCTGGTGGACCCCTCAGCTCCCCAGCTGTCCTCAGACCCCCTCCCCCAGCAGACTAGGCCCAAGAGCTAATTCTCTCCAGACTGAGACTAGCTCCCTACACTGGGCTCCCTGCCCTTGGTCCCTCTTGTTCTCAGCTCAGATAGCTTCACACCCTCCAGTGGCTCCCTGGGCCCCTTAACCTGTCACTTGAGGCCTCTGACAGTCTCCCTCCAGGGTCACTGATAGTGGTGCCTCTCCTGATGCCAGCAGCCCTCTGGGCCCTCATTCTCCAGGTGCCCCCTCACAGTGCTCAGATCTTGCCTCCTTAGGAAAGCCTTCCCTGCACTGACACCCTGCCTAGGCAATTCCTCATTCCCTATGCCCACATCCCCTCCGTCTCTCCACCAGATTTTTCTGTGCTGTTGGAATTGTCAGTTTGCCTCTGTTTCCACTGGGCTGTGGGCATGGTTGGGGCAGGGCCGGCTCTTCTGTTTTCATCCCCAGAGCCTGCTCTGGTTCTAGCCCAGCAGACACTGGGGGGCTTTGGAGTCAAGAGAGACCACACCCCTCCCCTGACTAGCATATGGATTCAAGCTGGTGGGGCGGGGGGAAGATGGCAAAGGCTCCAGCTCCAAGCATTCATTCACCTTTCGTGCCATCTGGTCTGAACCAGGTCTGTGCCAAGCACTGCCATTCACTGCACAGTGATGTACTGAGTGCCTCCCTCGGGGAGGAAGCCAAGGTGCTCAAAGCCTCTGCCCCTGTGGCCCTTCCCGGAGGGTGGGGGAGAGAGACAACACACACACAGGTCCACAGTAGTGACTGGGCCAGAAAAGTGCGAACATACAGAGGTGGGGATAACAGAGGCACCTCCACAGTGGTGAGCAAGTCAGCAGATCTCGGAGAAGGCAGAGGGAGCCCATCTGGGGGATGGAGAGTAAATTTCTTTGAGACTGGGGGAGCTGCAGGTATTAGGGAAACTTTTTCCAAAGAGGGTGCAGGTGACAATTCAGATTGCATAACCCACCACCCTAGTAGGTGGGGGCTTTACCCCTCTGTATTGGATTCAGGAAAGAAAAAGAATGTGCTGTTTCTTGCAACAAAAACAAAAGTGGAATAGGTCATGAGAGGTGAAGTTTGAGTGCCATGGGAGTTCAGAGGAGAGCTGGCTCACTTATCACTCCAGGTCATAGTGGGGCAGGGGGACAGATGTTGACCAAACTTTGGTCGGCCACTTCCGAGCTTTCTTTTTCACTGTGCCTTCCTGTGTCCTTATGCAGTCCAGTTCTAGCGAGAATCCTGCTAACTTAGGTTAGACAGAGTTCTCCCATCCTCCATATCTGATCACCTTCCATATCTAATCTGGTTCCTCAGCCTCCACCATCTCCAGGGTTATGTCTGGTCACTCTGGCCTGCCTTCACTGAGAATCCTCTGAAGTTGTTTAGCCAGTTCCCCCTGCACCTTGAGGTTTCCTCTTAGTAATTTTCCATCTGCTGACCTCCACCCTGCTCCTTGGCTATGAATTCAACGTTTCCTGGTTATATTTGGAGTTGAGGCCACTCTCTGGCCCCTACCACAAAACCCCATTCCAGTAGCCCCCTTGAATAAAGTCTTCCTTACCATATTCTTTAACACGTGTCATGAGTAATTTTTTTCTTTAACAGGGGTAATCTTCTCAGAGGAGGGGAAGTTGTGGGTATTTCCTCTGGAGTAGGGTGAGATGAAGGCATTCCAGGATGGGCCTGGATTTGGTCACGGGGAAGCGTGTGGCAGGTCTATGAGAGGATCTTGTCTGGAAAGGGGTGAAAGGAGGCAAGCTGGACAGCCTGCCAAGCTGGCACAGAAGGACTTCACCTCCTGTGACTGTGGGTGGGTCCCTCAGGCAGCCAAGGGGAAGGGCCAGAACCAGGACTGGCTTTGTGTGTGTGTGACCTGTGTAGTCACCAAGGGCCCCACACTCAGAAGGGCCTTAGACTTGGTGCAATGCTCTGCTGTCATCATCCGGAAGTTAATGATGTTTGAACAAAGGGCCTCGCATTTTCATTTTGCTCTGGGGCCTGCAAATGATATAGCTGCTCCTGGCCTGAACCAAAGCTTTGCAAGGAATGGCAGGGGTAGGGAGAAACAGGAGACTGGTTGGGAGTCACCTGGAGGGTGGAAGGAAGAGCAGAGCCTGAGCGGGCAACTTGAACTGATGTTGAGCCCTGATGCTCCCAGGTTCTGCAGAAGGCAGGTGGTGGCTGCACTACCCGCTGTTGCCCCCCATCCCCCCAGCTATTCATCTTTTCCTAGCCTGGCCTTCCTGGACACACTCTGGGAGGCAAGGAAGGCTGTTTTTCAGGAGAGCACTCCAGGGCTTGTCCTCTCTATCAAGAACCTTTCTTCCCTCCCTCCCTCCCTCCCTTGCTTCCTTCCTTCCTTCTTTGTTATCTAGTATGCTCTTTGTGTACTGGCCTCCCTAACCCCTGCCATTTTTTTTTCTTTTTTTTTTTGGCGGTACGCGGGCCTCTCACTGTTGTGGCCTCTCCCATCGCGGAGCACAGGCTCCAGACGCGCAGGCTCAGCGGCCATGGCTCACGGGCCCAGCCGCTCCGTGGCATGTGGGATCTTCCCGAACCGGGGCACGAACCCGTGTCCCCTGCATTGGCAGGTGGACTCTCAACCACTGCGCCACCAGGGAAGCCCACCCCTGCCATTTTTAAGGTATAATTTACATACAGGAAAATTCACTGCTTTGACAGTACAGAGAATTGTACAACCAGCCCTACAGAATAGCCAAGATACAGAATAGTTCCATCATTCCCCCCAAATCCCCGTGTACCTCTGTAGTCAGCCATTCTACCCCACCCTCAGGCAACCAATGATCTGCTTTCTCAATAACCTTGTGTTTGTTTTTCTTTTTTGCCCTTTTTGTGAGCAGTGTTTAATCCCACCACATATTAGAACATATTACAAAGTAGTGAGTAAAACAGTATGACATTCGTATAAAAATAAAACTGTGCCTCAGTGGGAAGAATGAAGAGCAAGAAATAGATTTCATTTTGTAGAAAAATCTTAATATTATGGTAACGGGCTTCCAAATGAGCGGGTAACGAAGATTATTTTTTAAGCAGTTCTGGGATAACTGGACAAAAATATGGGGAAAAAAAGTCATATTTTACACCACCCCCTGCAAAATAAAATGGACATGCATTGGGAATTAAATTTTAAAAATCAAATCCTAGGAAACTAGCAAAAGGTAAAAAGACTGTTACTGAGTTAGTGGAGAATAGCTAAGTTTTTCTGCTTTGAAGCAGCCACCCTCCAACAAAATAAAACAAAACAAAACCACACAATCCCAACAAGGAAAGATTGACAAAATCAGCCATGTAAGAAAACATGGTGCAACCTGAAAAGTAACGAAACCATGATGTAAGAAGAGCCACATACTGGGGGAAACAATGACAGACAGAGGTGAAGGAGCCTGACGTATGAGCTGGGCATTCTAAGTTCTGGCAGAAGCTAGGCTTTGCTCACACCCAGTGTAGCTGAGAGGCAGGCTTCCCCAGAGGAAGTGGGGAAGCCTGGGGCGTTCGCGAAACCCTGTGAGGTCCTGCTGGCTTGGACTCAGCCTCAACCTCGGACTGTAGCCCCAGGCAAGGTTCACTCAACCCTCCGACTCCCACAACTCCCGCCTGGGCCAGGACCACCCAGGCTCACGGTGCACGGACAGGCCTCTTCGCCCCCGCGGGCTGCTGGACGGGCTGTGGACCGCCCTCTTGCTTGCGTGTTTCATCAGGTTTGAAACCGGGGTTTCCCCATTCATAAACGGAGGATATCGGCTACTTCAGACTATTTCTGCGCAGCTACTGTGTTCCAAGCACATAGTGTTGGGGCTACAGCAGCGGTGAGTACAAACTCCTGGCCCCAATGGAGCTTTTATCCTAAAAGGGAGGGGGGGAGGGGGGAGGTTAGGGGCAGGAAGACAGAATAAACAAATAAACGCTCAAGATAATTTAAAGTCAAATATTATAAGGAAAACAGGGCTGGATTGTGCAAGGGTGTTTTGTGGAGGTGGGGAGGAGGTATGGAGGGTTGCAGGGTAAGATGCCCTGGAATGAGACTGGCCATAAAAGGAAGCTAAAGTCAGGGAAAAAGAGACCGAGTCTTTTTTCTTGGGCTGTTTCTAGTCCAAGTCCCTGAAGCCTGAGGAGGGGGCGGGAGGCTTCTCTGCCCCTTCCCTGCAGAGCAAGGGGGCCTTGGAGGGTCGTGAACTCAGCCCTGGCCTGGGCTTGGGGTCACCATCTCCTCTCACCTCCTTCCTAACTCTTACCCTTCCTCCTTAGGGCGGTTGTGCAACCCCTGTCTCCCCTCCATTCTGGAAGGAGAGCGACAAATTTAGGGCAGCAGGGCAGGGCCGAGTCCCTCGCAGCAGAATTTAATTGCCCAGTGTGTTAAGTATGGACTTCTCTTTTAAACATCATTTGATGTTTCAAAAAGGCCATCAAGGAGCCATCGCGGGAAAGCCTAACTGTTGGACCTTACATGCATTGTGTTGTTCAGTATTGTCTTTACTTTGAATGAGGGTGGGAGGGCGCGGACCGGGGGAGGCAGAGTTATTGCTGGTCTAGGGCTTCTGAACGCGGAGCCGCCGCGCGCACCCCCGCTAGCCAGCGAGTGGGTCGCTCCGATTCCTCCCATCAGACGTGCAGAGTCGGGGCCGGGCCGGCGGCCTCGGGCTCCCGGGGGAGCCCGGGCGCAGCCCCGCGACGGTCGGAGGTGCGGTTTTCAGCTGCCGCCCTGACCCTGCGGGCGACTCCACTCGTGCGCAGGAGGGGGAGGCTCGGCCACCCCTCCGCGGAGCCGCGAGTGGGCGAATCCAGAGCCTCGGAGCAACTGTCGCAGGTTCCGGTTCCGTTGACAGCGGCGCCGGAAACCAGGCCACGGGCTGCGGGACCAGGTGAGAGCCGGCTGGCTTCCCTGCCGGGAGGTACGGTCAGAGGGCGGAGCGCGGTGGGCGGCTGCTCGGCTACGCAGGCTCCCAGGCCCCGGGTCTTCTGTAAAGCCGCGGGACTAAGCCCCCTCACCAGTCCGCCCTTGGGTTTGTTTTCTCCTCAGACGTCGGCCACGGCCGGGAGTTGGACTCCTACATTCTCAGAGACCCTTCGGGGAGCCGCCCCTACCTGGGGAGTGGCTCGAACTCACACGTCCCATCCTATTGCGACCCTGCCGAGCCGGAGGTAACCGTTGCGGACGTGGGAGCCAGGCAGGGCATTCGACTAAGGTCTTTTGAAGGATGAGTAGGAGTTTGCCAGTAATATGCATGCTAATGAAGGTGAAACTCCCAGCAGGGGCTGTAGTCCAAGAAGATTGGTGGGCTTTTTCCTCCTTCCAGGTTTGGTTAATGACAGAAGAAAGATTTGAAACTTGAAATAAAGATGTGCAATGAAGAAAAGGAACAGGGTGATATGATAGACTAATAGGTACGGGGTGGGGCAGAGGGGGCAACATTAGATACTGTGGTCTAGGAGAGCATCTCTGAAGAAATGCGTTTGAAACCCTAACACGGACCCAGTCATAGGGAGATCTGAAAGAGTGTTCAGGCAGAGGGAAAAAGCCCCGAGGTAGAAATAAACTGATGTTCAAAAAATATTAAGAGAACTAGTGTGGTTGGAATATGGCCATTAAGGAAGAGAGTGGTAGGAGATGAAGTTGGAGAGGTGGTTGGGAGTTGACTCACATAGAGCCTTGCAGACCCATCTCCCATACTTATTCTGAGTATGTGGAAATCTATTGGATTTTAAGCAAAGGAGTGATGTGTCAGGTGAAGACTGGATAGAGATGGGGGGTGAAAAGATTAAGTGTTGGGTCGGTGGAGGCTGTCCAGTTCTGTGTCAGGCAAAGGGGACCTTTCTGTGATTTGCGCAAACTTCCCTTCTTCTCCCCTGGCCCCAGAAGGGGCCCTCTTGTGTTAGGATGTTGAAGACTGGGGACAAAACCCCTATGCATGCCTTGGTGGGGATTTCAGTATTGCACTCATGTCTCTTCCTGCCCAACTGAGACAAGTTTGAGCTCAGGGCCCCCTAGTTAGGAAATGGATGTACCCTCCGTGGACCAGGCCCTGGGCTGGGCACTGAGGGGACAGAGGATGAGATTGGACTCCAGCCCTGAGCAGCTCAGTCTAGTGCGGGGAGACAGACGTGTGAATAGGCAGTTTACTGTGCCGCAGTGCTGAGAACTCAGATGTGTGTGGTATAGGCGCCCTTGAGAGAGGTTTGGTTTGTGAAGCAGAGGAGGAGGCAGGGAGATTTCATTGAGAGCTTCATGGGCTTCATGATTAAACAGCATCTTGTGTTCTCCGTGCAGAGAAGCATGGAGGGCACTCTATACACAGGAATAGCTTGTGCAAAGGAAGTAAATGTACAATTGCAAAGGGCATGTTATGTCAAACCGTGGCAGTGATGCATAAAGGGGTGACAGGATCTGATGTGTTGTATTGGGGTGATCACCCTGGTAGATAATTTCTGTCCATGTGAGACCTTGGGGAGGAGGGCTTAGGATAATGGAAATGAAACTCCCTGGATTAATCCTGAAGACAAACTCACACTCATCCATCCTTGTGCCTGGTGAAGATGACCGGCTGTGATTAAGGGAGAGTGGCTAACCCTGGACAGGCCGAATTGGCCTCTTGGGCTTTTCGGATGGAATACCTGCAAGCAGTTCTGTTTTCCCATCTCGTTTATTTTATTAAAAAAAAATTTATTGAGGTAATCACATTTATCAGTTCAGTGTACATTTAACTGGTCCACACAGGCCCTTTTTCTCCTTTGCATTAATTTACATATTCCCTTTTATCCCCATTTTCCCCATTCCCTCCCCCCCACCCAACTGCAGCAAACCACTCTGATGTGTTTGGTACATATCCTTTTATTTGCGTGTGTCCTTGGTTGTATGCATATATTTTTTAAAAACATAAGTGGTATTCTGCCTGGACTTCATTTTGTTTCTTTTTTTTCCCTTCAGTACCGTGTTTTGGGATCTTACTGATGTTGCTGTGGGTATATCCGGAACATGGTTTCTCAGTGCTACCCAGGTTTCCATAGGTGCATCTCCCACATTTTACTTGACTTATCACTTCCCGTAGGCCCCTGGGTTGTCTCAAACTCCCTGCCACAACACAGCACTGGGATGAAAATTCTTGTACCCATCTCCTCCCTCAGCTTTTTAATACAATTTCAAGATGCTGACTTGGGCTTCCCTTTGATAATCCTGGTATTAGTTGATGTCTGACAGGGCCATACTGTTTGACCTTGGTGAGGTTGTAACCTTTCTTGAGCAGTGTTTATTTTCAGTAAATTGTGATTCTGGTTCCCACTCTTGGCAAACATTCTTTTGTACTGCCATCTTTCCTAGCTGATCATCTCACAGGCTCTGTGGTTACTTTCCTGTTTCTTGTCATCATTAATCATTGCTGTACACTCATTCCAACCACAAATATTGGCTGCTTTCCTTTCCTGGTGAGATGATGGCCTGTTAAGCTGGTCCAGAGAGGACTGTGCTTCAGAGAAGGACTCTGGAGCCTGGAGCCAGACTGCCCAGCTTCGGTTCCAGGTCCTCTACTTCGCAGCTACGTGACCTTGAGCAATTTATTTAATCTGAGTTTCATTTTCTCATCCGTAAAGTAGGTCTAATAATTGTACCTACCTCATAGTGCTTTTGTAAGAATTAAGTGAATTAATGCATGCCAAGTCATTAGAACAGCACCTGTCACATAATAAGCCCCTATAAAATATTAACTATTCATAGCAATAATTATTATTATATTATTTCCAACAGGTATCCCTGTTACATTTTGCCTGTAGTGGTTCATATTCCAGTTATAGGGTATTTCCTCAGGGGGCATGAAGAGGGGGGCATGTCTTCTAGACACCATGATTAACAAATTCTACTGTGATAGTGTCAATCATAGGAGGGAGGGCATAAATACATCTCAAGGCCCTGGGTACCATTTCTCCATTACTCATCCCCTGTCTGATAAGGAGATAGTGGCTATAGGTTGGACCAAGATGATGGGGCCAGGGCTAACAGTACTGGTGGGAATGGGAAGAGAGGCTGGTGAGACTGGGAGAATCCCGATGGTCACTTTGGACACAGAATTCTCTTTGTGATGTTACTCTGTACCCTTCTTTGAGAGAATGAACAACTGGCTAGATTTGAACGTTTGAGAGATGCATTTGACAGAGCCCTCTCACTTTAAATCCCATAGATGGAAAGATGGGGAGCAAAATCAACTCTATCACCAGCATTTTAAGGATTGTCCATGTGTTCAGTGTCAAAGGCTGCTCTGAAATGGAGGGGAGCAGTGGCCCAGTGTTGAAGGGACTTAGGAATGGGACCTTAGTGGTAGGAAAGGTGGGACAAGAAAAGTCAACTTTCTTCAATGGTACCATGAGGAGGAAGAGTTTTACAACCAGAGATGTTCTAGTCTAGTGGGGGAGGCAAGCCCTCAAACAGATCGTTACCCAGTGATCAAAACTGAAATAGAAGGGTGCCAAGTGAGAGTGGAGGGAGCCAGGTGAGAGCAGGCTAGGGACAGCTGCAGAAGGAGATGACCTCTTAGCTGCCTTGGAAAGGATGGGCCAGATTCTCAAGTAGTCCAGGAAGTGAGGGGTGATGGAGAGCATACCAAGGCACGGAGCTGTGAAGGAAAAAGGGAATATGAGCTGCCTGTCTGTGGGCAAGCGGCAGGGAGGCTGAGGTAGGAGTGGTGGGCAAGGCCTCTCAGGCCATTGTGGTCAGCATTTGTTCCATAGGCTGTGCTTTCAAGCATCAGCCATTCAAGGACTGCCTTCATGGCTTCTATCACTATAGTATATGGAAAACCAAATCCACTAAGTGAAGAGGTGGCCATAATGAACATATGAAAATACATGAAACATTAGAATATGCGATATATGTATGGATTTCTACTTAGATAGCATAGATAGTATTGCCTGCTGAGGGCTCTGCAAGGCCTGCTCTCTTTTCCGATTAAAAAAGAGATGAGGGGAATTTCCTGGTGGTCTAGTGGTTAAGACTCCGCGATTCCACTGCAGGGGTCATGGGTTCAATCCCTGGTCGGGGAACTAAGATCCCTGCATGCTGTGGCACAGCCAAAAAAAATTTTAAAAAGAGATGAACAAGGATTCTAATGAAAAGAGTTGAAAACAGAGTAATTTTCTCACCATGATTCAGAAGACCCGTCCTCACGCCTACCTGCACCTCCAATGGGCACCCTGGCTGGAGGTGATGGAAGCTGTGTACAGATATGTTAAGCTGGGAATTTCTAAGCATTGATATATGATATGGGAATGGTGAGGTGGGATCTGGGAGCCCTCCTCACTGTGCCCCTCTGGCCCAGGTGGGGCCTGACACAGTGGCTGCCATGGAGCAGTGTGCAAGTGTGGAGAGAGAGGTGGACAAGGTCCTGCAGAAGTTCCTGACCTATGGGCAGCACTGTGAGCAGAGCCTGGAGGAGCTGCTGCACTACGTGGGCCAGCTGCGGGCTGAGCTGGCCAGCGCAGGTGGGTGTCCCCCCACTAGAGCCCCACACCTGCCTCCCTTGGGGCCTAGGAGACCCCAAGGCTGCTTGATAATAGGGTTCTGGAAGGACGATGGTTAGGGCATTGATACATGGATCCCTAGGCCTCTTCAATGGGGAACAATGGAAGTCTCTGAGCTATTTCAAAAAGCCCAACAGAAATTATTAATTTACCTGAGATTATTTTCACTTACGTTTTGTTTTCAGTTTGCTTTTCTATTTTGAGTCTTTAAGACACTTTAAGATAATTTCAAGTTTACAGAAAAGTCCTAAGAACAGTATAAAGAGCTCATATATACCCTTCACCAAGATTCACCAACTGCTAGTATGTTGCCGTATTTGCTTTATCAGTTTTCTTGCATATTCTTACTTTTAAAACCATTAGAAAGTAAGCTGCAGATATCATACAGCTAAGCCTTTGGTGTGTATGTCCTAAGATCAAGGGCATTCTCTTACGTAAGTACAGTATAATTATTAAAATCAAGAAGTTAGACATTAATATTATGACCTAATGAATATAGCTCATATTTCAATTTGCCACTATCCAATAATTTTTGTAAAACATTTAAATTTTATTTTCCAGTCCAGGATCCAATCCAAGATCAAGCATTGCACTTAGTTTCTTGTGTCTTATCTTTAGTTTTTTAAATCTGGGACATTTCCTCCACCTGCCTTTGCCTTTCATGACATTGACATTTTGGAAACATTAAAGCCAGTGATTTTGCAGAACGTCTCTCGATTTGGATTTGTTTGCTGTTTCCTTATTTTTTTGCATTTTGGGCAAGAGTACTTCAGAACTGATGTGTTTCTCAGTGCATCACATCAGGAGGTACAAGGTATCAGCTTGTTCCATTATGGGTGATGTTAACTTTGATCAAGATCTTTGGTTAAGATGGTGTCTGCCAGGTTCCTACACCCTAAGGTTAATATTTCTTTCTTTAGAGTTAATCAATAAGTAATTTGTGGGGAGGTACTTTGAGACTATATAAATTTCCTGTGCTTTATCAGACTCTGCCCACTGGTTTTAGCATTCATTGATGATTCTTGCGTGAACCAATCATTACAAACTTAGTTGCAACATGGGTGATTTTTCCTGGTCTATCATTCCCTATACACTTATTAGTTGGCATTTAACTATAAGAAAGGAGCTTTCCCTTCCTTCTTTCTTCCTTCCTTCCTCCCTTCCTTCCTTCCTTCATTCCAAGTTCATACTCATAAATTCTTACATTATTCAATGGGTTATAATCCATTACTGTTATTATTTATTTTGGTGATCAAATTGTCTTAGATTTGACCAGAGGTAACCCCTAGTTCCTTTTTTTTTTGATTGAGCTATAATTCACATTAAAATTCACCCTTTTAAAGTGTACAATTTAGTGGGTTTTTAGTATATTTCCAGAATTGTACAGTCTTTACCACTATCCAATTACAGAACATTTTCATCTCTCTAAAAAGAATCCCCCACCCATTAATAATCACTCCATTTCTCCTTCTCCCCCAGCCCCTGGCAACCACTAATCTACTTTCTCTCTATGGACTTACCTATTCTGGACAGTTCATATAAACGGAATCATATAATATGTGGCCTTTTATATTCTTTCACTTAGCGTGTTTTCAAGGTTCATCCCTATTGTACCATGTACTTCATTCTTTTTTTATGTGCTGGGTCATATGGTAACTCTCTGTTCAACTTTTTGAAGAAAATGTTGGCACACTGTTTTGTGTGCACACTGTTTGGCACACTGTTTTCCAAAGTACCTGCAACATTTTATATTCCCACCAGCAATGTATGAGGGTTCCAGTTTGCTCACATCCTCACCAACACTTATTATCACCTGTCTTTTTGGTTATAGCCATCCTAGTAGGAGTAGGCCCAGCCACCACCTCCTGTTTGTATTTGTCAGGACTCATTCAGTTACAGGTGACAGAAACCTAGTTCAGACTAGCTTAAACAAACGAAGGGGGTATGGTTGCTGGATTTATAGATTCAGGTAACTGAAAGGTCCAGCCCAGTTGGATCTCATGTGAGATCCAACTCATCTCATGTGAGATCTCAGGTGCTCATGTGATACCTTCAATCTACACTGGCTTCATTCTCAGAGCAGTGCTCCCCTGAGGTGGCCATGGTGCTCCAGCAACTCCAGTTCACTTTTGTTTGTTTAGCAACCTGGCAGAATGCTTCTCTCTTCCAGGGCTTCTGGTCTTGCAGCTTGAGACGCTCCCTGGCCCTATTGGGTCACGTTCCCTTCCCTGGGTTGTGTTTTCTTCCCTGAACCGAGGTGCTGCCATCTAAAGAAGGGACATAGATGCTGGGCTGGAAGAAGGGGCCCGTGCCCTGTCTGCCCTCTCTATTCCAAGCCCCACGTGCTCTTGGTAGTTCGTGTGGCTCATCCAGCCATGGGGGGTGGACACCACTGTAAACCTGGCGTCCTGAGCCAGAAATGTCCTTGTGCTTCCCTGGAGGGCCCTGGCCTGCCTGGTGTCCTCTGGGTTAATTAGAGGCATTAACATGGGAACAATACTTTACGGTTCAAAGCCTTCCCACAGGGTATCTCCCTCAAGATAATAAGGAGCCATCTGGGTGGTGGTGAGGAGCCTGGGCTTCAGATCACTGCTGTGACATCTGGCAAGTTACTGCCTCAGCTTCCTCAGCTGTAGTACAAGATACTAACAGTGCCCACTGCATAGAATGGTGGTGAGGATTAAATGAGCTAAAACCAAATACCTGCCCACAGTAAGTGCCAAATCATCTTCATTTCACAGCAACCTACAAGGCCAGTGCTATCACCCCCATTTTGCAGATGAGGAAATGAAGACTCTGAGAGATGAACCGGCTTGTCCCACTTGACCAATTCCAAGTCATGTAGTTAAAAAGTGGCAGGACCTGTAGTAGAAGCTTTCACTTTGGAGTTCAGGGCTGCTTCCCGGCCTCCATGCTGGCATTTAGAATAAGGAGGCAGGGACAAGGTCTTCTCCTCTGTGTCCTGACTCATTGCCAGTGTTTCTCTGCAGCCCTCCAGGGGACCCCTCTCTCAGCCACCCTCTCCCTGGTGATGTCTCAGTGCTGCCGGAAGATAAAAGACACCGTGCAGAAACTGGCTTCAGACCACAAGGACATTCACAGCAGTGTCTCCCGAGTGGGCAAAGCCATTGACAGGGTGAGCATATGGGTGGCCCCGGACTGGGGGTGGGAACACCTGCTGCTAGTGTGTAGCAGGGCTTCTCAGGAAGCCAGTGTGAGAAGTGAGACCCTGAGTCACAGGGCCCTGTCTCTTATCCTCGTCAGAACTTTGACTCTGAGATTTGCGGTGTAGTCTCCGACGCAGTGTGGGACTCTCGGGAGAAGCAGCAGCAGATCCTGCAGATGGCCATCTTGGAGCACCTGTACCAGCAGGGCATGCTCAGTGTTGCTGAGGAGCTGTGCCAGGTAACGAGCCCGCTGGGAAGGCACTGGTACCTGCCTGTTCTGCTTTCTACTTGGTAGTTTTCTTTATATTAGGACCCCGTTATTATTTTTTTCTTGTATCCAGACAGGTCAGCTTATTTACATGACTCAAATATGTATGTCATCAGCTCTGATTGTCTGATAGGGATACCTCTTCCCAGAGACCTGTTTCCAGTGGACAGTTGGCCTGGCAGGGCATCCTCCCCTCTGGACTGCACATGGGAAGTCCAATGTTTCCTCTAAGATCGCCCCTTAACTTTGCTTCCATTGTAGACCAGCTCCTTTCTGTTGATGCATTCTTTCCTTAAATGGGTTAATAGCTATTTTAAAAATTGTATTTAATTTATTAAAACTAAAAAAAAACAAAAACAGTTCACCCATTTCTCCCACACCCTACCCTGCACCTCTGGTAACCACCAATCTGTTCTCTGTGTTTATGAGCTTGGTTTTCTTAAAAAAAAACTTTTTTAGATTCCACATATGAGTTCATATGGTATTTGTCTTTCTCTGTCTGACATTTCATTTAGCATAATGGTCCATCCACAATGTTACCACAAACGATAGGATTTTCCTACTTTTTTAATGGCTGAATAATATTTCATTTTACACACACACACACACACACACACACACACCATCTTCTTTATCCATTCATCCATTGATGGGCACTTACGTTGTTTCCTTATCTTGGCTATTGTAAATAATGCTGCGATGAATATGGGGGTGCAGATATCTTTTCAAGTTAGTGTTTTTATTTTGTTTGGATAAGTACCCAGAATTGGAGTTGCTGGATCATATGGTAGCTCTATTTTTAATCTTTTGAGCCATACTGTTATCCATAGTGGCTGCACCAATCTACATTCCCACCAAAGGTGCACGAAGTTTCCTTTTTCTCCACATCCTTGCCAACACTTGTTATTTCTTATCTTTTTGATAATAACCATTCTAACAAGTGCAAGGTGATGGCTCACTGTGATGTTGATTTGCATTGCTCTGCCCTGATGATTGAGGTAGAGAATCTTTTCATGTGCCTGTTGGCCATTTTGATGTCTCCTTTGGAAAAATGTCTATTCAGATCTTCTCTCCATTTTTTAAGGGTTTTTTTTTGCTATTGAGTTATATGAGTTTTTATATATTTTGGATATTAGTCCCTTATCAGATACACAATTTGCAAATATTTTCTCCCGTTTGGTAGGTTGCCTTTTCATTTTGTTGATGGTTTCCTTTGCTGTGCAGAAGCTTTTAATTTAGTTTGATGTAGTCCTGCTTTTTATTTTTTGCTTTTGTTGCTTCTTTAAATAAATTTTAGAAATCAGTGCCCCTGATATAAAAAGCCCCCACACACAATGGGGGCTTCCCTGGTGGCGCAGTGGTTAAGAATCCGCCTGCCAATGCAGGGGATATGGGTTCAAGCCCTGGTCCGGGAAAATCCCACATACTGCGGAGCAACTAAGCCCGTGCGCCACAACTACTGAGCCTGTGCTCTAGAGTCCGTGAGGCACAACTACTGAGCCCACATGCCATAACTACTGAAGCCCGCGCACCTAGAGCCTGTGCTCCGCAACAAGAGAAGCTGCAATGAGAAGCCCGCGCACCACAACCAAGAGTAGCCCCTGCTCGCCTCAAGTAGAGAAAAGCCCACGTGCAGCAACAGACCCAACACAGCCACAAATAAAATAAATAAAATAAAATTTAAAATATAAAAAATATATATATATATATACAATGAAAAGTGAAGTTATTAATTTCTAGGTAGAGTTGGTTGCCAGCCAGAGGTCTGAGTGCCTGGTAATCCCTTTCTTAAAAAGGAAGATTAGTAAAATGACGAAGTAGCACTTGTTAGGTGTTAAAGACACACTAGAAGTGAAAATAAAGGATACTTTCCCTTAATGTAATTAGGGGGATTGAAAAGGAATAATTTTCTCTCCATGCTACTCAGTGTGGGTCTCCAGTACCCCAGCAGGTGGGGTGGGGTTTGCAGTCTGCTCTCTGGGAGGCCAGCATGTAGCACTCAGCCTCCCAGAACTGAACTGGGAATAAGAGGGGTCCAGGTGTCTGGCAAGAGACCATGGCTCCTCATGTAAAACCTGGCCCTCTCTAGCTTGTCTTTGGTGGATGAGGTTTTATTAGGTGTAGAGCAGAGAATTTTGGAAACGCTGTCCTCCAGTGGTGAATTGTTCTCTCTCCCTCTAGGAATCAACACTGAATGTGGATTTGGATTTCAAGCAGCCTTTCCTGGAGTTGAATCGAATCCTGGAAGCTCTGCATGAACAAGACCTGGGGCCAGCATTGGAGTACGTTGGCCCTTGGGTGGGCCCGCGGGGGACAGGGCTTGTCTGTGCTCTTCACCTCACTCAGCGTACTTGACACGTCTCCAGCTCTGTCTCACGGGCCTCACATAGGCTCTTGGAGGCTTTTCCAGGGCCCCTTCTCTCGCCCCACCAGCTCCACACTCAGCTGGCCCCTTTCTTCCCAGATGGGCCGTCTCCCACAGGCAGCGTCTGCTCGAGCTCAACAGCTCCCTGGAGTTCAAGCTGCACCGACTGCACTTCATCCGCCTCCTGGCAGGTGGCCCTGAGAAGCAGCTGGAGGCCCTCAGCTACGCCCGGCACTTCCAGCCCTTTGCTCGGCTTCACCAGCGGGGTACGTGCCCCGAGTTCCAGGGTGGGCAATGCTGGGCTCTGGCGGATATCACGTCTGGGATTGCCCGTCCCTGCCCCACGTGGGGCTGCGTGGGAACCCCTCCCCAACTGTCGCCCAGGTGAACTACAAACTCAAGGCCCTTCCTTACCGCCTCTGCCATACCCTCCTAGCTTCATCTCACACCACCTCTGGTCCCCAGCCACGTGCCACACCCCCACCCAGAGCTCACCAGGCCTGCCCACGACACGCGTGCCCTCATGCTGCTCTGCCTCACAGTAGGAATTCCAAACCTCAGTTGTTTGAGCCTCACCTTCCAGATGTTCACAATTAGTAACCACCCGACTACTAGTAACTTTTTTCTTTAGCTCCCCTCACATTTATTACTTCACATTTTATTTAGAGATAAACAACATGAAAGCCCAGCAATGTTATGAAATCTTAGCTAGATACTGCTGCCTCCTGAAAGCTTTTTAAAAAGGGAGATTAGGGAATTCCCTTGGAGTCCAGTGGTTAGGACTTCACACTTTCATTGCATGGGGCATGGGTTTGATCCCTGGTCAGAGAACTAAGATCCCTCATGCCGCAAGGCGTGGCCAAAAAAAAAAAAGGCGGGGGTGGGGTGGGGGAATTAGCTAGTGTTGGAGAACAGAGACATGAGCGCTGGCCTGAGCTCACTCCTTGATGCAGCTGAAAGGATGGGAAGGAAACTGAAACCCCTACCTACCTCATGCTGTGGGGTCATGATTGCCACAGAAGCAGGCCTGAGACCCCACTTCCTCACTGGATTTTAGGGAAAACTGGTTTTGCCAGAGGGCATTTTAACCCCCATTTGGTCAGGTCTCGGGCCTGGGAGCCATGGGGCTCATACTGCCTCTGCAGCCCTGCCACCACAGGGCTGGATGCGGAACCCTGGGAAAAGGCTGCCTCCTTGTACCCTGATGCCCCCTTGCCTTGTAGAGATCCAGGTGATGATGGGCAGTCTGGTATACCTGCGTCTGGGCTTGGAGAAGTCACCCTACTGCCACCTCCTGGACAACAGCCATTGGGCCGAGATCTGTGAGACCTTTACGCGCGATGCTTGTTCCCTGTTGGGCCTTTCTGTGGAGTCACCCCTCAGCGTCAGGTACAGCCAGCCCTGTGGGGGCAGCACAAGTCGGAGGGTTGAGGGAAACCCAATTTGCCAAGGCCCTGCCACGTCCAGGAATGGTGCTTGGTGCCTTCACAGACCTAAACTGGCTGTCTTAGTCATTCTTCCAGATAGGAATTACCTTTCTTTCTACAGTTGGAGAAACAGATTTAGAAAGAGTTGTGGCCTGGGATCACCACAAGGTCAATGGCAGGGTCAAGGTTCCCTTTTTTTTTTTTTTTTTTTTTTTTTTTGTGGTACGCGGGTCTCTCACTGCTGTGACCTCTCCCGGAGCACAGGCTCCGGACGCGCAGGCTTAGCGGCCGTGGCTCATGGGCCCAGCCGCTCCGCAGCATGTGGGATCCTCCCGGACCCGGGCACGAACCCGTGTCCCCTGCATCGGCAGGCGGACTCCCAACCACTGCGCCACCAGGGAAGCCCAAGTTTCCCATTTTATAGTCTCTTGAGTGAGGTCTGTTTCTCCTGCACCTCACCCCTGGATTATCACAAGACCCTCTGACAGCCTGGCCTTCTTGCCACCTCATCTCTCAAACACGACTTCCCTTCAGGGAGACTTGAGTGGCTGAGTCATATGTGCTGAGAGCTTTCACTCAGAAGACTCTTTTATAGTTAATATTCTTCTCATGGCTTCACAACGAACCAAGGAGTTAGAGGTACTGTTATCCTCATTTTACATGAGAAAACAGGCTCCTAGGGCCTCACAGGGACTAAAGGTCACCTGGACCTGACCCCACCACATACCGCACCACAGTGGTGTATTTTATTTAGGCTGGCTATGGAATCTCACGCCTTGCCCCACTGTGATAGGCTGCACCCTCCAATTCGTTACCACAGACTCTGGTTATAGAACAGTCTTTCCCAGTGGGAACACCGGTGCCTTAGGACGGTTCTGTTGCACACAACTGCCCTGCGTGTTTTAGGCGTTTGGTACCCAAGGCTCCAGCCAGTCGGCTCCCCACCCCCCGCCCAATCCTTGTGAGGACTGAATCTGCTTTTTCCTGTATCTAAGTGCCCTGGTTGACTGCAGTTACAGAGGTGCACTGTGACAATGGAATGGGGTAGACAGGCAGGATGGGGCCCTTCCAAACATCACTGTCCCTGTCACACCAAGGACTTATCAGTGCTTGGGATGAACAGATTATCTCTCCCCTGGATTTTCCTTTTGTGTTTATTATAGATTCTCAAATTTGGGGGTGCATTAGAATGACTTTTTAGAGTTGGACGCATGACTACATATGTGGCTTTATGTGTTACCTGAGAGATTTTTAAGTACCGGTTTGATCAAGTGCCACTTTGAAACCTTGTCCCAAGTCACATTCCAACAATGTGCTGGTCCTTCTGTCTGTCTGCTGGGTTCTTGGTCAGGGTCACTCCAGCCCCTGCTCTTTGTTCTGCAGCTTTGCCTCTGGCTGTGTGGCGCTGCCAGTGCTGATGAACATTAAAGCTGTGATCGAGCAGAGGCAGTGCACTGGGGTCTGGAGTCACAAGGATGAGTTACCGGTGAGGCCTGGCAGGGGGAGGTACAGCAGGAGGTGCTGGGGAGGACAGCCGCCATGGGAAGTGGGACTCACACCTCTGCTGGCCTCCCCAGATTGAGATCGAACTAGGTATGAAGTGCTGGTACCACTCAGTGTTCGCGTGCCCCATCCTCCGTCAGCAGACGTCGGATTCCAACCCTCCCATCAAGCTCATTTGTGGCCATGTCATCTCCCGAGATGCACTCAACAAGCTCATTAACGGAGGAAAGTAAGTTCCATGTGCTCTGCTCCACCTTGGCTTGATCCTTCTGCTGGCTGGCCCCCTGAGACATTCTTGGTTCTCCTCCCTTTGTAGGCTGAAGTGTCCCTACTGTCCCATGGAGCAGAACCCAGCAGATGGGAAACGCATCATATTCTGATTCCTGCCTGGGAGGAACTTTGCTGAAAGAGGTTTTTCACCCATGAGCCTTGGTCTGTCTCCGTGGGGGTGGTTGGCTTCTGTGGACTGTGGTTCATTTCAGAGCAACTGGCTGAGGAGTGCCACCACAGGCAGGGGCTGGAGTGGCCCTGTGGCAGAGGCCAAGGAGGGAGATGAAGCAGCCTACATCCGGCAGCTGGCTCCTTGGCTCTAAGGGCAGGGAGACTCTGGCCTCTGTACTCCTGCTCTGTCTCCCCTTCATTATATTTGCTGTTGACTTAGTAGCAACTTACAGAGAAGCAAAGGACTTGGCGGGCACAGCAGATGTCCTCCATCCTGCCCTCAGCCAGGTCTCTTACTGCCACACCAAGGCTTGTGTCCATTCCTCCCACTGTACAGCCTCACAACTGTATGCATCAATTTCCCACTGTAAATAGTCTGGGATAGAACTGAATGCCGTTGTTTTATAACTTTGAGCAAATATATTCACGGGCCTTCTCCTTACTTTGCCCACCTTTAGCTTCACAGGCTAAGAATTACCACGTGCCCACTGCGCACAGGTACTGGGCATGGCCTAACTATTGCTGCTGGTTGGGAGCATGGCAGCCACAGAGCCCAGTCTAAAGAACCCAACCTGCATCTGATTGGGAGAAAAAGCTAGGAGATGGCAGACCCTGGGCAAGGTGCTTTTACATATACACATATAAAATCGTATTACCTCCTTATTAGAGATGAGTGTGAAGGGATGTAGGAAGATGAAGTGACTTGCCCAAAAAGGCTCACAGCTTATCAAGAAGAGAGCTTGAAGTTTAAACCAGATCCAACCCTCAAGCCCAAGGTCCTTCCAGTTTATTCCGGGGTGCCTGAAGCTTGGCTGCTGTGTGTACTGGGTCCTGTGCTGGGCCTTTGAAAACAGGAAGGCACCATAAGTCTAAAATGTTTGAAGGGATTAGGTTATGGGGCCATTATGCCAAGCAGGAGAGATGGCCTGGGGTTCTGCAATTAACTTCATATATCTATTTAAAACTTACTGTGTGGGTGGGTACATTCCTTCTGTCAGCTTCCCAGTGGCATTTAAGTCTCTTGGGGAAAAAGAAAAGAGGAATGGGGGTGTCCCCGACATAGGAGCTACAGGCTTAGGTGAAGTGGGGCCTGGGCTCAGCTGGCTCGTCCTGCAGCTCCCAGCTACTCTGGAAGCGGGAGTGGAAAGCTCAGGGTGGGCAGTAGGGTCTGTTCTCAGCTTGAGTCTAGCACTGGCTCTGGTGGCTAAGCACTAGCACTGAACATTCTTGAAGTCCTCGGGTCCTCTGAGGAGAAAGGCTGCTTCTGCTCTTCCCTCCCCACCAACTCCTCAGCCCCACCAGTAGCTGCTGCTTAAAAAAACACCCACAGACTCAGCACATTTTAGTTTTAGCATTTATTTCTCCCACGTCATCTTCATTGAAGCTCAACAGAAAATAGCACTGATGGAGAAGATGCTGGCTTTGCTGCCGTGAAGTAGCTGTTGGAGCCACCTGGGAAGAACACGTGCCTCAGGGTACCAGAGAGATGCCATGAATGTGGGCAGCCAGCTGGTGCGCTGCCAATGCAACAGCTTCTGGAGCAGGTGCCCAGGTTGCTGCCTAAGTCCTTCACATGGGCGGGGGCAGGGCCTGTACCTCCTCCAGGCACTCGTCATAGGCCTCCTGGTATTCCTCATGGGGCTTGACCATTATCACACAGGTGGGGCGCTTAGAGCCGGCGGCTGCACCCAGGTCCTGCAGAGAAGGAAATAGAAGGGCTGTTTGGAAAGAAGGCCGCACAACCTGTATACCAGGGAGTCACAAACTGATGATCCACCAGCCTAATCCAGCCCACAGACTAGTGCTAGTGTCAATGTTAAGACATGTGCTAGTCAGTCAATGTTAACATTTTGCCACCATTTAAACTCAGCAAACTTTCGAGTTGTGGTCCAGCAACACTGGGCCTACAGTTTCACATGGCAACTGTGAAAGGGCTCCAGCCCAGCAGGGGCTGTCCCCTTGGTCAGTGCCTATGCTTTCCAGGTCCCTGCCATCCCCCACTCCCTGGACCCCAGACCTGGCCTCTGCTGTGTAAGGGTAAGGACAGCTTCAGGTCCCTAGAACATCCCCTCTGAAACTGTACCCACCTAATAGGACTTACATATCCAAGTTCACCTTCTGTTTCATTCCCATAGTCCATGGAGAAGGGGATTCCCATTTTACAAGAAAGAAATGGAAGTGCAGAGAGGTAACTTATCTGCAGTCCCTCGTCTAGGAAGCAGCAGAGCCAAGAATCCATCCAGGCCTGTCTTAACTCCAAAGCTCATGCTCCTTCCCACTATGGCCTGCTGCCACATACCTGATCCCAGACACCCTCCCTCCTGTGCTGACCAAGATCAGGCACACGTGCTCCTTACCGTCTTAGAGGGGATATAGACGTACGGCAAATTCCGGTCTTCACACATAACTGGGAGATGGCAGTATACCTCAATGGGTAATGTGTCTCCTGCCAAAACCATGATCCTGAAATAAGAGAAACCACTGTCATTTCCAGCTTGCTTTTTCCCTCTTTCAGTCGTAAGTGTTGCCTCTGAGCTGGGCCTTGGGGGTACAGAGATGGGTAAGCTGCCCCATGACCTCAAAGAGTCCAATTATTAATGTGTGTCTCCCAACCTTTAGAAATTCATGCAGGTTGGTTTGGTGAGTGCATTCCTCTGGAGAGGTAATCTCTATTGCTTGGCAACAAGTAAATGCCACCAAGTGTGACAAAGCATACCGCGCTGGGACAGATGAGGTATGAGAGAGATGCCAAGGAGTAAGAGCTCAGCTCTCCTTGGAAGATCAAAAAATGAATCAGGAAATGATACTTGAGAGGAAAGTTGAATGATGAACATGTCAGGCAGCCCGTGGATGGCCTGGAGACAGGGAAGGCATTTAAGGTCGAGAAAATCAGAAGGATACCAGATACACAGGGGCTGGCTATTGCTGGGGAGCCAGGGATGGCTTTGGAGTCCAGGATGGGGATGGGGCAGACAAGACGGCTAGAAAAACTAGTCACATTTAAGGGCCTTGAGTGCTTCCAGGATCATTCCCAGGAGTGACAGGGAAACAGATCCAATGAAAGCTTGCCAGAGAATCCCCAGCTAGGGCTCTTAGCTGGGAAGTGTTGGGGTTCTGGGACAAGGGCCTCAGCAGCCCTGATGACACAGAGGGAAGGGTCTGTTCCCTAGGGGAGTGAGAGGAAAACACAAGGAAAAAGCTCTTGGTTCAAAGCACTGCATCCACACTCCTCGTTTTCCTTTTGCCTCATATACTCTCCTCCTCTGCAGGCTCCTCTTCCTTTGAGTAGCCTTTATCTTATTTTATTGGCCGTGCCTCACGGCTTGCGGGATCTTAGTTCCCCAACCAGGGATCGAACCCTGGGCCCCCTGCAGTGGAAGCACGGAGTCCTAACTGCTGGACCGCCAGGGAATTCCTCAGTAGCCTTTAAATGCTGCTGTTCCCACAGCCTGGTCCTTGGCTGCCCTGTCAGTACTTTCTCCCCAGCTGACCCCATCCATAACCAAGGCTTCAAGCACCAACTATGTGTTGACAACTCCCAAATCTATTCTTTCCAGCCTGACCCTCTCCCAAACTGCAAACCCTTATAGCCACTTGCCTGTTTGACATTTCTGCTAGGGAGACGGTTCATATGTCTAAAAGGCACCTCAAAAACTTGTCTAAAACCAAACTCATGATCTTCCCATACAAACCCAGCTCCCTCCACTATTCACTATTTCAGTGAGTGTGCCCTCTGTCCATTCGCCTGGAATCCACACCTCTTCACTCCATATCGGAAAGTCCTCTCATCCATCCACTTTAATTCTTTCCATCTCGCCATCACTAACCCAATCAAAAATTGCCCTCGCCTCTTCTATGCCACAGTAGCCTCCTATCTCAATTTCCCCATCTATTCTTCCACCTCTGATCCTTTCCAAAGTTGCCAGAAAAATCTTCTTAAGGTGTAAACATAATTATGTCACTCCCTGGCTTTAACCCTCAGTGGCCTCCAAAGCTCTGAGTACAAAAACTAAACTTACCATGGCTTACAAAAACCCCATGCGAAGTTAGCACTTCTGTCCACTACTACCCTCTCCTGCCCTGAAATCCACTTTCTTCTGGCAGAATGTCTCCCCTCCCCCCCAGCCCACAAACTAATTCCTATATCTTCAGACCTCAGCTACCCCACCTAGGTCAGACTCCATAGAGCATCAAATCCCCCCAGCATTATTTATCTCTGGAGCACCTACAATGTACCAGACACTTGTGAAAGTAAAGCAGTGAGAGGCTTTTTCCTATTCTCAAAGAGCTTACTTTCTGGCCCTAGTGGGAGATACAGGGAATAAAAATGCAAATAAGTTTCAGGTTCTAATAAATGCCAGAAAGAAAAGATGTAGGATAATAAAGTCATTCTCACTGCACCCTGTACTTTTCCTTCATGGTTACCTATGACACTTGTAATTTTGTGTGTATTTGATTACTGTCATTGTCTCGCCATAGTATAGTGCCTGAAAAAGAGGAGTCAGTAAATAGTCGCTGAATGAATGAAACTGGGATCTACCCTAAGTGAGCTGGCTTATACGATTCGCTTCCCCTGGAATTCACTTTCCCCATGGTGTCCCTTTGCGCTCGTGTAAGTGATGTATCAGCATCTGTACGGAAGGGAATTTACCTTCTGCACATGAGGGGGAGTCATAGCTCTTTTACCGACTACCTACTAAGTAGCAGGGATACCTTCGTCATCGTTTAGAAATGCAAAATCCGGCGGGAGGGGGTTCTTACCCTTTCTCGCCTTTGTTGATAAATTTCTGAACTTCCTTCACCCCGCGCCGAATCTGCTTCTGCTTTACGGCTGCAACGACAGAAGAATCGGTCGAGGGGACCTCCGCCCGCCACCCGCGCCCTGTCCCGACTCACCCCGGCGTCCACCCGTACCTTTTTTTTTTTTTTTTTGAAGACGCCACGCGGCTTGCGTAACTTCCCCACCTAGGGGTCGAACCCATGCCCCCTCCACTGGAAGCGCAGAGACTTAACCATTGGACCACCAGGAAAGTCCCGCCGCACCTTTCTTGATGCATTTGTAGAGCTTCCGCGTGAGGCGGCGAGAAGCCAGAGGCTGCGCGATGGAGTTCAGATTCACCAGCAGCTCATGGTAAGTGCGCTCTCCGCAGTACGCGTCCGCCTGAGCCTCCGGCCCGTCTGGATCTGCCTTTATTTTGGTCATGGCAGCGACCGCGGCAACCGAGTGCCCAAAGTACTAACCCACGCGGCCGGCGCTTCAGGAATCACTTCCGGGTCATGCCGCTCTGCAGGAAGCAGGCAGTACACCATAACCAATTAGGAACTCAGGTTTCCGACTCTGACCAATTCTTGACGCTCAGCTTCTTAAATATACAGCACGGAGGGGCGGGGCCTCGGCCGTAGGGGCGGGGCCACTCCCATAACTGGGGCGGGGCGGGGCGGAGTGGATTAGGGCCGGAGTCAGAGGGTTCAGGAGGCAAGGGGCGGAGCCCTGAGGGATTCGGGGCCTGGAGGAGGTGAGGAGGCATTGGGACCCAGGCTTGGGCTCATCTGAGAGTTCGGCGTCACAGAATAGGCGGCGGGAGGAAGAGGAGGAGGAGGAGGCTGTACCTGTAGGGTCGTGACCACATTTAAGGCGACAGGATCCTTGCCTAAAGCGCGGGGTCTGCGACCGGACTGGAAGAATGGGAAGGCTGCTCGGTGTGATTCCAAAACTCCTTAGAATCTGATCCCTTAGGCAGTGCCTAGCCCGGTCAGGTCCCAGGTCCTGAACTGGTCCTGGCTGGTGTAACCTAGGTGCCAAGGTTAAGGTAAAGCCTGACACTGCTAACGATTCCTTCGTTCCAGCACGATTTTTCACACTCTGCTTTCTCTTTCCTGGCAAGGGATGGACCCACTCACTCACTGATTGCCTCGGTCTAGACCGCTGTTCCCCAGAGAGCCGGTGGCTCGCTCCCACCCTTCCCGCAGGAATCTGCTCAGATGTTTACCACGGGAGAGGTTCTCCTGACCAAAGTATCTAAAATTGCAGTTCCCGCCGACCCTCTGTTTTCCTTGTAGTTCCTACCGCCGCCTGGCATCACGCCCACGCAAGGCATGGCGGAGACAGCTGGCGGGAGCTGAGAGGGAAGACAGCATGAACACTGGGGTTGAGACTTCGGGGTGTGGTGGGGGAGAGATCTGAGTAGGCGCCCGGTTTACAGTTAACTCTAGAGGATTAATGGACTGTAACGCTGGGGAGGCGAGCAGGCCTAGACGGGGGTGGATCTTGTACCTCTGACTTACTTCATGTACCCTGTCTTGGAACACTGGATGAATATTAATTAGATCATTGTTACAAATTAGTTGCCTTTGATTATAGGATTGACAAAGGCAAGTAATTTGTCAATTAGTCTCGTCATTTTTGTGGTGGCCAAACAGGCCAGAAAGTGGAACTTTAAAAGCCTGCATGTGGCCTTGCCAGCACAAAGCAGTTAAGCCAGCTGAAAACTGACCTTTTAACCCTGTAACCAAGTGCAGTGGTTACATAAAAAACAAGTAGCTTTTAAAAAACTTAGTATTTTAATAAGAAAAAGTAGGATGCAATCCATACTAAACTTAGACCCCAAATAATTTCACAAATAGAAAAATATATCAGTTGAACAATGAGAATAGTTATATAAGCAACAAAAAATAATTTGAAAATAAGCAAAGTTTGTATGCACAATGTAACCAAAAATTGACCTTTTAAATGTTTGCACTTTGGAATTTCTTGAGAAAAGATAGTCCCTCCTGAGCTTTAGGACTGGTGGCTACTGTCAGCTTTGCCTTACTGTCCACCACTTTGCTGTACCATTTCTCACCCCAAACCCTCCCCCACCTTCTCCCTCCCCCTAGGTCCTGCAGTAGAAGTTCTGGCCCTCCCTAGGGAACCCTCCCCAAGTGGCACGTGAGGCTGTGAGAGCAGAGCTCCTCTGAACACACAGCTGGCAGGGCTCTGCAGGGTGGTTTTCTTTTCTTTTTCAATCTTAGTATTTTTTTTTGTTTTATTGGAGTATAATTGCTTTACAATGTTGTGTTAGTTTCTGCTGTACAATGTATACGTATATCCCCTCCCTCTTGGACCTCCCTCCCACCCACCCCCATCCCACCCATCTAGGTCGTCACAGAGCACTGAGCTGAGCTCCCTGTGCTATACAGCAGGTTCCCACTAGCTATCTGTTTTACACACGATAGTGTATATATGTCAATCCTAATCTCCCAATTCATCCCACCCTCCCCTTCCCCCACTGTGTCCACATGTCCATTCTCTACGCCTGCGTCTCTATTCCTGCCCTGGAAATAGGTTCATCTGTACCATTTTTCTAGATTCCACATACATGCGTTAATATACGATATTTGTTTTTCTCTTTCTGACTTACTTCCCTCTGTATGACAGACTCTAGGTACATCCACATCTCTACAAATGACCCAATTTCATTCCTTTTTATGGCTGAGTAATATTCCATTGTATATATTTACCACATCTTTATCCATTCATCTGTCGTTGGACATTTAGATTGTTCCATGTCCTGGCTATTGTAAATAGTGCTGCAATGAACTTTGGGGTACATGTGTCATTTTGAATTATGGTTTTCTCAGGGTGTATGTCCAGTAGTGGGATTGCTGGGTCATATGGTAATTCTATTTTTAGTTTTTTAAGGAACCTCCATACTGTTCTCCACAGTGGCTGTATCAATTTACATTCCTACCAACAGTGCAAGAGGGTGCTGGGTGGTTTTCTATTCCTCTTTTAGCCTTGTTGGTTGGGTGACAATGTGTCAGTGTTGCAAAGGGGAAAGGTGCTCCCAGATGTGTGCACTGGGCGTGATGAACTCCACAGAGAATTATCATCCCCAGGAAACCCAATTCAAGCAAATGTGCTTGACTGACCTCACCAAGGTCTCAGTTATGAAGACCTCTCAGTTCTCAAATGGAAGGAGGAAGGAATTAACATTTATATGCCAAGCACATTACATGTGATATCTCATCCACTGCTCACAAAGAATACCTTTATTATTCACAGTTTTCTGAGGCTCATAAAGGTAATAGCTTCATGCAGCTCACACAAAGCTGAATTTGAATCCTGGTCCGCTAATGTCCAAGCTCACGCTCTGCTCATCTCCTGTGACTCGGTATTCAACTTTAGCTCAAAGTTTGTGAAATGTGGCTGGATAGTGAAAGTGTGGGAATCTTGGCTTGGCCAGGTCACAAGTGTCAATTTTTTGAGCCATAAGACAATGAAGTGCCAAGAACAAATCTGTCCTCAGTAAACCACACCGTGTATTTCTAACACCAGTCTCAGAGATCTGTGCCAGATCCAAGGTGGTTTGTGTGACTTCACTGATTTTGTGTGAATGGCCACTCCCACTCACTTGAAGCAGGGTAGAATGGGTGAGAATGTAATGGCTAATGGGTAGTCAATCAGGGTTCTAAATGACAAATGACAACCTCTCTGGGCTTCAGTGCCTCATCTATAAAATGAGAAAGTTAGACCTAGATGGACTAAGGTCCCTTCTTTTAGAAAACTGGGGTAGATAATTTTTTTAAATTGAGATATAATTCCCGTATCATACAATTTGCCCGTTTAAAGTATATGATTCACTGGTTTTAGTGTATTCACCGAGTTGTGCAGCCATCACCACAGTCAATTTTAGGACATTTTCATCACTGCACCCTTTAGCTATCACCTCTGACCCCCTCATCCTCCCTAGACCTACGTAACCACTAATCTCCCCTTTGTCTCTATAGATGTCCCTGTACTGGACATTTCACAGAAATGGAATCATATAGTATGTGGCCTCTTGTGTCTGACTCCTTTTGCTTAAGATGTTTTCAAGGTTTGTCCATGTTG
Organism: Tursiops truncatus; assembly: GCF_011762595.2. NCBI lineage: Eukaryota > Metazoa > Chordata > Mammalia > Artiodactyla > Delphinidae > Tursiops > Tursiops truncatus. The sequence continues at coordinate 152,423,532 of NC_047036.1, forward strand.
TAGCATGTGTCAGTGCTCCATTACTACATAACATTCCATTGTATGGGTATACTATATTTTATCCATTTATCAGTTGATGGACTGGGTTGTTTCCACCTTTTGGAAACTGTGAACATTCATGTACTGCTGTGAACATTCATGTACAAGTTTTCATGTGGGCATATGTGGTTTTTTTAAATTAATTAATTAATTTTGGTGGGCAGCATTGGGTCTTCTAAAAAAAGTCCCTGTCTTTTTTTATAAATAAAGTTTTATCAAAAACTCCACACCCATTTGTTTACATACTGCCCATGGCTGCTTTCATACTGTAACAGCAGAGTTGAATAGTTGCAACAGAGATTGTGTAGCCCACAGAGCCAAGAATATTGACTATCTGGTCCTTAACAGAAAACGTTTGCTGACTCATCTAAATCAAATGGACTCTGACACCCAAGTTCTCCCTATCAAGCCCCAAACACTCTCAACCCAGTTTCCTCCCCAGTCTGCTCCACTCCAGCTTGTCTGCCCTCCTCTCTGTCCCTCTTGAAGAAAGAGAAAAATAGATTCTTCCTTCCATGTGTAGAAAAGGAAGGCCCAGATGAAACCGAGTATGGTCAGGTTTCTGTTCCTCCTCAGCAGTAGTGGGGGCACAGGACTAGGAAGGGGACCACTAGCTGCTCCCTGAATCCCACCTTTCTCCACCCCCAGCTAAAGACTGACTGAGGGAGAGGGAAGCCTGGTCCCTGGTTTGCTCTGTGGTCTGGGAGAAGTCCCTGCCTCTCCAAGCCTCATCATTCCCCTCCTGTTACCGGAGGAGAGGGAATAGACAGATCCCAAAGATGATTCCAGTTCTCACATTCTAGGACTAGGACCATGACCTCCATGCCCCTCTCCAAAGGCAAAGCAAGAAACCAGCTCTTAACAGAGCACGGTAATAAAAAGTTCATAAGCCATAGCGGGCCACAATCAATCCTGGTAATCCCTCACTTCTCCAGAGGGTAGGCATACACTCAAAACAGAGGAGATGTGAGCCTGGTCAGACAGGGCTGGACCAGCCCACTTGACAGACCCCAGGCCCAGGGGGTACAGCAGAGCTTGGGCAGTGGCAATGTCACCTGCTTTCTCCATCCTATCACAGCCCATGGAATCAACAACTATGGGATAGGTTCAGTGTCTGGAGGCAGCGGCCCTTCTGCAGTAACTCCCAGATCTCCACCTACATCTGGGACCCAGGTCTCCCCACAGTTCCAGCCACACCCACAGTGGCCAACGTTTATCCAGCACTTACTTTCTATGCATTTGATCCTCTCCACAACCTGATGAGGTGGGGATGCTTATCATCAACTCCAACTCCTCCTGGGTGTCTTTTCTCAGCTAGCCTGTCTGACCTGCCCCTCTACCTGTGTTTTCAATTCAGTGAATGATTCCAGCAATTGGTGTGTTCATTTTCTATTGTTGTTGTAATATATGACCACTTAGTGCCTTAAAACAATATCCTTTTATTCTCTCCCAGGTTTGCAGGTTAGAAGTCCAGGATGGCATGGCTGGGTTCCTTGATCAGTGCTTACAAAGGTAAAAGTCAAAGTTTCCAACTGCTGTGATCTCATCTGGCACTTGGGATCCTCTTCCAAGCTCATTCCTGCTGTTGGCCTGTTTCTGTTCCTTGTGGTTGTAGGATTGGGATCCTAGCTTCCTATTGGCCAGGGATCCTTCTCAGCTTCTTACAGCTGCTCTTTGGTCCTTGTAGATGGCCTCCTCCATCTTCAGGTGCTAGGTTCAAATCTGATTCCCCTTCAGCGAACAGCAGAGGAAGCTCCTCAGGCATACTGTCCATTCCCCTGTTTTCCCACAGTTGCCTGAATGATCTTCCAAAATCATAAAACTAACCAGGTGAACCTGAACTTAAACTCCTGCTCCCCAGTAGCCTCAAGATCTAAAGAAAACTCTGTGAAGTTCATTCATTCAGATGTTTTCTGAGCACTGACTCCCTGCCAGGTACCAGTTCCACAGACAGTCTCTGCCCTCCTGGAGCTTTCTGTGTTGTGAGACGGAGGGACCCCAACAATGAACATGGCTGCGGTAAGTGCTGAGAGTGGCCATTCTATTGGGCCCTGCCACCAGGCTGTCTTCAGCCCTGCCCTCCCCCTTCTTCACCTCCAGGCTTTACCAGCACCCCCTCCCCCCAGCCATTCCACAAATCTCAGTAGGAAGCAGCTTTTTCCCAGATCTCTTCCTAGGTTCCAGTTCTTAGAGTTCCTGATGCTTCCCAGTCATGGAACACAGCAGTAGAGTTCATTTGGAACCCCTGGGGAGGCAAGGACTTTCTCTAGCTCCCTCTGATGCCTGGCACGGTGTTTGACACATACTAGATGCTCAGTACATTTTTTGGAATGAATGGAGAGTCCGATAGGCAATGGTGGAGACACAAACCTCCTCAGCATCTTCTCTACTCCTGACGGTCTGCGAACTCCACAGAAAATGCTGGCAGCAAAAACTCCAGCCGCTCAGAGTTCTAGCCCATGGGTGCCTATGCTGGCATCCTCTGCCTTGGCCTTAGCTGTAAATTGCAGCTGGAGCCCCAGGATGTTGCTGCTTGGGGATCAGCTATTTCAGGACCAGAGCTCACTCCATGGCACGAAGTCTGGCAGGCATGCCAGTGTCAAGTCCAAGGAGAGCAAGGGAGAAGGATGAGATTTTCTGGGCACAAGAACAGAAAATGTGCCCATCAAGCACTATGCTCAAGAATCCCGTTAAGCAGTGGGAGGCAGCTGGCACTGTGGAGACAGGGCAGGTTTTGCATGCACGTGCATGCACCCAGAAACACACACACACACACACACACTCACATCAACACATCACCAACTTCTACCAAAACAGCAAAGAAAACAGGAGAGTCTCCAACAGAGGAGAGATTTCCCTGATTTTTGAGAGCATGCAAAGCCAATGGAAGAGGGTAGCAGATGAAGCGGGTTGGCAGAGCTGCAGCCCAGGAGAGGCTTCGGGGGTGGCGGGGGCACTGCAGAGGGAACTTGCCTTGCATGGCACCCACAGGCCCCGGGACTGTGTGAGTGGGAGTCAGAACTGAAACAGTGGCAGCACCGGCCCGCACCACCTCCTCCTCTCTCCAGGCAGCCCCAGACAAAAAACCCATCTGGGAAAAGCACGGGCTTTCAGTAGGTGTTGGTGGCCCAAAGTAGAGTCTGCCTCAGGCTGCGATTGGGGATCCAGGGCTGACAACGGACTCAGTGGCCACCCTCCCCCTCTCCCCACCACCAACTGGAGCCACAGTCCATGGCCCACAGCAGCTGCCTCAGCACAAAGTGCCCAACCATAACACAAAGTGTCTCGTGGAACTGTCTCAGCTTCCCATCTGTTAAATGTCTGGATTAGGTGGTCGCTAGGGTCCCTTGGACTTCTAAAAATATCATCCTCCCCACTAGTTTTATCCCTGCCAGAAATCAAATCCACATGCCACTGGCCGCCCCAGGTCACTGGCTGGGAAAGTGGGAAGGAGGGAGAGTCAATGCTGATGCCCTACATTAACCCTAACCCTAACCCTCCTAAGGGCCAGCATTCCCAGTGTCAAATTGTGTCCCCCAAAGCCATCTGTTCAAGTGCTAATCCTTGGTACCTGTGCACATGACCTTATTTGGAAATAGGGTTTTGTAGATGTAATCAAGTAAAGATGAGCTCATTAGGGTGGACCCTAATACAATATGACTGGTGTCCTTATAAGAAGAGGGAAAAATGCCATGTGACAATGGAGGCAGAGATTAGAGAGATGTGTCTACAAGCCAAGGAACACCAGGGATAGCAGTGACACCAGAAGCTAAGAGAAAGGTACAGAACAGATTCTCCTCTAGAACCTGCAGAGAAAGCACAGCCCTGCGGATACTTTGATTTTGGACTTCTAGCCTCTAGAATTATGAGACAATAAGTTTGTATTGTTTTAAGCCAAGCCAGCCCTAGGAAACTAACACACCGAGCCAGTCCCCAGGATATGCTTATTGAACAAATGAATACCTCTCCTCCCCACCCCAATCTATCATCATGAGGGAACAGAAAAGGAAGCAGACCCACCCCTCAGATTGGAAGGGTTCAGGGCAAGAGCATAGATGGAGTCCTGTTCCCTCCTCCTCTATTTCCACCTATCCGTCCCACCCTGTTCTGTATAGTGAGGGACCCACACTCTGTCCACGAATTCCCCCCCACACACACCTTGGCCTCCCTTCAGGGACAGCTTTCTCTCTGAATAGCAGATCGAAGGAGAGGTCTGGGCAGGCAGTAGTAATGGACTCAGGGCTGACTGGGCAGGGAATTCCTGGACCTGGAGGATTGGGGGTGGGGAGACACACCCCCTTGATCTTACAAATGCCTCACCCCAGCCCACTAAAGCTCAGGCCCAGAAGTGAACAGCCACACATCCAGCATGCACCTAACAGCAGCAGGGAGCCCTTTCCTGGCAGCATCTCACTCAATCCTCATTCTGTTTTAAAGGCGAAAAAGCTGAAGCACAGTAAAGTTGAAGAATCTGTCCAGGGCTAAAAAGCTGATAAACTATATATCTGGGATCAAATCCTGATCTGTTTGACTCCCAGACACTTCCTTTCTCCATATAACATGCTTTTCCCTAGACCTGGTTTAATTGGTAAACTGCCAAAACCTTATAAAATAGTTTAAAAACAAACAATTTTTTAAAAAAACAAGCCATCAAAGTAACTTAGTACTAGAGAAAGAATAGAGAGGCTGGAAATAGACCCAAACACATATTAGAATCTAGTATATCACAAAAGCTTTTTAAATAAATGGATGGAAAGGGAAAGAATTCAATAAATGGCATCAGGACAATGGCAAGCCATCTGGAAGAAAGCAAAGCTGGAGCCCTGCCTTGTCGCTCACACTCGCCAGTAAAACTGATGATCAAAATTTTTCATATAAACAATAAAACCACAAAAGCACTAGAAATTTTTCCTTAAAATACAAAAAGCTTTTCCAAAGCACTAAGAGACAACTCTATAGAAAAACTGGACAAGAACAGAACAGAAAGTTCACAGAAAAAGAAACATAAATGACCTATAAAAATATGAAATGTCAGCACCCTTCTGAACTAAAGAAATGTAAATGAAAACAGACACAACAACCTCCTCCCCCTGAAAAAAGATTGCTAAAACCCAGTCTTTGAAAGCGATGGAGAGACACTGTTAGAACAAGTGTAAACTGCCCCTCTTTAGAGGACAATTGGACCATACTGCATCCATCAAAACATAAATGTTAGGGATTTATCCTCGGAGAGACTCACAAAAGTACCAAAGATAGTGCACAAGATTCACTGCAAACTTGCTCAAAATAGCAAAAACACTAAAACTAAAGTCCTTCAGTAGGGGCTGGTTAAATACATTATAGAAATCCATACAACATGATATGACAACACATTAAAAGAATAAGATCTATCTATCTATCTATGGTGAATAAGATTTATCTCTATCTATGGTGAAATCTATCTAGATTTATCTCTACCTATCTCTATCTATGGTGATTTATCTCTATCTATAGAAATCCATACAACATGATATGACAACACATTAAAAGAATAAGATTTATCTATGGTGAAGTAGAAAAATTTCCCAGCTATATTGGTAAGTGGAAACAAGTTGCCAGAACAATATGTTATTTAATGTACATAAACAAACAAATATATATGTATATATTTGCATATATACACGAAAACTTAATAGTGAATATCTCTGGAGAGCTTAAATCAGGGAAGAGGTGTTAGGGAGGAAAGACATTTAACTTTTGCTTTATACTCTTGTGTACTATCTGAAAATGTTTTTAAAATAAATATTATCACCTTTAAAATAATAATTTTAAATTCCAAAGCCAAAATCCTGACGCTATAGAAACCCAACTTTCTGAAGAGCCAAGCTGACTTTTCTAAGCTCTCAGCTTTACACAGTAAGGTTTCTCCCAAGCAGTTGTGTTTGAGGAAGCTTCCATCCTCTGGAATCCCACTTGATGATCCCTCTCTCCTTAGCCTCTGTTCTGAAATCTCAGGCTTCACTTTTGGGGAGATACCAACTGCCGCTAAGGCAACTGAACTTCTATTTGAACTTCAGCTCCTAGAGTAAGCATCTAGCTTGATAAATAAAAAGTCAATTAAAAACTCATCCTTAATTTAAAAATGGGCAAGTAAACATTTCTCCTAAGGTATGCAAACAGCCATTAAGCACATGAAAAGTTGCTCAGCATCATTAGCCATCAGGCAAATGTAAATCAAAACCACAGTGAGATATTACTTCACACCCACTAGGATAACTATAATGAAAAAGTCAGATAACAGCCAGTATTGATGAGAATGAGGAGAAATTGGAACACTTGTACGCTGCTGGTACGAATGTGAAATGGTGCAGCCATTTTGGAAAACAGCCTGGCAGTTCCCCCAAAAGCTTAAGAGTTACCACGGACCCAGCAATTCTATTCTAGGTACATACCCAGAGACGAATCAAAAACATATGCCCATATACCCTGAGAAAACCATAATTCAAAAAGAGTCATGTACCACAATGTTCATTGCAGCACTATTTACAATAGCCAGGACATGGAAGCAACCTAAGTGTCCATCGACAGATGAATGGATAAAGAAGATGTGGCACATATATACAATAGAATATTACTCAGCCATAAAAAGAAACGAAATTGAGTTATTGGTAGTGAGGTGGATGGACCTAGAGACTGTCATAGGAGTGAAGTAAGTAAGAAAGAGAAAAACAAATACCGTATGCTAACACATATATATGGAATCTAAAAAAAAAAAAAAAGGTTCTGAGGAACCTAGGGGCAGGACACGAATAAAGACACAGACGGAGAATGGACTTGAGGACATAGGGAGGGGAAGAGTAAGCTGGGACGAAGTGAGAGAGTGGCATGGACATACATACACTACCAAATGTAAAATAAATAGCTAGTGGGAAGCAGCCGCATAACACAGGGAGATCAGCTTGGTGCTTTGTGACCACCTAGAGGGGTGGGATAGGGAGGGTGGGAGAGAGCCGCAAGAGGGAAGGGATATGGGGATATATGTATACGTATAGCTGATTCACTTTGTGATGCAGCAGAAACTATAACACACAATTGTAAAGCACTTATACTCCAATAAAGATGTTAAAAAAAAAACAAAACATATGCCCTGAGGGCTTCCCTGGTGGCGCAGTGGTTGAGAGTCTGCCTGCCGATGCAGGGGACACGGGTTCGTGCCCCGGTCCGGGAAGATCCCACATGCCGCGGAGCGGCTGGGCCCATGAGCCATGGCCGTTGAGCCTGCGCGTCCGGAGCTTGTGCTCCGCAACGGGAGCTTGTACTCCGCAACAGTGCGAGGCCCACATACCTCAAAAAAAACCCCAAAAACAAACAAAAAACAAAAAACAAACATATGCCCTGGGACTTCCCTGGTGGCACAGTGGTTAAGAATCTGCCTGCCAATGCATGGGACATGGGTTTGACCCCTGGTCTGGGAAGATCCTACATGCCGTGGAGCAACTAAGCCCGTGCACCACAACTGCTGAGCCTGTGCCCTAGAGCCTGCGAGCCACAACTACATTTAAGCCCATGCGCCTAAAGCCCGTGCTCCGCAACAAGGGAAGCCACCGCAATGAGAAGCCTGCGCGCCGCAATGAAGAGCAGCCCCCGCTCGCCGCAATTAGAGAAAGCCCACACGCAGCAGCAAAGACCCAACGCAGCCAAAAATAAATAAATAAATAAATAAATAAAAAGTTATTTATAAAAAAAAAAAGACAGCGGGCTAGATTTGGTGCATGGGCTGTATGTAGCTCACTGTAGTTCCTTGTTTGGATGGTGGTGGCGGTGCTGGTGGTGGCAGCAGCGGCTTCCCCTATCCTCACCTCCTTTTTATCATCAATACCATTATTTGGAACCCAGTTATGGAAGGTTTTAGACACCTAAATAATTTGCTGACAACACAGAGCCATTAAAATATTTTTAAAAAATAGAAATATGATTGTTTTCAGTTTTAAAAAATTTTGAATAAGTAATATATTCACATGGTTCAAAATTATACCGAAAAGTTATACAGTGAGAAGTGTCCCTCCCACCCCTATTTCAGTTACCAATTTTACTAACCGGAAGCAACCAATGAGACCCATTTCCTACTTCGCCTTCTATAGATAGACCATATCTTGTCTATATACAAATGCTTTTCCCATTTTTATAGAAAAAGTAGCATGCTATGCGTAATATTCTGCACCTTGCTTTTTTCAATAGGAGAGTGTTCCTATTAAATGTTTGGTGTTTCTATTAAGATAGCATTAACAAATTATTTTATCACTGTTTACGAGAGGTTTGACATCTTCCTAATGTTGAATCTTCCTATTTGCTCAGATCTTTTATGTGCTCAATATTTCAAATTTTCTTCATCTTTATCTTGATAAGTATATTCCTAGGTGTTTTAGGTCCTTCTTTTATATCTTCTGATTGTCATTGGCATATACAAAAGCCACCGTACTGACTTCTTTTATACTTTAGAATAGTGTTTTGGGCTTTGGGTTTTCCATGTTTATAATCATATTATTTGCAAATGATGATGGTTTTATCTACTCTTTTCCTGTTTTTATACCTCTAGTTTCTTTCTCTTGTCCAATTGCATTGGTTGTACCTCCAGAAAAGGTTAAATAATGATGGAAGAAGACAACTTTGTGTTGTTTCTTACTTTAATGAAAGTGCTTCTGGAAGATGATGTTTGGGTTGTTTTTATAAATGTTTACCTTATTCTATTTTATCAAGAATGTTTACTAAAAATATGTGTTGGGTTTTATCAATTGCCCTGTTAATATATATTGATAAGACTTTTCCCCTCATTTTCTCTATTAATATGGTGCTTTATATTAGCAGAGTTCCTAGTATTAAACCATCCTTGTCTTTTTGGAATAAGCCTTCCTTGTTGATTTAAAATTATTATTAATGTGCTGTTAGATTGTGTTTGCTTACACTTACTAGCATTCGTCCATCACTACCCATAACTGAACTCAGACTGGTTCTCTTGTATTGGTTGTGTCAAGCCTGATGCCTGAGATGGACAAGTGGAGGGAGATGTGGAAGACGTTGTGGGACCTGTGTGTCTGGAGCTCATGGGAAAGGGCCGGACAGAGAGATAGATTTGTGAGTCATTGCATATAGGCGGTATTTTGTGTCAAGAGACTGGATGAGATCACCCAGGAACTGAGTAGATAGAGATGAAGAGAGGAGGAGGGCTGAGACTTGGGGTGCTTCAACATTTTGAGATTCAGCCTCTGACAGGGAACCAGCAAAAGAAGTGGAAAATTATTTGGCAATAAAGAGAAATGAGGTACTGATACACACTATAATATGGATGAACATTGAAAAGATTATGCTAAGTGAAAGAGGCCAGACACAAAAAGCCACATTTTATATGATTCCATTTATATAAAATGTCCAGGCAAATCTATAGAGACAAAAGCAGGTTAGTGGTTGTGGGAGCTGGAGGGAGGGTTGGGATAGGAATGGTCAGGTTAGGAGTTTCTTTTTACATGATGAAAGTGTTCCAAACTGAAATTATGGTGACCAACTCTGTGAATATGCTAAAACCATTGAATTGTACACTGTAAGTGGGTAGGTTTTATGATATGCCAGTTATAGCTCAACAGAAAATATGGGGGAGAAAAAGAAACTGAGAAGTGTCTAGAATGTAGAAGGAAAATCTGGTGACTGGCATGAGGAAGCTGATCCCACCATGGGTCAGGGCTCAAAGCATCACCAGTGGGAGGCTAGTTCTCACCTTTTTGGCAAAATGCAGGAACATTAATTGGGGACAAGAGTACTTGTTGGCAACATGTTCAATTCCAGGACATTGTTCTTTATTGCTGGAAGTAGTTCTGACCTAACAGCCAAAGAGAGGGTCAATTTTAGAAGAAACACTTCTCCAGGAGGAAAAGATTTACTGGCAGGATGTGACAAGGGAAAATATGTGGGCCCTGGGCTAGAGACTAGACTAGCCTAACATAAGCCGGTGACCAGAACGACCTTGACTGGTGAGAGAGCATGAATGGAGTTGGTTCTGGAAAAGCAGAGCCGTTAGGACTGGGCCAGATGGGTAGGGGTGTCCCTGGGAGGAGGCACCGCTGAAACAGGGAGACATCAGGATTAAGATGTCAGATGTCAAAATTGATGAGATTTGAGAATTGATGGAACTCGAGGGAGAAGCTGGCCCAAGCCTCACTAGGCCAGTCTGACGTATTTGTTGAGCCCTTGTGTGTGCAAAGGGCTACTGGGGCTGGGCCTGTAACAGGTCCTCACCTGGAGGGACCAGAGCTGTGCGCATGCCCAGATCACCTCTCGGGCGTGCCGGAAGTGCTGCTGTCAGGCCCGCGGAGGGGCAGAGCTGTGAGCCAAAGGGCACTGCTGGCCGTGCGGGGGTGTCATCTTGGAGGAGACAGAATTTGGTGAGGAAGACGGGAGGCTATTCCAGGCAGAAGGAGGTTTGTGCTGCCAAAGTGATTCAGAAGTCACCAATATGGGGCTCCCGCCAGTGGAGGTAGAGATTGCTGAGGATGCTGGGAGAAGGTGACTGGTGCAGGCGTCACGTGGACGAGGTACTGAGTGAGGTGAGGGGGACTCGGTGGACAGGTGTTGCAGCTGGAGATGTGAAGACTGGAAACTGGAATGAGACTGGAGGACTGGAAACGAGTGAATGAGTGACCAGCTCTATGGTTGGCGCTGGGTTTTCACCCTCTTTACACCCACTTGAGTGCTGACCCGACTTTCAAATGAAGAAAAATGAGGCTCATAAAGGGGAAGTGACTTGTTCTAAACCCCAGAATTGGGACACAGGGGAGCTGGGATTTGAGCTGGCCTTTTGATTCCAAAGCCAAATCTGGAGCTCCTGTATTGGAGTCTAGGGGGCAGGTGAATGGTCTAGAATAGAGCTGGGCAAACTTTCCCTGTACAGGATCAGATAGTAAATATTTCCTGCTATGTGGGCCAAGAGGCAAAATTTAGAGGGTATTAGGAGATAAGTAAAAATATAAGAAGAGATGAAACATATTTCCATACATCTTTATTGACAGAATTTAAAACATTACTTATGGACACTAACTTTTGGGTTTCATAGAATTTGTGTCATGAAATACTATTCTTTTGATTTTTTTTCAATCATTAAAAATATTAAAAAATCACTCTTGGGAATTCCCTGGTGGTCCAGTGGTTAGGAGTCCGAGCTCCCACTGCAGGGGACTAAGATTCCTCACGACTCGTGGTGTGGTGCCCCCCACCCCCACAAAAAAGTCACTCTTTGTTGAGGAGTCATACAAAATCAGACAGTAGGCCAGCCGAATCTGGGCTGTGGGCCATGGTTTGCCAACCCCTGGTCTAGATCTGTGCTGCCCAGTATAGTGACCATTGGCTCCATGTGGCTACTGAACACGCGAAAGGTATGTAGTCTGGATTGAGATGCACTGCAAGTGTAAAATACACAGTGGATTTAAGGCAATCTAAAAAAACCAGCAAAATATCTCAATAATTTTTAATGTTGATTACATGTTGAAATTATAATATTTTGGATAGATTGGTCTAAATTAAATATTATTAAAATTAATTTCACCTGTTTCTTTTTACCATTTTACTAATTGTCTAATAGTCTTTTAATGTGGCTATTAGAAAATGTTAAATTATCCATGTGTTTGCATTTGTGGCTTGCATGTATTTCTGTTGTACAGTGCTGCTCAAGAAGTGAGACTGGGGACATGGGGTGAGATGGCCCCTCCACTTGTGTTGAGGGAGGTGAGAGGAAGTGCAGCCTGGCATTCAGGAGTGGAGTGTGGGGCCATGTTGGGGACATTGGATTTCATTAAGAAGAGGTGGAAGGGCAGGGTGAGGTGGATATGCAGACCAAGGAGGCTTCTGCAGGACTAGGTTGGAGGTGGTGAGGGGGCTTCAGGGAATAGTGGGGTTGAGCTGTTTGGGGGGCAGCTGTGAGAAGCTGGGGGGCAAGGCAGCTGGCAAGAAGCAAGAGGTTCCTGAGCAGTCAGCCAGGTGAGTGTGGGATGAGGACCCTGCCCTGAGGAGCTTCCAACTCTCAAACCCCCTGGATCAGGAGACAGTATGAACTTATCTTCCATTCTGAGCCTACTTGGTGAAGTGGTTTGGCTAGTTCACTGGCAGAATGTGGAGATAGAATGATAAGATGCAGCATTCACCCCCAAAATCCTTGCTTTTCACAGCTGGAGAGGGCTCGTGGCTAGAGATCATTCCTCTCTCCTCAGCTATGTGGGCCCCCTCTGCCCAGCATTGGGAGTCCTTTCTACTCTGGCCTTGTGCTGGGAACAAACGTGACTGTCAGAACCTTGGCTCCTTGCACTTGGTGTTCATGCCCAGGAGCTGGCTTTGCCTTGCCCTCTGGAAGGAGAAAGGGGTGGGAGGTGCTAAGGAGATGGTACCTGCCTGTGGATTCCTGTTTCTTGGCTCGTAGGAGAAAGGCGGAGTTTCTGTGTTCATATCTGTCATCTCTCATACTCAGCACTTGAGGTGGCAGGATGAAACCCTCAGCATGCCTGTTGTCTCTTGTTTCCCAAGTGCCCGGGGCTTGAGGGAGCGCTAGAGGTGCTGAGAGGACACGGCACATGGAGGCCTGGCTTCTAGGCCTGGTGCCACTGGACATGTTACTCCTTGCTATAGACTGAATGTTTGTGCTCCCCCTGCAAATTCATATGTTGAAATCCTACCCCCGCCACAAGGTGATGGTATTAAGAGGTGGGGCCTTTGGGAGGTGATTAGGTCATGAGGGTAGAACCCTCTTGAATAGGATTAGTGCCCTCATAAAAGAGGCCCCACAGAGCTGCCTTACCCCTTTTGTCAGGTGAGAAGAAGTAAGAGGGAGAAGACAGCCATCTGTGAACCAGGAAGTGGGTTTTGCCAGACACCCAGTCTGCTGATGCCTTCATCTCGTACTTCCTAGTCTCCAGAGCCATGAGAAATAAATTTCTGTTATTTATAAGCCATGTAGTCTATAGTAATTTGTTATAGCAGCTCGAACAGACTAAGGCACTCTCCCTTCTCTGACCTTTGGTTTTCTTTCCTGGTAATGAGGGGTTTGGACTTCATCTTTGAAATGGATCACCTCTTGATCCTTTTCTAGCCATTAGGGACTAAAGTACTAGAAGAAATGGACAAAATAAACTGCGCTGCTAGAGATAGGCATAGGCAGGAAGCGAAGAGTCCGTCACCTGTGGGGGGATGGTTTTCTACTTGAGAGAGGCAGACAGTGCTTCCCTCTGCCTTCCTTGTCAGGCCTGGCATTCGAGGCCTTCCACCTGGTGGTTCTGGTCCAACTTTCCAGCCTTACTGCCCATCCTGCCCCTATGCATGGAGTCAGGGTTGTAACCACACATGTTCCTTAATGTCTCTCATCACCCCCTCCTTTCATGGACCACTGCCATCGCAGTACTCACGGACTTCCTGTTTCCTGTGGATGAATGGAACCCTTTGTCGTGGCATGTAAAGCCCCTGCCCAGCGACACAATCTCAGCTCCTCTCTGTCATGTGGGGCTACTTGCAGTTCTCCAAACAGTCTGTGCTTTCTCAAGAGCGGAGCCTTTGCTCAGTCGGTCTCCTCTGCCCGTACCCACTTCTCCCCCATCCCTGCCTGGAGAACCCCCATTCAGGCTTCAGGGCACAGCCCAAGCGTCTGCTCCTGTGGGAAGCCTTGTCCTTCCTGCCCACTTCCCTAGCTTACTTAGTGTCTCTCCCATGTGTCCCTGTCCTCCTGTACTTCCCTGATACAGCATTCATCTCACCACGTGGAAAAGTAGACTCCACTCCAGGGGCAGGGGCAGGGGCAGGGGTGGCCTCTGATAGTGGTGGCACTTGGTGATGGTCCCTGAAAGGCAGGTTGACTAAAGGAAAGCTATCCTCTAGAGTCTCCCTTCGCTGTCATTAACATAGAGTTGTTGAAGCCTATTGTGAAAACTAGGCACCCAGTCTGTCCTTGCCTTCCCTGTGCAAGCAGCTCAGCTCGCTTCTCAGAGTCCATGGCAGTAAGGCAAGGCCACTAGAGTTCCAGCCAATGGAAAGTGAGTGAGAGTGACATGTGCCACTTCCAGGCCTGGGCCATCAAGACTCACACCAGCTCCACCCTGTATGTTTCCTTCTGCCAGCTGTGTGCGATGACAAGGCCCGAGGGGCTGGTGGAGCCATGGGAGGGGCCTGGGTCCCTAAACGACCCCATGGAGGAGAGCCGCTTCTCTAGCCTGAACACCACCCAGGACTGTTATCTGTAAGAAACAATCTTCCGTGGCTTTTAGATATATTTGGTACACAGTGTAGCCTTCCCTGACTGATATTCCTGTAGTGCAAACCTGAGTGCAGGTGACAGTAATAAAGGCACGTTCAGGCCTAGGTGATGGATTGGATAGGGGAGGAGTGAGGAGAGGGGTGTTAAGGCTGACCCAGTCATGTTCCTGGCCTGCACATGTAGGGTGGTAGAGGCATTCTCTGTGGCCAAGAGCACCGGCAGAGGGTCTGGGCTCAGGGGAATGTAATGTGTTCTCTTTTAGACATGCTGAGATTGAGGTGCCTTGGGGACAGTTCAGGAGAGATGTTGAGGAATAGTGACTCGTGTGGGTTTAGAGTTCAAAAAACAGGTCTGTCCTGAGGGTCATGTTGATGGCAGGCAAAGCCCGAGCTGTTAGTAAATGAGTGAATATATGAATTGTCATGTAATCAGAAACTGAGGCTCAAAGGGAGAGTCTCCCAGGCCCACCCTGACTTAGTGGCAGTGATAAACCACACACACAGCCCCTCCAGGGCTGTTCTGATGAGCAGGCTGCTGCCTTTCAGCAGGGAGATGGGCATTTCCTGGTTTCATAGGCTCGTCCCCGACCTGGTCAGCAGCAGTGCATCCTGAATCTGTCCCTATCCCAATGCCCCGTGCCCAGCATGCTGTATAAAAGTGAGAATCCAGCCCCAGGGACCTGGGAATCCGAAGTTTTAAAAACTACGCAGGAGATTGTGATATGAAGCCAGGCTGGGCCCCTCTGTATGCCATGTCCACTGAATGCAGCCCTGCAAGCTCCGAGGAGACTGGGAGGTTTAGGTCTGTATGTGAACCACATATTCCAATAAGGTCTGATTCCAGAAGGGTGTCCTAGGCAATTCTGATTGGCCTTTGCTGGGCAGAGGCTGCCTCTGAGACTCAAACTAGGCATGGGTGGCTGTCGCAAGAATGTGACCTTAGCGGGTGTGGGCAGGGCGTTGGCTAGTAGAGCTTCTCCAGATCTTCCACTTCTGTTTTGAGGATTTGATTTGAGACGTGATGGGGAGCTCATCAGCTGAAGGAGTCATCCCTGAGATCTTCTATTGTTACTGTTGTTAGCAGTCCTAGCAGCTGGCATTTATATCTACTACCTGCCTGGTGCTGTGCTAAACTCTTGGCAGACAGTCTGTGAGCCCTGCAGGAGTGCTGAGAGGCAGGTGTTGTTATCCCTGTTTTCAAGAGGAAGAAGCTGAGTTTCATGGAGGCCTAGTTAGGGACTGGCATCCCTAATGCTTTCAGTTGATGATGATGAGTTTAGAGGGCCCAGGAACAAGACATTAGGACCTTGTGAGGGCTGGAGTGAGCTGGACAACACCTGCTCCACCTGCTGGGGGGCAGTGTGACTCAGCTCCCGCTGAGTGTGGACACGTGGGACTGTGGCCCAGTGTGACTTTATCTAAAAAATTTCCAAAGGTACCTGGAAATGTAATGTTTTGTAGAAATATACTTTGTAAACGTTGGCAAATAATTTTTTACGATGTTCAAGACACTGTATAGGCAAGCAAGCACATCTGAAAGTCAGATTCAGCCCACTAGGAACCAGTTTGTCACCTTAGTTAAGAGATCTTTTATTCAGTCTGCAGGTATTGGAGTGCCCACTGGAGGTGTCAGGGCAAAGGAGACAGACCTGGTGCAGGATCTCATTGAGCTCTTGGTCAGTGTCAATATTGTGTGATCTGTGCTCTGAGAGGGGCCCTTCCTTGGGGCCTGACAGAACACTTTCTGGAGGAAGCTGAAGTCTGATGGATGTTGGATTAGTCAGCTAGGGCTGCCATAACAAAGCACTACCAGCTGGGGGGCATAACACAATAAAAATTTATTGTTTCTGTTTACTTGATAACAGGGGCAAGGATAAAAATTGTGAGACAGTAAGTGAATAAATAAACTCAGCAGTACTTGTTTTTTTTTTTAGAAGTTACATTTGGTCATACCCAAAAAATTGCAGTATAAGAATTTGAGGTTATATATCAAACCCAGGTAACAGGAAATTGTACTAGCAAGACACCTAAATAAATGTCTGACAAAGCAGAAAAAAAGAAAAGAAATTTATTATTTTACAGTTCTGGAGGCTAGAAGACCAAAATCAAGGTGTTGGCAGAGCCACACTCCCTCTGAAGGCTGTAGGGGGGAATCTGCTCCATGCCTCTCTCCTAGCTTCTGGTGTTGCTGGTAATCCTTGGTATTCCTTTGTGCTATGGACTGAATGTTTGTGTCCCTCCAAATTCATATATGTTGAAACCCTAATCCGCAGTGTGATTGTAGTTGGAAGTGGGGCCTTTGGGAGGCAGTTAGGTTTAGATGAGGTCATGATGAGGTTTAGATGAGGTCATCATTTAGATGAGGCAGTTAGGTTTAGATGAATGGGGCCCTCATGATGTAATTAGTGCCCTTTTAGGAAGAGACATGAGAGAGCTTGCTTCTCTCTCTGCCCTCTGCCATGTGAAGATACTATAAGAAGATAGCCATCTGCAAACTAGGCAGCAGGTCCTCATCAGACATCTTGATCTTGGACTTCCCAGCCTCTAGAACTGTGAGAAATAAGTTTGTTTTTTAAGGCACCCAGATCATAGTATTTTGTTATAGCAGCCTGAACTGACCAAGGCACTTGGTTTGTAGACTTGTCACTCCAGTCTCTGCCTCTGTTGTCACATGGTGTTTTCCTTGTGTCTTTGTGTCTTCTCTTTTTATAAGGCACCAGTCATATTGGATTAAGGGCCCACCTACTTCAGTCTGATCTCATCTTAACATCTGCAAAGATCCTTGTCCCAAATACGGTCACATGCACGGGTACCACGGGTTGGGAATTGAACAGATCTTTTAGGGGATACAATTCAACCCAAAACAGATAAGTAGAGTAGGCAGGTAAGATTTGGGGAAGAATATTCCAGGTAGAGGGAACAGCAGGTAGAAAGACAGAAGGGTGCAGGTGAGTTCCAGCAAATAAATCAGCACAGCTAGAATGGAGAGCTGGGCCTGAGATGTGACTGGGGTGGCTCGAGCCATGTGGAACGGTCAGGCTTGGCTAGGCTCCAATTAGAGATAAACCCCCAAATCTCAGTGGCTTGACCCAGTACAGGTTCATTTCTTGCTCACATCAAGTCTGATGTGGGCTGAACAGCTCTTCTTTATAATGTAGCTCTGACATGCAGAACACATGGTCTCCAGGGGAAGAGAGGTCTGGGGGAAGCGCCCAGTCTCAACCGCTCAGGCCTGGAAGTGACTCTTCCACTCAAGATGAAGAGAGGTTGGAGGGAGCGGGGCATGGATTTCTGTGAGCCCCATCTGTCCCTCTCACCTGTATTCAGGGTTAAGACTTCATCCTCAGAGTATTGGGAAGCCAGCCACGGTTTTCATGCAGAGTGTGACAAGGTCCAACTTGTGTTTTAGAAAGTTACCTCTAGCTGGAGCCCGTGGAGCTGTGGTGTGGGAAGTGGCCCCCTATGGGAGTCAGCCACAACAATCACAACATATTTGCAGTTAACTCCTGCAATTTCCACCTTGCAGGCTCAGCCAAAATAAGAAAAAAAAGAAAAAGAAAAATTTATGTAATTTAAAAAACTTTCAAAATGCATTTTGTGTCTATCCTCTGTATTCTAGATTGGTGATTGTACACATTCTTACACATATATTGCCTGACAGTCTGAATTCCCAAAGCCATGGGACTTTACTTTGAGGGCCTCTTAAGGGACTTTGGCGGGTAGCTGGGCTCCTTGCTGATTTGAGAACCTCATTGTCATAGAAGATGCTCTCAACTCATGTCTGCAACTAGGACCAAATAGCAAGATTCCCTTGTGTCAAAGGGAATTACTGCTGCTTCCAAACAGCATGGTGCCCTGCCTCTGTCAGAAGCACCCTTGCATGCAGTATAAAAGCATTCTGTGCTAAGACTGACCCCTATTTGTCTGCAGTTCTTTACAGTTTATAAAGTATGTTCTAGGCCAGTGCTTTATTTGAGGTTCAAAGTCATTTAATCTCATATGAGATCTAATTTAGACCACGGAACTCAGAAGCTCAGAGTCCCCTTGTTCTAGTCAGGAGTAGTCAGGAGCCCTGGAGACAATGTAGAATTGGAAGTGCTGGCTTTGTGGCCACGATTTCAGCTGTGTGATTTCAGTGTTTTTGTGTATAAACTATGGATAACTGCATAGGAAGGTATTTTGAAGCTCCAAGAAAGCAATGTTGGTGAAAGTATTTTGCAAACTGTTAAGCACCATCCAAATGTTGTTATCCTCAGACTTGACATGTCATTGAAAGCATTTCCCAAATTGTGCTAAAGGAATCCATGTGGACAAGAGCAGGAGATTAAGTGAATGTATGCCCTCATTAGTTATGTCCTGTGGCTACACTTGACCTTGATTGCCTGAATTTTCTTCATGGCTTGGGCAGCTGTGCCCATCATTGCCTGTGACCAAAACCCTGGTCCTTATTTCTGTGGGTGGGCAAGGGCTGGGGTGGAGGTGGGGTGGTGAGTTTGTTAGGGACTTCCCTGCAAGCCTCACCACCAGATTTCAGTGACATGACCAAGGTTTTATGGAGATACGTGAATTCCAGTTTATGGAATCTAACCTGAAAGTGAAATGGTCAGGTGAGCCTTGGGATGAACCAGAGGCATTTGCTCATCTTGGGGTGGGTGCTCAGCTCTAGGGGGTTGATACCTTGGGGAAAATGCAGTGTTGTGTGCCTAAATCTTCAGATTTTTTAAAAATTATTTTTTCAAAATGTGAAATTGTGACATTTCACATTCTCATGGCAACTCCACTGGCTGGCTGACTTAGGGAGTGAGCCTTGGGCTGGGGCTCTGGGCTTGTTTTCTCATTTATAAATTAATTATGGTACCACCTTCCATAGGATTGTTAGGAGACCAGATGAGAAAATAGAATGCCCAGCCTATCACACCGGGCCTGGCAGCAGGATTCCAGTGGGAGACGTCAGCTACTTGTGTTCTGCTGTTGTTTGGTAATCCCCAGGCTTCAGAGGTTTTAATCCTGGTTCATTTGGGGCTTGTCACCCATATGATTAAAAGGAATCATGGGATTACGCAGGCCTTTCAAGCTTGGTGGTCAAGTAGATAAATATTAAGGGGTTTTGTATATTAGAAAAAGAGAACTATTCTTCCCTTTCCCCAAAACTTCATGATTTCAAGGAAGTGGTACATTTCTCTTAAAAATAGATTTTAGCAAAAATAAATGAAAGAGTTTAAGTAATAAAAAGTAAAAATTTGATGTCAGTCGTCAACGTGGTGCCAGGCGACCTAAGATTGGGGAACACCGTGGTCCCACCGTTTCTCCCGCCACATCCCGGCGGAGCACCATTGGCAACAGTCACTCGATGAACTCCGCCCCCTCCTCGCTTCTCACCTCCGGGGGAGGCGGCAGAAGTGGCGGGAGCGCGTGGCTTTGACGGCACCAAGGTCAAGGGGGAGGGCGGGATCCGTCCCAATTTCTCCGAACCAAGCTGAGGGCCTTGGCGGGCACTGCGCGCCCAATCTCGGAAGGCCAGGCTCTGCACTTCCAGTTGGGGCGACTTCGGTTTCCGAGGCTTCCTTGAGTCCAGTTTCCTCTTTTGGGAAACGGAGTGGCCAAGGCTGCCAATGCTGGATTAGGTCGCACCGGGACGAAGGACTACGGCCTCAGAGGGCGAACGGTCAGTAATAAGCCTCTCCGCCCCTGGGCTCGGGCCGCCGGCCGCTCGGGACAGGGTCATCGGACCACCGGACCCGGCAACCCTCTGCAAGGCCCCGGCTCGCGCGAATTCTAAGATGAGGACAAAGCCCGCCTGGATTTACCGTGAGCGCGCCGCCGCGGCCAATGGGGAGGCGGCGCGGGGTTGAGTGACTGGCTGGCGAAGCCAATGAGCATGTGGTTTGTTGCGAGGTGGCCTCGGCTCCGGCATTATAAAGAGCGCCACGAGTCGGCATTGTCAGGCGGCAGCACCGCGCGGGCCTGGTGGAGCTTCTGTGTTGGTGGCTTTCGTGCAGCGGCGGCAGCGGTAGCGGCAGCGCAGGCCGAGGGAGGAGGGCGCGAGGTCGCGGCGGCTCCGTCGGTAGACGGGGGAGAGGCCCGGCGGCGCAAGCGTGAGCGCGGCCGAGCCCGCGGTGCCTTCCCGGCGGGTGGGGACGAGCGGGCCCCGCGGCGTCATCGGCGGCGAGGTGAGCGTCCGGGCCCGCGGGTGGCGGGCGGGAACCCGGGCGGGAGCGGCGCCGGCCTGATGCGTCGTGGCTGCTCGTTGCAGGAGCCGCGCGCCACGGCCTAGCATGTCGGAAGCGGGTGAGGAGCAGCCCATGGAGACGACGGGCGCCACCGAGAACGGACACGAGGCCGCCCCCGAAGGCGAGTCGCCGGCCGGGACTGGTGCTGGCACCGGGGTCGCGGCTGGCGCCGGAGGCGGGAGCGTGGCGCCCCAGGCCGGCAACCAGAACGGCGCCGAGGGTGACCAGATAAACGCCAGCAAGAACGAGGAGGACGCGGGGTAGGTGCGGCCGCGGGCCGACGGGGGGCGCCGCCTTTGTTCCGGGGCCGCCTTTTGTTGGCGCCACGCGGCGGGGGGAGGGGCGGGCGGCCGGGGCCTGCTCGCGGCCCGCAGAGCAGCAGCCCCGCGCCGCCGGCTTTCCGTGCGCGCCGGAGTTTGCAGGAGTTTGTTGGGTCGACTTTGGCGCCGCCCCGGGACCGCTGGCTGGCGCCCGGAAGCGGAGTGTGCTCGGACCCGGGGCCCGGCGGGTCGCGGACTGCCTGAGCTGCGTGGGCGGAGTTGGCGCGCGCCAGGGCCTTCCTCCTCCGCCTCTTTTCCAGGGCGGAGTCACGGCCTGAACTCCGACTCGGCCCCGGAAGCCTTGAGTTCCTTGAGAGCGAGTGCTCGGAGGTGGCAGGGACCGTAGCGTTTTGATACACGGTTGTTAGACAAATTAGTTTCCTTACAGTTGTGAGTGCCCAGGGCCTAGCTCTCCGGCTAGGTTGTGCTTCCTTTTCCCCCACCTCCTTGGGGGTACGGATCACCTGAGGCTTTGTTAGGGTCAAGATTGGGTTTGGAAGGGAAGCGGAGATTTGTTAACATTTTCCAGAGGTAGAACCCTGTGGGCCCTAAGGGTAAACCTTTGTTCCGAATGGTGGCTTTATTTACAATCTTTTCAATGAAAGTTTTGCTAGGGCCAGTCCTTCCGAAATGAGTTTTCTAAGGCTTGTTTCCCTGTTCTCACCCCACCATTTCAGAAAAATGTTCGTTGGTGGCCTGAGCTGGGATACCAGCAAAAAGGACCTAAAGGATTATTTTACCAAATTTGGAGAGGTCGTTGACTGTACAATAAAAATGGATCCCAACACTGGCCGATCAAGAGGGTTTGGGTTTATCCTCTTCAAAGATGCAGCCAGCGTGGAGAAGGTAAGCTGGGTACTTTATAATCAGAAGTATGTGTATTTTATGAGGATACTATTCTTAGACCATGATTGGCTTATGTGTTTTGCACATGGTTGGGTGCTTTGGGAAAAGCAGAGAGGTTGGGAACTCCTGCTCTCCTTTTTGAATGGATTAAAAGTAGAGATTAAATGGAGGAGTGAGTGGGCAGGAGTGGTCCAGGAAGATTATGGTTGACCGTTTATTATCTTGTGCCTATTCTGGACCCTGCTGAAGCAGACATTTCATTGAGAGGACTAGAAGAGAGTCCAGGGTTGCTAGGAGATAAACATTATTTTACTCATTTTGTAGAAAACAAACCTAAAGCTCAGAAGGTTAAGTAGAAGAGATCACATAGCTAGTAAGGGGTGGAGTGTGAGGATTCCAGCCCTCACAGCCTAGCTCTAGCCTGTGCTTTTAATTACTGCTTTACTTCCGGAGGAGATAGGCCTTAAATTGGGGCTGCCTGGGCAGGAAGAGGGGTGCACGGCATGGGCAAAGACTGGTGGGGGGGGGTTGCGGATAGATTTATAGGTGTTTAGGTAAACCAAGTGAAGTTTGGAGATAGGGTTGGGAAGTCAGATTGGGGGTAGAGTTTGAAGGAGGTGAAGCACATTTTGTGTGCCTGTGTTGGAGTCTTGTGGTTCAAAGAGAAGGTTCTTGTTCAGGGTCATGCTGCTGAGTTAGAACCCAGCTCCCTTCTGTTGGAACAGGTTCTAGACCAGAAGGAGCACAGGCTGGATGGCCGTGTCATTGACCCCAAAAAAGCCATGGCCATGAAGAAAGACCCAGTAAAGAAAATTTTTGTGGGGGGTCTGAATCCTGAAGCCACTGAGGAGAAGATCAGGGAGTACTTCGGCGAGTTTGGGGAGGTGAGTGTGTGGCCCCCGGAGTGGTCTGCCAGCTGCACCGAGGTTGCCTTCTTCTTGGTCCTTGGCACCTTGGCTGGCTGGAGCTCTTTTTCACTCTGGTGTTCGTGGACGTTTTCTCCTGTGAGTTCCTTATAGGCTCTGCGGTAGGGTCCTGAGCTTTGCTTACGTTTGCAGATTGAAGCCATTGAGCTTCCAATGGATCCAAAGTCGAACAAAAGACGAGGCTTTGTTTTCATCACCTTTAAAGAAGAAGAACCTGTGAAGAAAGTTCTGGAGAAAAAGTTCCACACCATCAGTGGAAGTAAGGTAAGGTGTCCCCAGCTGTGTGTGCTTGGCATTCTGCTGGAGAGCTGGCCTTTGCAGGCATGGATTAGGCATTGGGTTACCTCCAAGAGTTCTCCAGGGTATACGTTACTGTTTTCTGCACTGTTTGCTGTCCTCATAGGGGAGGGGCAGGTTGTCCTGTCTTTCACGGAGCTCCTAGGCTGGTAGGACAGGATATGAGGGAGGCAGGAGAATACTGGAAGACGGGAGCCTTATATGGGATAGAGTGTGTGCTGAGTAACCTCTTCAGATCCTGACTTAAAGGTAGAGGTCATGGTGTTTGGGATGTAGAGTGCAAAGTGTGTAAGTCCTACAGTTAAGGTCTCAGAAGATTCTAAAATTGCCATTTACTGTTTTCTGTGGAGAAGTCTTACCTGCTTTGGACGTTGTTGTAGAGCTTTTATCTTTACCTCCTGCCACAACCAAATCTGTTTTATCTCCATCCCCTTTGGTTACTGGTTAAATTAAGCCCCACCCCAAAGATCCTTTCCAGAGAGCTCCCAGGGTCCTGGCCACCTTAAATCTAGAGTCAGTTTTGACTTCAAATAAGTGAGAGTCCTGTTCAGTGAGGGGCAACTCTTCCCTCTGAACTCTGGACAGGAGAGAGGGTAGGTAGTTCATGCTCCCTGTGTTCTCCAGTGGCCGAGGCAGTTGGGAGTTGAGGGTGTGGCCCACTGGCAAGGTGTGGCAGGCTCTGCCTGAGCAGGAGTGGCAGCCAGATAAGGTGGGACACATAGGGTGGGGCTCCTGGAAGCCTCAATCCTGGCTGGGAATTTTTGGAAAGATTGGATTTGGGATTGGGCCCCTAAATTTTATGTAAAATGAGATGGGATCATAGGGGCTGTTGGGTGAGACCTCATCCATTAATGGTTACCCCAGTGGACAGTGACATGGAAAGAGATCTTTATCTCTGTGCCATGATGTGAAATGGGCATGAAGAGCCTATTAGGGCACCATTAGTCAAACTGCTAGTGGTTGATCTTGAAATAAGTGTTATTTAGCAGGTTGTATTCAGTATTTTTAACTTAGTAGGATAGAAAACATGAGATCGCATCACTTGATAATTTGCTGATTTTTTGAGTATGCTTGTATGGGGACATCTTGCGTAAAATTTTTTTTTTTTTTTTTTTTTTTTTTTTTTTTTTGCGGTACGCGGGCCTCTCACTGTTGTGGCCTCTCCCGTTGCGGAGCACAGGCTCTGGACGCGCAGGCTCAGTGGCCATGGCTCATGGTCCCAGCCGCTCCACAGCATGTGGGATCTTCCCGGGCCGGGGCACGAACCCGTGTCCCCTGCATCGGCAGGCGGACTCTCAACCACTGCGCCACCAGGGAAGCCCCCTAAAATGTTTTTTTAATTGGTCTTAATGGAGAGGGTTATGTGTCAGTGGACTTTCTTTTAAAAATATACTTAAAGCAGGAGCACTTGAAGGTCCATGACCCTCATGAGAGTTTTGAGCAAAAAGGAAATTGACTCTCTGGGCCCTAAGAAGACACAGATATCTGGCCCATCCCAACAGCCCACCAGTGGTTGGAGGAGAAAGGGGGAGCAGTATGGCCTTAGGGAAGGCTGCCTTGAGCTTCAGTGGCTTTCTTTATAAGATGGAGGTCTGGTTTGCCACCTCAATAGTGTATTTGAGTGGAATGCTTTTATTTCTTCTGGGGGGGAGAAAAGAACCTTTTTTCTCTAAGATCCCTTACCTGGGAAGCCTTCTCTGACTCCCTTGCCCAAGGTGGCACCAGATTGACACCTGGTATGGTGTCTTGCTACACTGGACTGGCATTGGTCCAGCTGTCCTTCTCCCACTTGTTAGAGCACCCAAGGGTGACCATCAGTGGACCTATCCCATTGGGTGTATCCCATTGTTTCAAGCACTCTGGGGAAAGGCTTGAGCCAAAAAGCCCATTGTGTGAGTTTTTCGGTCTGTCTAGATTTTAGTTGTGATTCTGAGCTAGTCCAAATGTGGTTTCCCACCCCAGCATGTGTTCTTGAGCAGATAGAGAAGATCTGCCTCCTGAACGTTTGTCAGCGAAGGCCTTCGTGCACACTTCCTGCCCAGGGCTTGTCCCACTGGCATGACCCACTGTTCTCTTGGCTTTCAGTGTGAAATCAAGGTGGCTCAGCCCAAAGAGGTTTATCAACAGCAGCAGTATGGCTCTGGGGGCCGTGGGAATCGCAACCGAGGGAACCGAGGCAGCGGTGGTGGCGGCGGAAGTGGAGGAGGTGAGTGGAACCCAGATGAAGATGAGTCCTGTTTCCCTGCCTGCATGGAGCTTCTGTGCCTGTTTTGGGGGCTCTCTTGGCCTCTGGTGCTTGGTGCAGCAGGGTGGGCAGAATCAGGAATGGTTTTCCTGGGTTGAGGCTATGCTGCTGCTGCTGCTGCTGCTTGGAGTAGAAGAGCCCATTTTTCTCATGTGGTCTGGGGCCCCAGGGCAGAGGGGGCATCTGCATCAAGACGGGGTGTGCTTGGCTCTGTGGCTGTCCTGAGTCTTGGTACACCCATGGGTGGGTGGGCTGAAGGGTAGGGCAAGGCTGTGCCAGGCGCTTAACCTCCTTCCGTCCCAGGCCCCTCTGACTCCAAAGCCTGAACTCCATCCTTTTTAAGGCCAAGCTGCCAGGGAGGGTGGGGGTGAGCAGAGGGTGATTTGAATGAGAGTGAGCTGCCTCGGTTGCCCCAGTGAAGTTAGTTTTCCATCCTGGCCTGGCCTTCTTACCCCCAGCTTGGGTCTCAGGTACAGGGCTGGGCCCAGGGCCCTCCCTCTACACCAGGACAGCAGCCCCTTGGCTTTTCTGAGTTGCCATAGTAACCTCGCCACCCAAAGGGCAGGATTTCCTCCATCCTAGCTCCTGCGTGTGCTAAATGGTCCATGGGCCCCTGTGCCCTGCTCCCCCCCACAGGTCAGAGTCAGAGTTGGAATCAGGGCTACGGCAGCTACTGGAACCAGGGCTACGGCTACCAGCAGGGCTACGGGCCCGGCTATGGCGGCTACGACTACTCGCCTTATGGTTATTACGGCTACGGCCCCGGCTACGACTACAGTAAGTAGGAGAGAGGGAGGCCCCCATCCACTCACCCACCCTGGGAGGCAGGACAGACAGTGCAGGGGCCACTGGCAGCAGGGGCTTTGGAGTCGGACAGGCTGGGCTTTGTGGCCTGGCTTGCTCACTGGAGCTACCCGATTTTGAGCTTTTGGGGCTCAGGAAGGTGGGGAAGATGTCCTATCAGAGTTGTTGGCTCTGGTGAGGATGCATATCAAGCGCCTGGCACAGGAGTAAATGCTCAGTAAGTTGTAGCTGCTCTCATTGTTGTTCTTGTCCCTAGGTCAGGGTAGTACAAATTACGGGAAGAGCCAGCGACGCGGTGGCCATCAGAATAACTACAAGCCATACTGAGGCTTTGGCAGGAGTGTCCGACTGACCGCACACGCTTTGTTTGGATATCGAGTGAACACAATTATGTACCAAATTTAACTTGGCAAACTTTCTATGGGCTGTCCCATGTGCGTCTTATTTAAAATTTCCCCCCTGGAAATCACTCTCCTGTTTAATATATCCAGAGCTCTAGTTGTTTTAGGCAGCGTGTGGTGTCTCGAGGCCAGAGCGGCATTATGGGCTCATTTTTATTACCCAGTTACCCGGAGCCAGATTGGAGGGTCTGCTTCCTGCGGCCGCTCTGCAGCCTGGACCTGTGGACCCTGGTTGTAAAGAGTAAATTGTATCTTAGGAAAACAGTGTCACCTTTTTTCACCTTTAATTTTATATTATTTGTGTCATACATTTCCTATAATGGAAGTGTTAATTTTACTGTACTTTTTGGTACCTTTCGGGAATCTAATGTATTGTAAGGTATTTTACACGTGTCCTGATTTTGCCACGACCTGGATATTGAAGCTATCCAAGCTTTTGAAATAAAAATTTAAAAACCCCCAAGCCTGGGTGAGTGTGGGATATACTGTGAAGGGGGGGGGGGGGACAGGTGCTCCAGAGCTCCAGTATCCTCCAAGACCACCTAACCTGCATCCTGTCAGGCATAAGCACACACTCTCCACATCTTTGGTTAGTTTCCTTTAATGACTTGGCCCTGCCTAGGACTTGTGCCCCTTTAAAGAAAGTGGAGTGGCTCAGATATTTGGGGCAGCTGTTCAGGGGGGTGAAAACAGTACAGTGAGGGTTACCACCCTCAGTGGGGACACTGCCCCAGTGTCCCCAGGGCAGTTCGAGTCTGGAGCACCTTGGAACACCTGTCTTGACTTGCCATTGGAAATGGGATTCTCTCTCCCAGCAAAGACAGTGTGAACCTAAAGATAAGAGCAGACACACAAAGGGCCAGCTGGATCTGGGCAAGATGGTGCCCCTCCTGGTTGTAACGGCCCCCTGTGGCAGGGCCTATCTGTTGGCCTGATTGGAGCACCCCAAGTCTAGTGGCTGAGGCCTAAGATAGCTAGTTGTAAGACACAGCACTTGGCTGGGGGCTGCAGGTGGATAAAGCCTGCCAGAAGCTCTCCCGTAGAGGAACCCGCTGGAGAAGGGAGGAAATAGCTATATTCTTTGCTCAGCCATCAAATGCAAACTTAAGTACTTTGGAGATTTTTCAGAGATGGGGGATGGGGAGAGCCCAAGGCAGCCAGAGCCTCCCAGTATTAAAACTAACCTGTGGGAAGGGGACATCACTTGGAACAAGAATGTTGAAGGAGCTACTAAATAGGTGGTAAGGAACCCAGTTCTGGTTCTCTAGGAACAAGAAGTAAGGCCACTTACCTAGAGGACACCCCTCAGCAGAGCTGCCTCAGGGCTGGAGCCTCAGAGTCTCACAACTTCTCACTTTCTCTTCCATGTCTGAAAAAGATGGTCAACCTTTCTCCTCTGCTAAAGACTTCTGCCTTCAGTGTCCAGGCTTCTTGGATGGCAGTGTGGAGACTGGGCCCACTGGCCTGTCCAAGCCCATGTCCCACCCTTTACCCATGTGTACAGGCCACCACAGGGTCAGCAACGATTTCCCAAGAGGACAAAACCAGCCCTCAGATTTTCTGAGGCTTCCAGGCTCAACTGAAGTCCCTTCTATACAGTAACTCCAAGCCAATTCTGTGCCCAGTCAGCTTTTCCTCCGCAGGCTTCCCGAAAATACATTCCCTTCCCCCAGCAGGTTCCGTACCACCTCCAGTTGTGTCTAGTAGGGACTGACCTCAGCTCTAGAGACCTTGTGACCACAGTGAAATAGCCTGGGGGTGGGGTGGGGGTGGTTGTAGCTGGGCTGCTCTGATCTCTATCAGGAAGATAGCATTTTGCCTATTTTGGGGTCCCCCACTGAGCTCTGTACATGCAACATCGCCTCAGTGCATCGATGTGTCCAATTTGGTAATTATAGATTTCCTTGTAAGTGGATTTAGAGGAGAGTTTGACTTTCCTAAATGATAAGGAATGTGCAGAGGGATTTCATTTTGTGTTGAATCAGTCCAGGGTGCAAATCTCATTTCAGCCACTTAGCAGCTGAAGAAAGCAAAGCTACTGCCACCTACATCTCAGGGAGGCTTTAAGGACACAATGGAACCTCCCACTAGTTCCGATAGTTGGGCTTAAAAGCCCAGCCCTGCTTCCCTTGTCCTGCATGCCACACTGGTGCCTGCCCAGGCAGGATGGGTGGTGGCTCATTTCCCATCTACCCAGGGCTCAGATTTTGGGGGACACAGGCAGGAATAGGGGAGGCCTTCACTTCAGCTCCCTACTCCCTGCACTGTTCAGAGGACACCTGGCTCAGCTGTTGCACCCCTGTCCCTGGGCATGCTGGGAGGTCCTAGCTCCAGGCTGGGTTGTAGAGACACAGTTATCAGCTGCCCCTTGGGTCTCCAGGCTCACCTGTCAGGATGGCATCCAGCTTTGCTACCACGTGTCGTGCGTTGTCCAAGCTGAAACACATCGGGGGCTTGAACTTCAGGACATTCCTTCCGGGGCCGTCGGTGCTCAACAAAATGTAGTTTTCTTTCAGCCTGCAAGGATAGGACACAGCAGGGCCTGCTGCCCACCAGCCAAGGGCACTTCACATGGGCCTTTCAGACCTTCCTCAGCCTGGCTTTGGCCTCGTGGGCGCGACTCCAGCCACACTGCCCTCAGAACCTTCCATAGGCCAGTTCCCACCAGGATACAGCACTGGCCACTCCCTGCCAAACTCCTGCCCAACTTTATGGCCCAGCATCAGAGGCCCCTGTCTGGGGTGCCCTACATCTGGCCCTGAGCCTGCTGCCTGCACCCCCCCCCCCCACCCCCAAGCAGGGGTCTTGCTTCATCCCTCCCTGGAGCCCCAGTTGAAGCCGAGATTGGCCACGGGGCTACAATGTGGACAGCAAGAGTCCTTGCATTTTTCATTTTAACATGGTTTATGTGACATTGTATGGTTTACTTTTTACATGGAAAGTGTCCAGCATTCACAAAGAGAGTAGTACAGTGAACCCATGGAGCCCTCACCTAGCTTCTAACTTCCCTGCCAACCCTTTCTCTACTCTGCCCCCAGGTTATGTTGTAACCCCAGACAGGACTATCCAGTTTTAATTTCCAGTTCTTTTTGGAAGTTATTTAACATCATCATTGGTATCTAATAATTGTTTTTAATATTCCACATTTACACTTTTAACCTAGGAAGGTATTTTGGCCTCTGAGAGAAGGGGTCTGATGTGATTGTATTTACACTCTCTCTGACCCCCCACTCTCATTCTTTTTTATTTATTCCTTTTATGTAAGTCTTGTCAGGAGCAGGGTGTCCTCAGCCTGCCTCTGGCTCCTTTCTCGCATCCCAGTCTTCCTGGCACTGACAGCATCTGTGCTAGAAAGATCAGGTTCTGGACTTTAAATCCAGCTCTGCCTTTAGCAGGGTGACTGCCACTGAAACACCGTTCCACCTGGTTCCTGTTTCTTCACTGAACTGGAGAAACCACAGGGGTGGTTTTAAGGTGGAGGAGGTCAGGCTTGGCTGAGGATCTGACTCTCTCCTTCCCACAGACCATCCTGAATTTCTGAGTCTTGAGGCTCCCTGGGGGAAAGGGTGGGTGAGCTGGTGGATGTGCCCAACCAGCACAGAGAAGGCAGGGGCTGGGCAGCCACGCAGGAGGGGTCAGCTTCAAAAAACGTGTGGGGAGAACGATTTTTACATCAATACTGTTTACGTGAATTCGAAACAGAATGACACACATTTCACAACTTGAATAAGGACACGCATCAAACACTAGATGGGTTTTCCAAGGTGGGGGAAGGAGGTAGGAGTGAGGAATGGAAATAAAAAGGAAGTAACGAAACAAGAAGGGAAAGGGTCCTGCGGCTTGGGTCCTGCCTGGGGTTCAAGTGAAAGAACATGGGAACCAGAACTGGGAGCGAGGGCTCCTGAGTCCTGAGATGCTGAGTCATCCAGACACTCCCCATCCAGACAAGGAACAGGAGTCCTATTTGAAAACCCTCTAGGAATGGAGAGTCTGGTTCTGCCACAGCCTCAGGTATGGCTCTGGAGAAGCTGCTTCCCTCGGGCAGCCTGGGGCTATGAAATGCAGCGTTGGGGCTGCCTGGGTCTGAGAGCTTCTGCAGCTTTGGCATTTTTGGCCTAAGTGTCTGCTCAGGCTGGGAACGGACCGCACCCATCTGAAGCCTTTGCTGCCAGGCACTGGGTACAGAGCTGATGGGGCCGCTTTCTCTGTCCGCAGAGCCCAGTCAAAGGGGTGCACAGATTGGCAGCCCTCTAACCCAGAGGCTAAAAGCCACCTCCTTCAGTCAACCCTGTGTGGGCCCAGCGTGCCTGGGAGAGGCAAGAGGGGAGCTCTTTCCCAGTCAGGGCCGTAGAAACAAGTTGTTTCAAGAAAAAATACCTGGACACCACATAGTCAGCCTCTTCGGTTGCTGGCATCCTTGTGGCCTCATCTTTGATCAGATCCACACCAATGAAGAGCCCAACGCCCCTGGAGCAGAAGGTGACATCTCAGGAGGCCAGGCCTGAGGGACCATGGTCCTTGCTCTCACCCTCTGCCTGGGCCTCAGCCAAGCCCCTGTCAGAAAGCCCACCAGGGCTTGCACCTCTGCCTCCTGGGGAGGCTGAGAGCTGTAGGAACCCTTGGAGGGTGCTAAAACAGTTCCAGGAAGTAACTGTGATGGTGAGGGGCCCTCAATGTGGCTAGAGGAAAGTTTGATCCTGGCTTCACCCCCCTCCTCCCTCCAGAGGTGCCATCTTGGGCAGTAGCACCTGTAGGTGCTTCAGTTCCTCTGCAGAGTGGAGATAAAAGTTCCCACCATCCCAGGTGGTGATGAAGTGAATGAAGGAACCACACCAGGCCCCTGGGAGGTGGTGACTGCTACCCTGAGCCTCACCTGATGTCCCCAAGGATGGGATGTTTGGCTTTCTGCTGTCCAAGGAGCTCCATCAGGAGGCTGCCCACAGAGGCAGCATGAGCCTGCAGCTGCTCCTTTTCCAAGACATCCAGGACGGCCAGCCCAACAGCGCAGGACACTGGGCTGCCCCCAAACTGAGCCAGGCGACAAAGAGCATGTCAGATGCTCAGCAGAGTGGGCCATGCCTCAGGGACTGTGAAGAGCAGCAGAACTGCCACACACAGTGCAAAGGCAGTGATGAGCACAGGCCTGAACCCCTCAGGGCTCAGCATGCTGGGCAGTAAATGGGGTTCTTCTGAGTCCCCCATGGGTTGTCCCATCTTTCCAGGTGCTAATGTGACTGTAATCCAGGCCAAGTAATAGGATCCCCAAGAACATGCAAAAATCAGAGGAGAGGATGTACTAGGCATTCCCACACAGCTGTTTTTTGTCAAAAGGCTCAGGGCCCCATCTCATGGACTGGACCCAGACCCACTGCATTGCACTGCCCATCACCTCTTTCAAGGAGGGTCAAGAGCAGCATGCCAGAGCCACACCCAGGAAAAGTCACTCTGTGGTTCCAGATCACAGCTCTGCTGGCTGAGCCCAAGGCAGATTTTAGGGCGCAGACCACAAGCTGCCTGTGAGCCAAATGCGGCCTGAGGATTCATTGTGTTTGGCTTGTGTGGCATAATTAGAAGTTTTGAATTAGGTGCTAATGTCTTAAGAAGAGACTTAACACAAAAATATGTTTGACTTAAAACAAACCTAGCCTATCTGGCTACCTTGGCACTACCTGTCCCCTTCAGGCACCCTGAGTGCTTTGACTCACTTCCTCCACCTGGCCCTGCAGGTGTCTGAGGACCTGCATTGCAGAAAGTCAGAAGGAAGGGGTCTCCTGCAGACCATCTTTGTTTTTTTTAAACTATATCTTAAAAAAACCACAAAACTTTATTGAGGTATAGTTTACATACAATAAACTGCATATATTTAAAATGTATGTAGTTCAGTGTGACTTGACAAATGTATCTACCTGTGGAACCTCCACTACCATGAAAATACAAAACATTTCCAGCATTCCCCAAAGTTCCTTGTGCTCCCATCCACTACTGGCCCAGGCAACCACTGACTCTGTCACTATAGTTTTGCCTTTTCTGGAATGTCATGTGAATGGAATCACAAAATATGTAACCTTTTGTACCTGGCTTCTGCTCAACATGTTTTTAAAATTCATCTATAATGTTGTGTGTATTGGTCGTTTGTTCATTTTATGGCTGCATAGTATTCCATTATATGGACACACTACAATTTGTTTATCCAAATTCCTGTTGATAGACCTTGGGGCTTGTTTTGATTTGGGGCTATTTACGAATAAAACTGTTATAAACATTTATAACAAGTCTTTTTGTTAACATACGTTCTCATTTCTCTTGGGTAAATACCTAGGAGTGGAACTGCTGGACGGCTTGATAAATATATATTTAACTATATAAAAAAGTGAAACTGTTTTCCAAAGTCGTACCATATTACATTCCCACCATTAGTCTGTGAAATCCCAGTAGCTCCACATCCTCAAAAACATTTGGAATTGTTGCATTTTTTTTTTTTTTTTGTGGTATGTGGGCCTCTCACTGTTGTGGCCTCTCCCGTTGCGGAGCACAGGCTCAGCGGCCATGGCTCACGGGCCCAGCTGCTCTGCGGCATGTGGAATCTTCCCGGACCGGGGCACGAACCCGTGTCCCCTGCATCGGCAGGCGGACTCTCGACTACTGCGCCACCAGGGAAGCCCTGTTGCAGTTTTTAATTGCAGCCATTCTAATGGGTATGCAGTGGTATCCTGTAGACCATCTTGAAAATTTGCTTGCAGAACCTCGTACTTGTGATCATAAAAAGCTTCCTAGGTGATTTGCTGTGAGGCAGCTTTCTGATATGTCCAAAGCAAATTATGTGTGGGATGGACACAGGGGATGGATT
This sequence comes from Tursiops truncatus, assembly GCF_011762595.2. NCBI lineage: Eukaryota > Metazoa > Chordata > Mammalia > Artiodactyla > Delphinidae > Tursiops > Tursiops truncatus. Next base: position 152,456,743 of record NC_047036.1, read on the forward strand.
GAGGCTATTTATTGCATATTATTATCAACTGTGAACTCGTTAAGAGGTCGTGTGTTCTACCCATAGCATCTTTGGTTTAGAATTGTGGCCTGGCCAAGATGCTGAACTAGCATAATAGATAACATAGTTATCTGTTCTGAACTAGTTCAGAAAAGGCAATATACAAACAACAACAAAAAGCATCAACAACAAACCATGAGGAGGGAAAATGATTTCCAATGTTGCCGCATTATATTATTTAAAAATGTCTAGTTCTCAACAGAAAATTATGAATCATGAAAAGAAAGAAGAAAGCATGGCCCATATATGGGGTGGTGGTGGTGGGGGGTGTGGATACAATCAACAGAAACTGTTATGGAGGAAGCCCAGATGATGGCCTTATTAGACAAAGACTTTTTCTTTTTTTTTAGACAAAGACTTTAAATCAGATATTATAAATATGCTTAAACACTAAAGGAAACCATATCTAAAGAATTAAAAGCTAAGCATGAAAATGGCGTCTTGCCAAATTTGGAAGATCAATAAAGAAATAGAAATTATAAAAAAGAACTAAATAGAAAGTCTGGAGTTGAAAAGCACTGTAGCTGAAATGAAAAATTAAGAGGCTCAACAGCAGATTTAATCAGGCAGATGAAAGAATCAGCAAACTTGAAGATACGTTGATTGAGACTGTCCAGTCTGAAAATCGGAAAGAAAAAAGAATAAAAAAAATGAACAGAGCCTCAGAGACCTGTGGGACACAAGCATACCAACATATGCAAATAAGAATTCCAGAAGGAGAGGAAGGGGCAGAAAGAATATCTGAAGAAACAATGGTCAAAAACTTACTAAATTTGACTAAAAAAACACCCCAACAACAATCTAAACATCCAAGGAGCTCAATGAACTCCAAGTAGAATAAACAAGTTTCATACCTAGACAAAACATAGCCAAGGTACTAAAAGACAAGAACAAGAGGGTGGGTAAATGGGTGAAGGTCGTCAAAGGTAAAAAAATTCCAGTTGTAAATAAGTCACAGGGATGTAAGGTACAGCATGGTGACTATAGTTAATAATACTGGGGACTTCCCTGGTGGTCCAATAGTTAAACTCTGTGCTTCCACTGCAGGGGGCTTGAGTTTGATCCCTGGTCGGGGAACTAAGATCCCATGTGCTGCACAGCGCTGCCAGAACAAACAAGCAATACTGTATTGTATATTTGAAAGTTATTAAGAGAGTAGACCTTAAAAGTTCTCATCACAAGAAAAAAAACTGTAACTTTATGGTGATGGATGTCAAGTAAACTTATTGTGGTTATCATTTTGCAATACATACAAATATTGACTCATTATATTGTACACCTGCAACTAATATGATGTTGTCTGTCAATTATAACTCAAAAAAAAAAAAAGGACAAAGAGAATATTGAAATTAGTAAGAGAGAAGCAACTCATCATGTACAAGAGATTCTCAACAAGATTAATAGCTGATTCCTCATCAGAAACCCTAAAGGCCAGAAGGCAGTGGGATGACCTATTCAAAGTGATGAAAGAAAAATACTGTCAGTCCATAATTCTCTATAAAGTAAAAGTATCCTTCAAAGATAAAGGAGACAGGAATTCCCTGGTGGTCCAGTGGTTAGGATTCTGTGCCAAGGGCCCGGGTTCAATCCCTAGTTGGGGAACTAAAATCCAACATCCCACAAGATGCATGGTGCAGAATAAAAAAGAAAGGAAAGAAAAGAAAGAAAGAAAGAAGGAGAAAGAAAGAAAAGAAAAAGAGGAGAAACTAAGGTAGTTCTAGATAATGAAAAAACTGAAAAAATTTGTCAGCAGCAGATCTACTTTACATGAAATACTAACAGTATTTCTTCAGGCTGAAATGAAACGACATCAGACGTAAATCAAATCCACATGAAGAAATAAAGAGCACTGGTAAAGACACAAGTAGGTTGAAAGCAAGAGAGTGAAGGTATGCCATGCAAACAGTAACCAAGAGAGCTGGTGTGGCTGTAGTAATATCAGACATAAAAGACTTGCAAGATTAAAATTGCTATTAGCAACACAGGAAAACATAATGATAAAAGAGTCAATCTATCAAAATGATATAACCACTACAAATACATATGTACTTAACAACAGAGCCCCCAAATAAGTAAAGCAAAAAATTAACTGAAAGGAGAACTACAGAATTCAATAAGAACAGTTGGAGAGTTCAGTCTCTCATTTTCAATAATAAACAACTAGGCCAACCAGGAAGTAGAAGGCTTGAGCAACACTATAAACCAACTAGATCTAATAGCTATATACAGAACACTCCACTTCAAAAACGCAGTATAAATACTCTTCTCAAGTGCACATGGAACATTCTACAGGATAGACTATATATCAATATACTGGCTATAAAACAAGTGTTAATATATTTTAAAAGTCTGAAATCATAGAAAGTATCTTTCTCACCACAGTGGAACGAAGCTAGAAATAAATAACAGAACACTGAAAAACTAAAAAAAATGTGAAAATTAAATAACATGCTTAAACAAACAATGGGTCAAAGAAGTCACAGGGAGATTAAAAAATATTTAGAGATAAATGAAAAAGAAAGCACAACATACCTAAACTCATGGGATGTGGTAAAAGTAATGCTTACAGAAAACTTCATGTCTGTAAATACTTCTGTTAAAGAAAAATCTCAAATGAATATTTCCACCTTAAGAAAGTATAAAAAAGAAGAGCAAACTAAATCTAAAGCAAAAATAAAGGAAATCATAAAGACTACAGTGGAAATAAATAGAAATATAGAAAAACAATAGAAAAAAATCAACAAAACCAAAAGTTGATTGTCTGAGAAAATCAACAAAATTGACAAACGTTAGCCAGACTGACCAAGATAAAAAGAAGAGTCAAATTACTAAGATCAGGAATGAAAAAGGACATATCACTGCCAATCTTATACAAGTAAAAAGAAGTATAAGGGAATAACGTGAACAACTGTCTGTCAACAAGCTAGATAACTTAGATGAAATGAACAAATTCCTAGAAAGATAAAAAATACTGACACTGATTCGAGAAGAAATAGAAAATCTGAATAGACCTGTGGCAAGTAAAAAGAATGAACTAATAATAAAAAAAATCCTCACAAAGCAAAGCCTAGAACCAGATGGCTTCACTGGTGAATTCTACCAAAATGTTGAAAGAATTATTACCAATCTTTCAGAAAGTCTTCCAGAAAATAGAAGAGGCATGAACACTTCCTGGATCATTTTTTTTTGCAGTACGTGGGCCTCTCACTATTGTGGCCTCTCCCGTTGCAGAGCACAGGCTCTGGACATGCAGGCCCAGCGGCCATGGCTCACGGGCCTAGCCGCTCCACGGCATGTGGGATCTTCCCGGACCGGGGCACGAACCTGTGTCCCCTGCATCGGCAGGCAGACTCTCAACCACTGCGCCACCAGGGAAGCCCCTGGATCATTCTTTGAGGCCAGTATTACCCTGATACTAAAACCAGACAACGATATCCCAAGAAAACTATAGATCAATATCTCTTAAGAACATAGATGTAAAAATCCTCAAAAATTAAAATAGCAAACTTAATCTAGCAACATATAAAAAGGATTATACACCATGATCACATGGGATTTATCTCAGCAATGTAAAGTTGGTTTGACATGTGAAAATCAAATAATGTAATAAACCATATTAATAGGATTAAGGACAAAAAAAATCACATGATCCTTACAATAAACGAAGAAAAAGCATTTGATAAAACCCAACAGCCTTCATTATAAAAGCTCTCAAAAATTAGGAAAAAAGGGGAACTTCTTCAACCTGATAAAAGGCTTCTATGAAAAACTCACAGCTGATATTATACTTAACAGTGAAAGACTGAATGTTTTCCCCTAAGATTAGGAAGAAGACAAGATGTCTACTCTTGCCATTTGTAGTCAATATTGTACTGGAGGTTCTAGGGCAGTTAGGCAAGAAAAAGAAATAAAAGGCATTCAGAATGGAAAGGAACAAGAAAACCATTTCTATTCACAGATGACATAATTTGGTACACAGAAAATTCTACAGAATCTATAAAAAACTATTAGAGCTAATAAATGCATTCAGTAAGGCTGCATGATACAAGATCAATATCCAAAAATCAACTGTATTTCTATACACCAGCAATGAAGAATCTTAAAGTGAAATGAAAAAAACGATTCAATTTATAAAAGCATGAAAAAGAATACAATACTTAGGAGTAAATTTAACAAAAGTAGTTCAAGACTTTTACAGGGACTTCCCTGGAGGTCCAGTGGTTAAGACTCTGCGCTTCCACTGCAGAGGGTGTGGGTTCAATCCCTGATCAGGGAACTAAGATCCCGCATGTGGTGTGGCCAAAAAAAAAAAAAAAAAAAAGAAAAAGAAAAAGACTTTTACAATGAAAATTATGAACATGATTGAAAAACAAAGACCTCCATAAATGGACAGATATCTCATGTTTATGGATTAGAAGACTTAGTACTGTTAAGATGGCAATACTCTCCAAATTGATCTACAGATTCAATGCAATCTATTATCAGACTCCAAGCTGCTTTTTTGGTAGAAATTGACAAGCTGATTATGAAAATTCATATTGAAATGCAAGGGACTCAGAATAGCCACAACAATCTTCAAAAAGAAGAACAAAGACTGGGGGATTAACAGTTCCTGATTTCAAAACATACTACAAAGTATAGTAGTCTAGACTGTGTGCAACTGGCAGGAGGATAGATTTTTGATCAGTGGGACAGAACTGGAAGTTTACAAATAAACCATTAAATCCATACATTTGGGACTTCTCTGGTGGTCCAGTGGTTAAAGGATCCAATGCACCTTCCAATGCAGGGGACGCAGGTTCAATCCCTGATTGGGGAACTGGAACTAAGATCTCACATGCCATGGGGCAACTAAGCCCACGTGCTAGATCTAGAAAATGCGCACCACAACTACTGAGGCTGTGTGCTGCAACGAAAGATCCTGCATGCCACAACAAAGATCCCGTGTGCTGCAACTAAGACCCAATGCAGCCCAAAAAAAAAAAAAAAAAAAATCATGCATTTATGGTTGATTGATTTTTTTTTAATTCATTTACTTAATTTTTGGCTGCATTGGGTCTTCGCTGCTGCACACGGATTTTCTCTAGTTGCTGAGAGCGGGGTCTACTCTTTGTTGCGGTGCGCGGGCTTCAGTAGTTGTGGCACACGGGCTTCAGTAGTTGTGGCTCGTGGACTCTAGAGTGCAGACTCAGTAGTTGTGGCGCATGGGCTTAGTTGCTCTGTGGCATGTGGGATCTTCCTGGACCAGGGCTTGAACCCATGTCCCCTGCATTGGCAGGCGGATTCTTAACCACTGCACCACCAGGGAAGCCCTGGTTGATTGATTCTTGACAAGGGTGCCAAGACGATTCAATGGGATAAGATATAATAAAGAACAGTCTTTTCAGCAAAAGGTGTTGGGACAACTGGATATCTATATGCAAAGTTAAGTAACCCCACCTCATACCATATTTAAAAACTAGCTCAAAATGGATCCAATACCTAAATATAACAATAAAAACTATAAAATTCTAGGAAGAAAACAGAGGTGTAAATCTTTCTGACCGTTGATTAGGCAATGGTTTGTTAGCTATGACTCCAAAGTACAAGCAACCAAAGAAAAAATAAACTGGACTTCATCAAAATTAAAAACTTCTGTGCTTCAAAGGATACTACCGAAAAAGTGAAAAGACACCTCAAATAATGGGAGAAAATACTTACAAATTATGTATTTGGTAAGAATCTAGTATTTAGGATACATAAAGAACGCTTACAGGGCTTCCCTGGTGGCGCAGTGGTTGAGAGTCCGCCTGCCGATGCAGAGGACGCGGGTTCGTGCCCCGGTCTGGGAAGATCCTACATGCCGCGGAGCGGCTGGGCCCGTGAGCCATGGCCGCTGGACCTGCGCCTCCGGAGCCTGTGCTCTGCAACGGGAGAGGCCACGGCAGTGGGAGGCCCGCGTACCGCAAAAAAAAAAAAAAAAAAAAAAAAAAGAATGCTTACAACGCAGCAAAAACAGGTAACCCAATTAAAAAATTTGCAAAGGATATATTCTTTGGAATATATATGGCACATATAATGGGATATATATATATATACACACATACATATGTGTGTGTATGTGTATATATACCTCAGTACCTCTAGCTATGTGTATATATACCTCAGCACCTCTAGCTATCAGGCAAATGCAAATCATAATGAGATATCACTTCACACTCACTAGGATGGCTATAATAAAAGAGAGAAAATAAACGCTGGAGAGGATATGGAGAAATTGGAACCCTCATACGTTGCATGTAAAGTGGTATAGCTGCTTGGAAAAACTTTGTCATTCCTCAAAAAGTTAAACTTAAGAGTTGCCATATGACCCAGCAATTCCACTCATAGGTAAGGTATACGCTCAAAAGAACTGAAAACACATTCCATACAAAAACATCTACACTGAATGGTCAACTGCAGCATTATTCATAATAACCAAGGAGGGGAAACAACCAAACATCAACTGAAGAATGGATAAATGAAACACGGTATACTCATACAATGGAACATTAATCATTCATAAAAAGGAATGAAAGACTGATTCATGCTATAACATGGATGAACCTTGAAAACATTATGCTACGTGATAGAAGCCAGACACAAAAGGTCACATATTGTGTGACTGCATTTATGTGAAATGTCAAGAACAGGCAAATCCATGGAGACAGAAAGAAGGTTAGTGATTGCCAGTACTTGCAGAGAAAAGGCAATGGGGAGTGATTGCTAATGGGTATGGAGTTGCTTTTTGGGGTGATGAAAATGTACAACAATGAAAATTAAGACAGTAATAATGGCTGAACAACTTGGTGAGTATACTATAAAAGACTGAATTGTACTTGAATTAAAAACCATTGAATTTGTATTTGAAAGAGTAAATTTTATAATACGTGAATTATATCTCAACTAAAAAAGAATCAGTGATTTCAGCGTTTTCAACAGCAACACTGCATGCAAGGTGACAATGGAATACACTTTTTAAAAAAAATGAATCCATCAGCACTGACTTTATTTATTTAGGCCTGCTGCATGGCATGCAGAATCTTAGTTCCCTGACCAGGGATTGAACCTGTGCCCCCTGCAGTGGAAGCGTGGAGTCTTAACCACTGGACAGCCAGGGAAGTCCCTGGAATATACTTTTACAGTAACTAGGACCTAGATTCTATTTTTAGCTAAAATAGTTAAATATGAGGGCCTGACACAAATACCCTTAGGCACAGAAGACCTCAGAAGGTTTGCAACATAAAGGCTTCCAGTGAAAGGAATTTGGGATGAAATACTTGTAATACAGATACTTAAATAAAATAGGAAGGATTAAAAGACACAGAAAAGTATGGTAAGCTGAAATTATAAATTAAGATGTTAGCAACAGGCCTAAATACATCAATAGTTACGTTAAATTGAAAGTCATTACTTTGAAGTCAAATATTAACAGATTTGGTCAAAAACCCAAATTCTAGATATATGCTGGTTAAAAGAAATACACCTAAAGCATGAGCACACAAGGTTGAAAATAGAAGGGTGGAAAATAATACATTGGGTAATTGATAGTCAAAAGAAAGCTGACTTAGCTTTATAATATCAGATAAAATAAACTTTAAGACCAAAAACCTTATTAGGAATGGAAACTATTACTCCATATAATAAAAGACTCAATTCTTGAGAAACTGCACAGCCACATGCAAAAGAATGAAATTGGACCACTATTTACACCATACACAAAAAATTAACTCAAAATGGACTGAAGACTTGAATGTAAGACATGAAATCATAAAACTCCTAAAGAAAACATAGGCGGTAAGCTCCTTGACATTGGTCTTGGCAATGATTTTTTGGATTTGACACTGAAAGCAAAGGTAACAAAAGCAAAAATAAACAAGTGGGACTACATAAAACTAAAAAGCTTTGCACAGCAAATCATCAACAAAATGAAAAGGCAATCAACTGACTGGGAGAAAATATTTGCAAATCATGTATCTGATAAGGAGCTAATATCCAAAATATATAAAGAATTCATGTAACTCAGTAGCAAAAAACAAAGCAATACAATTAAAAATTGGGTAGAGGGGCTTCCCTGGTGGCGCAGTGGTTAAGAATCTGCCTGCCAATGCAGGGGACACGGGTTCAAGCCCTGGTCCAGGAAAATCCCACATGCCACGGAGCAACTAAGCCCGTGCGCCACAACTACTGAGCCTGTGCTCTAGAGCTCACAAGCCACAAGTACTGAACCCACGTGCCACAGCTACTGAAGCCCCACTCGCCGCAACTAGAGAAAGCCGGCACACAGCAACGAAGACCCAACACAGCCAAAAATAAATAAATTAAATAAATAAAATTTTAAAAATTGGGTAGAAATCTGAATAGACATTTTTCCAAAGACGACATACAGATGGCTAACAGGTATACGAAAAGGTGCTCAACACCACTAATCGTCAGGGCAATGCAAATCAAAACCACAATGAGATGTCACCTCACACCTGTTAGAATGGCTATTATCAAAAAGACCAGAAATAACAAGTGCTGGCAAGGTTGTGGAGAAAAAGGAATCCTTGTGCATTGTTGGTGGGAATGTACATTGGTGCAGCCACTATGGAAAACAGTGTGGAAGTTACTCAGAAAACTAAAAATAGAACTACCATGTGATCCAGCAATTCCACTTTGGATATTTATCTGAAGGAACTGAAAATACTATCTTAAAGAGCTATCTGCACCCCTACAGTCATGGCAGAATTATTTACAATAGCCAAGATATGTGTCTGTTGATTGATGAATGGAATGTATATATATAAAATTCAGCCCTAAAAAAGAAGGAAATCTTGCCATTTGCAACAAGATGCTTTCATAACTTGAGGGCATTATGCTAAGTGAAATAAATCTGACAGAGAAGACAAATACCATATGATTCCACTTATATGTGGAATCTAAGAAAACCAAAAACCAAACACCCCAAAAACCCTGAACTTTTAGATACAGAGAACAGATTGGTGATTGCCAGAGGTGGGGGTGGGCAAAATGGGTGAAGGGGGTCAAAAGGTACAAACTTTCAGGTATAAAATAATTAAGTCCCAGGGACGCATAGTGACTGTAGTTAATAATACTGTATTGTATGCTTGAAACCTGCTAACAGATCTTAAAAGTTCTCATCATCATAAGAAAAAAAAAATTGTAACCATGTATGGTGATGGATGTTAACTAGAATTATCGTGGTGATCACCATATATATATATATACACATACACACATATATACACACACACACACATATATACATACACACACACACAAGTACTGAATCATTACGTTGTACACCTGAAATCAATATAATGTTATATGTCAATTATACCTCAATCAAGAAAAAGATTCAATTCCCAATGAACATACAGAAAAAAAAACCATATATACTGGGAATTCCCTGGCAGTCCAGTGGTTAGGACTCCATGCTTTCATTGCCGAGGGCACAGATTCAATCCCTGGTCGGGGAACTAAGATCCTGTAAGCCAAGCAGCGTGGCCAAAAAAACTCAAAAGTATATATATACACTACTTAATATTATTAAGTAGTATATATATTACTTAACAGCCTCACAATATATGAAGCAAAAATTAACAGTATTACAAGAAAAAAATTGATCATTTTTCATCATAGTGTGAGATTTAAACACACAGTTCTTAATTATTAATAGGTTAAGTAGGAAAAAAATAAATCCAGTAAGAATACAGAAGATTCAAACAACACAATTAACAAGTGTGACCTAAGAGACATTCAGGGAGTCTGGCAAACAACATTTAGAGAACCCACGGACATGTAGAACAAGGACATGTAGAACATGTAGGACATGTAGGACATGTAGAACAATCACGTACCAGGTCACCTCAACACATTTTACAGAATAAGTATCAAAAGAATAAGTGGCAGTAAGTCAGAAGTTAACAAAAAGATTTGAAAAAACTAGAATTGAATGATAATGCAGTGGTTCTCAAACTTTCGGTCTTAGAATTCCCTTACACTCTCAAAAACTTGTGAGGAAGCCAACGAGCTTTTGTTTATATGGGTTATATCTATTTATATTTACTGTAATATTTACGATAAAACAACTATATTTACAAAAAAATTAGTGAGTAGTAGTGGCCTTGTTTGTACAGAAGCCACCATGGTGCTTCCTGGCCCTGGAGCCTTCACTCACCGTGTTGAAGTACTCGACGCCGGTGGCTTCAAATGCCCTCGCCACAGCATGTGTTGTGGCCACACAGGCTACAGGGTGGCCATTGCCAATAGACTTGCCCATGGTGACAATGTCGGGGACAAAGTCTTCCCCCTGCAGCTGGAAGGCCCAGAAGTGCTTGCCTACTCGGCCAAAGCCCACTTGAATCTCGTCTGCAACAAAGACCCCTCCGGCCCTGCGGATGTGCCTGTGGCAGAGGACACACGGCTGATGGGGGACTGTGGTGAGAGGGAGGAGACCAGGAGCTGGGTCTTGGGACTCTGAATCCTGGCTTTGCCAACAGTAAGGTGGGGACCTTATGCAGATAGCTGGCCTTCTTGGAGCCACTATTTCTTCAGGGGCTTTGTCTGACAATTCTGGCAGGAATTGCCAGGCTGAGGTTGGAATTTGGAACAAAGGCTGGCAAACCCCACCCTGGGGCAGCCTCTCCCACCTACTCACCCTGCCACTTCTGGGAAGTAGCCAGCAGGAGGAATGATCTGCCCTCCCACACTGGGCAGAGACTCAGCAAAGAACGCTGCAATCTGTGGAGGAGAAGGGAATGGCACTGCGGAGGGGCTGAGCTGCAAGCTGAGCGCGTCCGCTGATGCTGGCTCAGTGCTGGCTCCAAACATGATGAGTTACTGTCCGCACTGTGCCCCCACTTTGGGCTCCACATCACACCTGAGGGTCTGTGACATAGCTTTTTCAGGCCTTGAACCAATTCTTACCACCTGGATGCCTTCAGACCCCCTGTACTTAGCATGCTCCAGATGAAATCCAGACTTCTCCCCCATAAGCCTGTTCCTTCCCTTTCCCTCATATGGTGAGTCCCATCCCTCCCAACTAGGACAGAAATCTGGCCCCATCCTTGATCCAGCCTCCTTCTTCATCTATCAGTCAGCACAGCCTCTGACTCTATCCCTGTAACATTGTCGCACCCACTCCTTCCCCTCCCCGCTGGATACTCCTGCCTCCTGGCAGACGTGCCAGTTTCTGCCTTGGCCTCCTGCCTTCTAACTGGACACATCTTCCAATCCATCCTCCACTGGCCACCAGGGTGATGCCTCAATGTAGACACTGAGCTCATCACTGTCCTGTTTAAAACCCTTCACTGACCCTTTTGCTTATAGCAATGACTTCCAAACTGTGTTCTGCCTTGGAGCTGCTTCAGAGGCTACTGCTGGGATGAAGGAAGGACTGACGGGGTGGGAAACTGGTCACCCACCCATGCTGCCACCACAGGAATCTCTTTTTTGGTTTTATATAAGTAGGTGCAGAGCATCGGAAATGCATGGGCCAGGCTTCCTGGATCTGGCTCTGCCAACCTTTCTGGCCTGTCTTTGCTATATATCCTGTGTTCAGCTGTCACTCCTTCAGCAAAGCCTTCTAGAGAGCCCTAATACCAATCACCAGCTGCCTCCCCTCTACTGCTGCCGTGGCTGCTGCTCTTCCAGGGTATGACATATCTCTCCTGTCTCTGCGCCACAATCCATCTCTACTACGCTGCCCTGGGTGGGTCTCCCCATTGCTCACTCGGGCCAACAGGGCCTCCTCATGTCACCTGCCCTCAGACTGGCCGCATTCAACTGCATCCCCTGGTCCTATTACCTTCTCTCTTAAAACTCTATTAAACTCTATAAAGGTCTCCCATGGCCTCTAGCCCCTCAGCTAAAGGGGCACTTGCAGTCCACGGGCCTATGGTCCTGCCTGCTTCTCTAGGTTCATCTCCTGCCGGCTCAGCCTGGCCCCATACTCACATGGTTCCTGCACAGGCCGCCGCTCTGTTGAGGATGCCTTTCCTTGTCTACCCCGACCCCGCCTTGAATGGCTAACTCCTATTCACCTTGTATTACTAAAATCAGGCAGCACCCCCTCCACGGACCCACCATCACACACACCCCAGCCCAGCTTGGGCCCCTGAAGTCCAGTAACGCCCAGGACATATCTCTACCTAAACTCTCTGCTGAGCACTTAATCCCTCTACTAGACTCCCAAAGGGCAGGCCCTGGTTCCAATTTCTCTCAGGGTTCCCAAGATCCAGTCCAGGGCTGGCAACATTTGCTGTTTGCTGGACCAGACCTGCGTGGATGTGGTTACCTTCCTGCCCTTCTCCTGTGCGCTGCTGACCACACGTTTCACCTCGCTGGCATAGGCCACAGCTGGATTGGGGTGGTCCTCCCGGTAGGGGCCCCGGTAGGTGTCTGGGAGAGGTGCCTGTGGGGAGTGACAGCACCATGTCATCCAGGCTGAGGCGCAAGCACCGGCCTGTTGCCCACTTGAGCAGTGCATACCACGTGGACCCACTCCTTCTGGCCATCCAGGTCCCGGAACTTGTAGGGGCTGATGTCGATCAGGGAGCTCAGGTGACCATGATAAGCACTGGGAAGGAGAAGGGAGAGTGGGCTCAGACCCAGGTGGCATGTACTCCCTGGCCTGGCCCTGACAACTGTCTATTCACCTCAGGAAACACTCAGGGAAGACCAACCTTTCAGACACAGCCTGAGTCCTAGGGCCAGGAACGAGCACAGGCCTTGGAGTCAGCAAGCCTTCCTCCAAGGCCACTTACTAGCTATGTAACGGTGGCTAATCGTTAAAATCTTTGGGCTCAGTTCCCTCCTCTGTAAAGTTGGGGGTGGTGGTGTTTCTCCTTCATGGTTGTAATGAACCTTAAATGTGATAATGCTCTAACCCTGGGCCTGGGTCTTGTGCACAGCAGATACTCAGTACAATGGGAGCTACTGTTGGAACATTTTTTAATTTTATTTTTTTTATCTTTTGGCCGTGCCACACGGCATGTGGGATCTTAGTTCCCCGACCAGGGATCAAACCCGCGCCCCCTGCATTGGCAGTGCAGAGTCCTAACCACTGGCCCACCAGGGAAGTCCCTACAACAGTTTTAATACCTAATATGTGGGACCAACTCTCACCACCTTATAAAGCATTCTCTGCTCCCCAGAAGCTGCCACCACAGAAGAGACACCCGGGGGAAAGAGCCGCCTGGTGTTTGTGGGGGGGGTGCCTCTGTGGCCAGGTCCTCATGATCCTCTCCAGGCCCAGGCCCCTCATCTTTCCTGCCCAAGGCACCCAAAATCAGAGCCTCACTGATCCCCAATAAGCAGCAGGCCCACGCTTCTGGAAATGGCACTTACTGATCTAATACCACCACGTCCCAGTGTCCTGTGTATTGGCGCGCCAGCCTCAGGGCCAGGTCGTTGGCTTCTGACCTATGACAGAAAAAGTGGATACTGCTTGGACAGCTATCCAAGGGCTTTCCCTCCAGGATAACTGCTTTCTACAGAGAAACCTGGAGGGAAGGAAGAGCCCTTCCAGCAGCAAGAAGATTCTTAGGACACCATTCATTAGTCATTCACTTATTCATTCAGTAAACATTTATCAAATGCCTTCAATGTGCTAGGAGCTGGGGGCGAAAATAGTAAGTAAAACAGGCAGGCTCTGGCCCTCCTGGAACTTACATTCTACTATGCGTCACGAAAGCCAAAAAACAAAGACAGAATGATCATTTGGTAAGTGCTACAATGGACACAGGGTACCGAGAGAACCAGGTAGGGCCCTACCTTAGATAAGGGGTGTTATGGGATGAATCGTGTCTCCCCAAATTCATGTGTTGAAACCCTAACTCCCAGTATCTCAGAATGTGATTGTATTTAGAGACAGGGCCTTTAAAGAGGTGATTAAGTTAAAATGAGGCCATCTGGGTGGCCTTAATCCAATACAACTGGTCTCTTTGTAAGAAGATATTTGGACACACAGAGAGACACCCGGGGGTGTGCATGCTCCAAAGAAAGGCCATGTGAAGACAGTGAGAAGGTGGCCACCTGCAACCAAGGAGAGAGGACTCAACGAAACCAAATCTGCCAGCAACTTGATCTTGGATTCTGACTTCCAGAACTGTGGGACAATAAATTTCTGTTTAAGCCACCATGTCTACGGTATTTTGTTACGGCAGCCAGAACAGACGAAGGCCACACCTGTAGAGTCCTGAGGGTGAAGTTTCTAGGCAGAGTGAGCAGCACACACAAAGACCTTGTGAAGGAAAATTGCTCAGGGAACCACAAGAAGACAAGGGAGGCCAGGGGCAGCATGAGAGAGGAAGTGGGGAGATAGGCAGGGCTGCAGAAGGAGCCTGGATTTTCTTCTCAGTGCCATGTGAAGCTCCTGAAAAGTTTTAATCAGAGAAGGGACATGATTCAGCTCCCATATGAGGAGGAAGCCTCTCTGTGTATATAATGGAGTAGAAGGGAATTAAAGTGCAAGTGAGGAGACCTAGGAGGACACGAAGGTGAGAGCAGGTGGTGACCACGCAGACAGAGAGAGGTGAATGGAGTTAGGAGACAACCTGGAGACAGACAAGGCAAGCCTGATGCAGGACTGGGAGGAGGGTGCGTTTCTACCTTGAGCAGAGGCGCAGACTGTGCTGCCATTTGCCAGGACAGATAGGGTGAGGGAGGGCCGGTCTTCTTGGGAAAGTCTGGGGTAGGTGCCTGAGAATGTCAGGGAGAGCCAGTGCCATGGTCCCACACCAGGTGTTAGCGAAGACAACTCTTTCTTTTCTTTTTTTTAAAAATAAATTTATTTATTTATTTTTAGCTGCATTGGGTCTTCGTTGCTGCGCACGGGCTTTCTCTAGTTGCAGCAAGCGGGGTCTACTCTGTTGTGGTGCATGGGCTTCTCATTGCGGTGGCTTCTCTTGTTGTGGAGCATGGGCTCTAGGCATGCGGGCTTCAGTAGTTGCAGCATGCGGGCTCAGTATTTGTGGCTCGTGGGCTCTAGAGCACAGGCTCAGTAGTTGTGGCTCATGGGCTTAGTTGCTCTGCAGCATGTGGGATCTTCCCAGACCAGGGATAGAAGCCGTGTCCCCTGCACTGGCAGGCGGATTGTTAACCACTGCGCCACCAAGGAAACCTGATGATCAACCCCTGATGTCTTCTGGACAGGTGATGTTAGACCTGTTCCAAAGTCAAGTGGGCAGTTAGAACCTTGAGGCTGGAACACATGGGAAACATCTGGGTTTAAGATACAAATTTGGGGGACTTCCCTGGTGGTCCAGTGGTTAAGACTCCACACTCCCAATGCAGGGGGCCCGGGTTCGATCTCTGGTCAAGGAACTAGATCTCACATGTCGCAACTAAAGATCCTGCACACCGCAATGAAGATCCCGCGTGCTGCAACGAATTCCTGGCACAGCCAAATAAATAAATAAATTTTAAAAAGATACAAAGTTGGGAGTCACCAGCATGTGGATGATATGTAATACATGGGAATGGATGAGGTAAGGAAGGCAGAGGGCTCAGAGAGGACCAGCCCTGAGGAATAGAGTAGGAAGAATTGGCATAGGAGACAGGGGGAGTGGCCAGAAGCTGGCAGAAAACAAGAAGCGTGAAATGTTCTGGAAGCAAGACCAGAGAGAGTGGTAACTGTCAATATTACTGAGAAACAGGAAGACAAGGGCAGCAAAGAGACCAGGTCCCCCCACTGTTTCTATGCCTCATAATTCTCTGTACTTTTCTCTCCCAGGCACACTGGGCTGGTTCTGTGTACACGCCATCATCTGCCATTTCTGCCTCCACTGCTACTCCCAGTGTAGCATAACCTATCACCGGTCACTAAACTGGTGCCTAATGGTGTCCATTCTTGCTTTCCTCCAGTCCTGATGACATCACTTACCTGATTAAAACCCTCTGATGGCTTCCCAATGCTCTTGGGATACACAGATTCCTCACTTGACCAATAAAGCCCTGGGTGATGGGCCCTGCCTCCCTCCCCAGTGTCCCCAGGCTCCCACCCTCTGCCCTCCCTCACTGGCTGCCTTTTAGCTCAAGTGCACTGGGGTGCAAATATTCTTCCTGCCATAGGACCTCTGTACAGGCTGTTCCATGTGGTGACCTTGACAAGAACACTTCCAATGGAGCGGGCAGCACCCTACCTTCCTCCTCATCTAGCTATCCCCTAGTCAGCTCTTAGCCTAACATCACTTCTTCAGGGACGCCTTCCCCGACCCTCTCAGAGCAGGCCAGGTCACCCCACTGCTTCTATGCCTCATTATTCTCTGTAGTTTTCCTCCAGACAATGATTCCTCTTTGTAATTTTGTATTTCTTTGAAGCATCTTTGATGTTTCTGTTCCTTACAGAGCAGGGATTTTGGCTGCAGCTCCCAGCACTGTGCCTGTGTATGCATAAAGCAGAAATAAAGGAACATATTACCTTGGTAAGCCCCAACAATGATCTTAGAAGAGAGGTAATGGCACTCCTTACAAAGAGAACAGGAAAGTGGATCTGACAGAGAAGCAGTGGGGCCTGCAGCTAGGAAGCGTGGGTGCCTGGCCCACTGAGGGCTGCCTCTCCCCACACTCCGTCGGCTACACAATGCTATGCCCATGTGAGCAAATCTCTCCATTCTTGTCTCATCCTTTTGCTGGGGGCTGGCCACAGTGCACTTACCCAGAATTCAGGAAATAAAATACACAGAGCTTCTCCGGTAGGGTCTCGGACAGCCTCTGTGCGTAATCCACGATGTTGTCGTGCAGGTACCGGCTGTTGGTGTTGAGCACCTGGTTCTGTTCATGTGCTGCTTGGACCACGAGAGGGTGGCAGTGCCCAACTGCAAGAGGGCCACCTCCATCACACAGCCGGCCCCACTCAGCCAATCCCTCCGGGCCTCTCCCAGCCCCAATCTGTGAACCCAACTAAAGGAGATGCAGTTATAGAGGCAGAGGTACAGAGGAAAGACGGGAGTCTAAAGACAGAGGGGGTGAGACAGAGGTGCCAGTCTGGAAAGGGAGACCTAGAAAGGAGTCCCTGAGATTCTGGCAGAAGGCAAAGTTCTCTGGCAGAAACCTGATCTCGAAAACCTATGCTCTTTTTTTTTTTTTTAACATCTTTATTGGGTATAATTGCTTTACAATGGTGTGTTAGTTTCTGCTTTATAACAAAGTGAATCAGTTATACATATACTTATAAAAACCTATACTCTTTAGGAAGCTTCTTGAGGCCTTCTGCTCAACAAAGACAGGGGTGTGGGATATGGGGGATGGACAAGGGGTAGGGGTGTCGTCAGTGGCTTGACTTCACCAGGCAGAGGGGCTGGAAGTAATGATGGCCAATGGCCAAGGATTATGATAAGAGAATGAAGATGATTGGGTGCTCACCAAGTGCCAGGCACACTCAAAGCAAGTTACATGAATTAACCCACTTAATTCCCCAAAACATCTGGAGGTGCATACCAAGTATTATCATGTTCATTTTGCAGATGAGCAAACTGAGGCACAGAGACTTAAACTTGCCACAAAGATAGCAAGTGGAGGACAGGGATATGAACCCAGGCAGTCTGGAACTCCCTTTCCTTCCACCAGCTCTGGTGGCCTCAACTGGATAACTAAATTCCTACTTCAGTTTCCTTATCCAGGACCTGAGATGATCACATGGGCTGAAGCCTTGCCATGACTGCCAGGGCTCGGCCAGGGTCCTGTTGGGTTGCTGGCCATGGCTGGGCCGACTGCTGTTCTCTGAGCTCACTATCAGTCCCAAGTGGAAGTGGACCCTTAGATTTAGGTCTCTGACTCCTGCTGATTTAGCAGAGCTACTGCTTGGAAACTTCTACAGCTACCCCAGAAAGACCGGGTCTCCTCTGCACATGGATGCTGGCTAAGCAGAACCTGAGTTCTCTGTACCTCTCTGAACCTCAGGTTCACCCTTGGACCAGGTGCACAGTGTTGGCATGCTTTCCTGCCCCATCTTGAGGTACGATACTGACCGTGAGCCACATTGTTGATGCAATCGATGTATTCCGCCCCCTGTTCATCATACATGTATTGCCCTTGGCCCCGGACAATCTTAATAGGATCCTCAGGAAAAAAGAGTCTGCAGGAATTGCTGTGGGGACAGACAGCGAATGGACAGCCATGTCTGAAGACCGGAAGGGAGAAATCCACCCATCACAGGCCTCCCCCTACCCTTTCCCAGTTTCTGGAAAGGACAAAAACTTGAAGGGCAAGTTGTTGCGTCCCTGCCTCCACTCCCTCCCCCACTCCACAGGTGGCTGGAAAGGAGAAAAGGATGGGGTAAGAAGTTGCTAAAACAAACTGTTTCTTGGGCTTCCCTGGTGGCGCAGTGGTTGAGAGTCCGCCTGCCGATGCAGGGGACACGGGTTCGTGCCCCGGTCCGGGAAGACCCCACATGCCGCGGAGCAGCTAGGCCCGTGAGCCATGGCCGCTCAGCCTGCGCGTCCGGAGCCTGTGCTCCGCAACGGGAGAGCCCACAACAGTGAGAGGCCCGCGTACCGCAAAAAACAAAAACAAATTGTTTCTTAAGTTATTTTAAGGCTATGTGGCTTCATTCATTCCCACATGTGCCCATTGAGTCGCTCGGGTCCCGGGAAAGGTGGCTGCTCCAGACCCACACGGGCTCCCTAAGGCAGTGTCTCTTTGCTGGGATGAGTGAAGAGGGCACCACCATTTGGTGGCTGGCTCTCGGCCCTAAACAAGTCCTTGCCCTCCAAGCCTGCTGCCCTGGTGGGGGCCAGCCCCAAGCTCTAGCCCAAGGCTGCCTCATGCCCCAGGTCCCACCGACAGCCCCTCAGACACAGGTCAAGGGTAGACTTTCTCTAAGGCTGCCTGTGAGCCGACACCCCACCCCACCCTTCGTCTGGACTTTCAGCCCCTTCCTGGGTCACTCTCGAGCCGGGCCCAGGTCCGGAGGGCGGGCCACCACTGGGCGAGGTCCTCCCAGGAGCCCGGCTGCGGGGGTGGATAAGACGCTGCGGGGGAGGCGCGGGATAAGACAGCCGAGACAGGCTGCGCGCGGCGGGGTCTCAGGGACCAGAGGCGCCGGAACAGGGATAGGTCGTGCGAGGCCGCGGGGGCTGGGGCCTGTAGGCTCGCGCCGGACGTGCGTGCCTTGTGCGCTGCCCCCCCCACCGCGTCGCCATCTCGGTACCTGAGTAGCCGCCTTCTCAGGGCCAGAGTCGCGGCCTTCCCGCGCGGATCAGTGGCCATGGCGCCCGCCAGCACTCGCTCTGAGACGCTGCGCGGAGGTCGGGGGTGGGGGTGGGGTGGTCCCGGCTCCGCCCAAGCCCCGCCCAAGCCCCGCCCATGGCAGACCGCGACTCGGAGCTACCGTTTGCCCCGCGGCCCCGCCCCCAGGTGGGCCGTTTCGAGTTTGTTCCTTAATTAAGTTGGCTAAAGAGGATGACGGGCTCCCCACCTCTGCGAAGTTCCTTAGACAACGCCGCGCGGGAGCCGGGTTTGTGCTCGCCTCGCCTAGTGCTGCCCCGGCCCTGGGAACGCACCACAGTCCTCGCCCTCCCGGCCGCTGCTGTTTCCCTCCCCGGGAAGTGACCCCGCCGCTGCTTCAGCACTCGAGGGGGGGTCTCTGAGCCTCGGCAGGGGCCTCGAGCTCAGTCCCTAAGTCGCCTTCCCCGTGCATAAAATGGGATGAGCCGTAAGCGTTCAGTGGGAACGTGTGACAGGCACCCAGCCTGGTGCACAGCTGGGGCCTCAAGTAGGCGAAGCCCAGGGGCAGGATCTTGGACTTCCCAGCCCCGTGAAGGAGCAGCAGGAAGGGCAGAAGGAGGGCACAAGGCCACTGCTGGAGCTGACTGAGGAGGTCCTGGCGTGACCTCCAGGACTTCTGCTGGAATCCAGGCAGGGTGAACACAAGCTATAGCAACACTAAGAGAATCTTACAGTGTTTAGGTGGGAGGAGAGTTAGGAGGCTTCCTGAGCCTTATACATGGCCAGGAAACGGAGGCTCAGAAAGGGAAAGGGCTTGTTCTTAGACACACAGCAAGTGTGCAGCAGAGGCTGGACTCTTAATTCCAGGGAGTGAGAGGAAAATGCTCCTAAGGGAATGGGAACCCGGGATAGCAGAGAGATATCCCCTCCTGGGACTTTCTGCCTCGGTGAACCCTAGAGCAAGGGTGTAAGACTGCAGCCTGAGCTGGGTGGCCTGGGCAGGCTGGGGAAAGGGAGGCTCCTGTTGTCGCTCCTGTCACTTCTTCATGAGTCTCAGCCCTCTGCTTCACCCCCTCATTGCTGATTTCTTCATCTTTTCCCCCATACAACTGTAAAATGGTTAAGGAATTTTTTTTTTTTTGGTTGTGCTGCGAAGCTTTTGGGATCTTAGTTCCCCAACCAGGGATCGAACCTGGGCCCTGGCAATGAAAGCACTGAGTCCTAACCACTGGATTGCCAGGGAATTCCTGCTTAAGGCATTTATTAAAGAACATTTGGAGTTTCTTTATTGTGGTAACACATATATATATAATATATATATATATATAAAAAACATAAAATTTACCATTTTAACATTTTTAAGTGTACAAGTTCAGTGGCATTAAGTACACTCACGTGCACCCATCACCACCATCCATCTCCAGAACTTTTTCTTTATTGCACACTGAATGAAGTTTCTTTCTTTTAATTGTAAAGCTGAATTGAACCTTGATTCATGAAAAAAATTCCTCCCAAATTAACCAAGAGAGGTTGCTTGTGGCCTGCACATTTTTTCTGAGGGTCAAGCCCCGCTCCCTGCATGTGAAATGTGAGTGGGAGGTCACTAGTTTTCTCAGTGGATCTGCTCCTCCTCTTTGGTAGGGAGACCAATAGGTGTCTGTACATCCTGCCGTTCCAGCTTTTAATGTAATGTGCATGCTTTTGTGTGTGTGTGTGTCTGTGTGTGTGTGTGTGTGTGTGTAAGAGGGAGTCTGAGAGCTCTCTGTGGGGCCCATCTTTGGCCCTGTCTTGAGCCCAAACACAAGCCTGTCTTGTGGCACAGGCAGCTCAGAAAAGTCAGGTTGGCTCAAGAACTTTTCCTGCTTTAGGGTAGAGGGTAAGAAGGCCACAGTCAGGCCCAGCTCATATCTCACCCACTCCCGGGATGTCCAGAGTCAGGAGATTGGAGGTCAGACCAGGCTGGGCCATTTACTGGGCCAAGAGTATCTACAATAGGGGCAGGACAACACCAGGAAGCTTCCCCTTCTTCCTGCTCAGAGAAGCCCAGTCTTTCTTTCCTCTGGCTCTGTGCTAAGCACTCCTCTGTCCATTATCTCATGCCCGACCTTTGAGGTACCATCGGAGGCCAAGAGGGCAGGGGAAGAGAGGAAGTGGCTGAGTCAAGATTTGAAGCCAGGGCACGTCGTTTCTCAATGCAGGCAGCATTGGCATTCTCAGTGAGATGGTTCATCATTGGGCAGGACCGTCCCATGCATTTAAGATGTTTGATGTCCCTGGCCCTACTCACTAATGCCAGGAGTGTCCCCCAATCATTGTGGCAATCAAAAGCATTCCATGAATTTCTAGTAGCATCCTAGGGATTGGGAGAAAGGAGACCTGCGTAAGCTCACTCCTCTCTGGCCTCAGCTTCATCTGCAAAAGGGGAACAGTCATCCTTGTGATTAGTTTAGATGCCATGGCACACAGTGGGGCTCCATAAATGTGCTTTCTTTGCTTTTGAAAGGGGTAGTTTGAGGCATAGCTGCCCTTCTTGGCAGGGGGACGTGAGGCCCTCAGTCCTTAAGGCTCAGTTGTGAGGCAGGGTGCTCCCCTGTGTCTCAGCTGGGACCTTAGCAAGTCACTCTTCTATAGTCTCTTGCCCCCACCCCAAGCTCTTGGAGGACTCTGCAGACTAAATTTTGAAGTTTGCAGACCTGAGAATACACAGTATGAGGCCACAAGGGGGCAGCAATGGGCCATGAATGGCCCTGTCCTGCCCAAAGGAGCAGGAAAGGGACCCCCCTTGGGTATCTGGGGAAGGGGGAACACGTGGCTTCTACCCTCATGAGGTTGTGCTCGCCAGTCACCCAGCATCATGGTGCTACCCACAGACTCCATGCTTTGCCAAGCAATTTGGGAAAGATAAATTGGAGGACATCCAAGAGCCTAGGTTCTGTCCCAAGCCTGCTACCATGCATCCTTGAACAGGGGACTAACCCCCTTGGAGCCTCACTTTCCCCATATGTAAGATGGAAATAGTGACACCAACCACATAGGCCCTTTACAGGGATGGTGAGGGGATCCAGTGAGTTACCTGGGTGGAGGAAGGAGCAAATTACAAATTGCACAGTGCAGTAGATTTGTGCGGTGATGCTGGAGCTCCAAAGGACACCTGGATGTCCACTGGTCTCCATCAGTCATCACAGCCCCTCTGTGTTTCTGTTCCTTTTCATACTACTGACTTCTCTGGTGACCCACGTGACTGGCTGAGCAGCATGGCCTGCCATTTATTGCCAGCAACTGAGGGAAACAGAGGTGGAGACTTGACCTATTCTTTCTCCTTAGCCAGTGTGTGGCTGGGCCTGTTTTGTTAGTGAGGAGGCCACGTAGCAGTGTCTGGGGGGACTACCCATACTGTGGCCTCCTTAGGCCTCAGTTCTTGGAGGGAGAAGGCTGAGACACCATCACTGCAGGCCCCTTCTTGTCTACACCCCTGTGGCCCTTGCTTGGGCTTGGGGTCAGGAGGAGAGAGGGAACTTACAACCATGGTTGTTTCCGAGTGCTTGACCTGTCCTAGGTTCTTCGTGTATTCTCACTAAACCACAGTCAGCATGGTAAGCACTGCTGTCCCATTGTACAGATGACGTGGCAGGTTGAATTTTCTAAGATGGCTGTCCATCTCCTATTCCATTTTCTCCTTAAAATATGATGTCGAAAATTTTCCCTTAAATTAGGGTGAACCTCTGATTCTGGCAGGAAGTAACACCATATGACTTCTGAGGCTTGGCTGTAAAAGGTGACACAGCTTCCACCTGGTCCACCTGTGACATTCACCCTGTGAATCCACTAGCTTCCTTCTGAGGAAGCCCAGACCACACAGAGAGGTGTTCTGGCCATCTGAGGTCCCAGAGGACAGACAACATCAACTGCCAGGTGTGGGAAAGCTTGAGTGACAACCGCCCAACTGAGCCCATTACCCCCAGAACTGTAAGAGAGAAACAGAAAGGATCATTGTTTCGTTTGCTTGGCCATGCCGCGTGACTTACGGGATCTTAATTCCCTGACCAGGGATTGAACCTGGGCCCCTGCAGTGAAAGTGCCGAGTCCTAATGACTGGACTGCCAGGGAATTCCCAAGGATCACTGTTTTTTTGTTTGTTTGTCTTTTTAAATTTTTTAATTTATTTTTTTATACAGCAGGTTCTTATTAGTTATCCATTTTATACATATTAGGGTATACATGTCAATCCCAATCTCCCAATTCATCCTCCCCCGACTTTCCCCCCTTGGCGTCCATACGTTTGTTCTCTACAGCTGTGTCTCTATTTCTGCCCTGCAAACTGGTTCATCTGTACCATTTTTCTAGGTTCCAAGGATCATTGTTTTAAGGCAACAAATTTTAGGGTGATTTGTTATGCAGCAGTCATGGGTCATGAGTTCAGAGGAAACACAGGGGCTCACTGACATGGGTGACTGCACAGAAGGCTCAGCTGGTATGTAGCAGGGCTAGGCCTTGAGTCTGTGTCTTCCTAACTCTAAACCCCATCTTTGCTGTGAGCCTGAACTACTTCCTCTGGTTTCTAGGGTGGCTCTGGCCCAAGGAGAGTTCCCTTATCCCTCCCCACCCAGCAAAAGCCAGGCTGAAACCTCACCTAGGTATGGTGCTAGGGGCAGTCTGCAAGGACAGGCATACCCAAGACACACATTTGTTGTTTATTTCACGCAACAATTTCCATCTACACAGAGGGGGTAGGCAAGTGGTTGGGCTGGAGCTGGTGGCCGGGAACCCTTGTCAGAGGTGGGGAAGCCTCTTCTCAGAGCATCACTGGCTCAGGGCATAGGTGCCCTACTTAGGCAGGCCTGGAAGCAGCCCCGAGGCTCTCTTCATTTGCATAGCTCACTCGGAGGACTCATTTTTGGCAGGCTGACCAGAGTTCCCCTGGGTGGAAGCCTTGGGGTCGGTGAGACGCCAACTCTGAGCTTGGGGTCCATCTCCTCAGGCTGGCAAAGTCCCATCAGGTCCCTGCTGTGGGTGGTGGAGAGACAAGAACAACAGACATTCCAGCCTGGGACCTCCACATTTCGGGATCATAGGGCTCCCTGCTGCTGGGTCCATGTGGTAGTTATCACAGTGCTTGGCCTCCACTCCCGGCCAGAGGACACTTGTTCTCACGGAAGGCAGGCTGGTTCCTGAGGCCTACGGAACTTGGCGGGGGCTCAACCCCTTAGGGTGCTTCCCACAGCTCCCCGTGTCCAGCTACAAGTGGTGGGTGGGAGTCCTGTCAGCTGGCTGTGGCTGAGTGCAGAGGCCAGAGAGGCCAGGAGCAGCTGCATTTGCCATTCATGCCCTGAGCCTTTTTGGATGGTGTGGATCCTGGGCTCCAGAGCTTCAGAGGGCAGGCTCTTGCAGGGCAGCGGGACAGCCAGAGTCTCTGCTAATCAGGTGACTGAAGGCCCAACCTGACATCTTTGCAGCCTCTCCTGAGCCAGGCACTTTCACCTTCATCTCCTTCCCGGGAAAGCCAAGTCCTGAGGGTGCCCCTCAAGTACACATTGCCCCCAATGGGCCTGTCCACTTTCCTGGCAGCTTCACGTGCTGATCATTCTGGGGCTGGGCTGGGCACACTCTCAAATGTCAAAAGGCCACAGGTATGGTGGTGCATCCCGTGAAAAAAGATCAATATATTACTGTTTTGTTTTTACAAAAATTAAAAATGTCCACACGGATCTGTACAGGTTGTGAGATGCGTGCTTGGGGTCACTGGAAAAGGAGGGAAAGACTGAAGGTGAGGAGGGGACCGGGAAGCCCCAGAGGCCCTGCCCCTGGTCTGCACGCCCCCAATCCTCTCACCCCAATCTCCTGGATTCCACCCCCTCTCAGGGGGGCGGTATGGACAAAGTCCCAGGGGGTGCTGATGGCTTTGCACTGGCCGGGCCAGGCGTTGAGTGAGCCCTTTATGACCAAGAGGGTGGTCTGTGCACAACCACCTAGGATCACAGCCCTGGGCCTTGGGCCACGTGATGGGAGAGTCAAATCTAGGGTCATCTAGGGGAGACCTGGCTGTTCAGTCACTGTGTGGGGAGCAGCAGGCACCCAGCCCTGAGGCCCCCTGGGCCCCCCACTCCTCCCAGCCTGCCCTGGAGACTCTTCCCTGCAAAGTACCTTATGCCAGCAGCCAGGCACGGGCAGCCCATCAGGGCCCTGGAAAGGAAGAAGGTTTCAATGACAAGGATGGGGGGGCTGGTCAGGGCCCTACACACTCCTGCCCCAGGTGTAGGGAGCTGCCACCTCAGGCCACCGGACCCCACTGAGGCAGGGCCCGAATGCCTGCCCTGTCCACCTGGGTAGTCAGGTCATGGGACATGGCAGCCCCTCTCTGTGCTTATTCCAAGTGTGCCCCCATGGGCTTTGCTGGGACATATGTGCTGTAGGCAGAACCAGGACACCATGGAGTACAGGGCATCATGCCAGACATCCACAGGCCAGGAGTAGGGCCTGGCCCTGGTCCTTGCGAGGGGCTGCATGGCTTTCTGTCTGGCAGCTGTGACAGTGGCTCTAACAGCTCACACCGGGGGCCTGAGAGCTCTCAGTCATGTGTCCAAGAGTATTTGAAGGACAGTTTAGGAAATGGGATTCCCTTTTGGCCTGTCCTGGTGCCTGTGTCTGGATCTGAGTGGCAGACAGAGGAGATTGAGGTCAGGGTGGACACTGGGCCAGGGTGGGGAGGTGTGTGTGTGGGGTTGGGGTGGGGATCGTCTGGAGGCACCAGACACAAGCAGGGGGGCGGGTTTCTTCAGGTGGTCCAGAGGTGGGGAGATGGAGACGGACAAAGGCTGACCCGTCAGTCAGCCTAGCGTCCCTGGTGGACGCTGTAGTGGACCATACTTCACTCCGTTCCAAAGCACACAGGCAGACCTCAGGCACGTGGGAGCACAACCCTGGCACTGCCATGCATCCACCAGGGGCAGAGGCTGGGACTCAAAGGGAAGTGGGGAGGAGGGGGAAGAATGGAAAGGCAGGCAGAATGGAGGAAGGCAGGGCAGAGCAGCGGGCACAGGCAGCTCAGAATGCCCAGCACAGCATGGCACACAGCACACAGCAGGCCAGGCCGCGTACCGCAGGGCAGGGTCTGCTGCCCCTCTCCAGGCCCCTGGAGCCTGGCGCCCCTCGCCTGCCTCCGCATTTAAGATTCTCCTGTTTCAAAGACAAAGGCTTAATGACTTGGAGGGAAGTCTTGGCCCAGGGCCCGAGGCTGCGGGGCTGGGCCACCCTGTTCCCCTGCTGTCGCTGGCCCTTTCAGCGACATGGAGCTTTCAGGAGCGATTGCCTCCTCAAAGCCATCTGGAGCTAGGGATTAGCACCTCCATTGCATGGATGAGGAGATTGAGGAACAGAGGGCCAAATGACCCACTAGAGGTCAGAGGACTGGGCTTCGGGGGTCCCTGCTCCTGACCCCCCTTTGGAAGGGGTACACCACATGGCTCCGTGTCCCTGGCGGGGAAGGCCAGATGTGAGTATCTGGTGAGTTTTAGTATGAGAACTCAGCTGTTTTGTTTTTCCTGTCTTTTCTGAGCTCCACTGGAAGAGTTTGACAAGTAAACCCTCCCTGCCTTCTAGAAAAAGAGAACCAAACTTTGGTTATTTCAGGTACTGAGTCTGGTGGGCCATGAGAGGCTGTTGTAAAGAAGCAGGAGAGGAGAAAGGCTGTGAAGTTCCCTTCACAGATGGGGCTTTGGGGAATGTGGAGGGGATGCAGGGGATGAGTGTGGGGCTACCCAGACCAGCAAAAGCCTCCTCTGGGACGGGAGAAACTCCCAGAGAGGTGAGGGTGGTCCCATCCCCCTTTAGGTCCAAGGAAGCTCTGTCCCTGACCAGGCCTCCCTCTCTATAGACAGGGTGGGTCCTCAGCCTTGCCCATGGAGGGGTCAGGACCAGAGCAAGAGGAGCCACCATGACAGCAGAGACAGCAGGGGTGGCCCTGCAGTGTGGGCCCCCCAGGGTGGGACCCATGGGGCCCCTGGGACTTGCAGCTGAGTTCTGAGTACAGGGAAGACATGGCCCCACCCTGGCAGGAGTTGGCAAAGACCTGGGTTGGGGCTCCCACGTCTCGCCAACACGTACCACTGGACATGGCTGGTCCAGGCCTGGGGGTCCCGGCTCGCCCTTCTGGCCTTTCATTCCTTTCCGACCGGGGACACCGCGCTCCCCCTGTGCAAGAAGGGAGATGGGGTGTGGCGGTGGCTGCCAGGCCCAGGGCACCCCCAATGCCCTTCAGAGAGATGGGCCTGGGGCCGGCAGCCACCCCTGCCCTGCTGCCCGCATCCCAGCCTTTTGGCCCTACCTCCTCCCGCCCACCTCGCCTTCTCTCTGCTTGCTTCCTGTCTCCCACCTCCTTTCTTTTCTGCCTGCTCTCTCCTTCTCTTCACTTGCCTCCCTCCTTCTTTCCTCCTGCCCTCACCTTCTCTCCAGCTGCCCCTCACTTTCTCTCCACCTCCCTCACCTTCTCTCCACGCTCGCTCCGGTCGCCTTTCTCTCCTCGAGGTCCAGGGAAACCCTGACAAAAGGATTAAAGGTTAAACCTGATGATGAAATTTGAGGTCTGTTCTGCTTATCTGTTCATCTCTGCTCCTCTCCGATCCACCTTTGCCCCTTCCCTCCACGCATATTCGTGGTACAAGCTGGACCAGCCCCAGCTCCTAGGTGACACAGATGCTGGGTACCAGGATGACTTAGAGAAAACATGCATTCAGGACACCAGCACTGCTTCCTCCAAAGTAGAACACTGTTGTTGTTTCTGGATGGAAGCCCTCAGGCAGAACCGCTAGCAAGGGGCTTTCTCTTATGTCAAGTCAGATGCAGCATGCATTGGCCCAGGCTTGGCTGGGGACAGAGACACAGGAAACCCATGTAAGTTTTTATCACCATCTTCAGCAGACCAAGTAATGGTGCCCTCTGTTCTCTACCTTTGGCTCAAACTCATATGCCCACCCACCCATCCATCCATTTGTCCATCTGTTCATCTACCCAACCAACATTTCTAAGCATCAACTAGGAACTGGGCTTTGGGCTGAATGCTGAGGGCAGAAAATCAGATTTGATATGTTCCCTCTTATATTTATTACATTGTTTTTAGAAATATGATACATTGATATCCTCAAAATCTTGCTGGCTAGGGAGAGGCTGCCTCTCCCAGGGGTAGTCAACTCTTACATATAGCAAAGGGCTAGGCTGGGAGCATGCCTTTCAGATGCAAACCAACCAATCCCCCAACTACCCACTCTATCTAACTCACACACCAAGTCAATATTTCCCCTGGCCCAAATCATGCCAGGACCAGGTAGCAGGCAACAAGAGACTATATAGCCCAAAGCCTGCCAGGATTATTTAAACTAGCTAGTCCTAAACTGTTTACTCTGCTCTGCCTTGCTTTTCCCATAGAAACACCAATAAAAGCCCTGGCCTAGGCTTTTTCCTCACTCCTTACTGCCTGCCAACGAAAACTGCTGCGTCTCCATGTGGCCCCATGTGGGACATGCCATTTCCCTGGGAAATGTAAGCTATAAGTTCTTCTGTCAAAGGCATTAGGCCACTCTGTGTCATCACTAAGTCATCCCCATAAATTAAAACCCTGCAGGTACAAAGGTACACAGTCTAACATGGCAGGCAGTGGGGTGCAGAAGATGATGATCAATGGTCAGTGACAGAGGTCTGAACCAGATACCATGGGGTCCCAGGGAGAGGAGCTCTTCTGTCCAGGTGTGAGGTCAGGTAAGGCTTCCGAGCAGGCTCCCCATTTCAGCAGGGCCTGGTGGAGTGGGTGCCAGGAGTTTGCCAGGTAGAGCAGGTAGGTGTGGCTTTAAGATGCCACTCTGAGCTCCAGGCCTCCCAGAGAGCAGCTGTGGCCACGGAGTCCCTTTTGCTCCACCCCCACTACCTCCCTGGGTCCACAGCCTGAGCTGGATTCATCAGTGTCTTCTCCTGACCCTCCTCATCGATGTAACGTGGCCCTCCCAGTCAGAAAGTCAGTCTAGAGTTCTTCCTCTTCCTTGTCTGCAGGTGCTTTCCATGGTGACATTTTCTCCTTAAAGTCTAGGGTGGACGCCAGAGCCCTTGCAGCCCTGCCTGCATCTGGTCACCATTTCCCTTGCAATAGCTACCTGATTTTCCTGGGAACCACCCTCCCTTCTCACAATTCACCAACTCCACCACCAGCTCCAGGATGGAGCATGTGAGCAGGCCGGCCAGTCAGGGCACTGCATTCTTATGGCAAGTGACATTTCAGCATTAACCTAGCTGGGGCCAAGGAGAGTTGATAAGACTTTTTCTCAAAGAGTAGAGAGTGAGGCAAATGCCTTTCTCCAGGATTTGGACCGAGGGGGATGCAGGTCTGGAGCTCTTGGCTCCATCTCATCACCATGTGGAAACTGGAATGATGACTACACAGAGGAAGCAGAGACAAGAGAGAATGAGAGGTTGGGTCATGTTGACACACTTGAGCCCTGGATCTATGTGTCATACATCTGGATTTTTCAGGTATGAGTCAGTTTAAACCAGTTTAAATTGTGCTTTCTGTCTCTTGATCCAATCAACACTGGGTTAATACTTCTCCTTCTCTCCTTCCCACAGTACTGCACTAGCTGAAGCCTCGTCATCTTTCACCAGGATATTGCAACAGGCTCCTCACTGCTATTCCCACCTCCCTACTCCAATGGATCATCCATCCATTCTCTATCCTCCATCCATCCTCCACCATCCTCCATCCATCATCTATTCACTTACTATTCATACATCCATGATCCATGATCCATCATTCATTTACATCCATCATTTATTTATATCCATCACTCATTTACCCACCATCCACCCATCCTTCATCCACCCATCCATCCATCCATCCATCAACAAAGCACCTACTCTGGGCTGTGTGTTGGACTTAGCAATGGGGACGTGGGCAGAACGAGTCAGTTGTAGTCCCAGCCATGGGGAAGGGGAATACATCCAAGCTAACCAGATCAAGTTACTGTATGGGCAGCATGAGGGCAAAACTTACACATGGGAGGGACCCAGTCACAGTGAACGGTGAAATACTTACATCTAGTCCTGGCTCCCCGGGTCGGCCCTGAGAATAGACAAAGAGGAGATGTGAGAGGGCTGAGAAGGAGGTGCTGGGAACACAGCTGCTGGAAGTTCAGCCCTGTGAATTGTCCACAGAACCTGAATTCTGGCCCCAGGGACCAGTGAAGTGCAGGGGTTGAGCCCCCAGGACTGAGTGACACGATAGTTGGGGGGCATTAAAGGAAGGACGTTACCTTCTCTCCTTTGGTTCCTGGCAGCCCAATAAGGCCTGGTGGGCCAGCTGGCCCCTGGGTGGAAAAGGAATGGGTCAAGAGGCATGACAGTTATAGAAATTAGCACCTCTAAGGACAAACAAGGCTCATGACACTCACAGGCAGGCCACTGGATCCTCTCTCACCCGACATGCCCTTCTCTCCCTTTGCTCCGTCCAAGCCCTGGAAGCAAAGGGGAGACACCAGTTAAGGGGGCCAGACAGATGGCAGGACAGGAAAGCTTGGGGCCTGTGCGGGAACCGAGGTGTACAGGGCAGAGGGACAGACTCCAAGCTCTGACAGGCCTGGCCCTGGCTCCCTTCTTGGGCAAATAATCAGAATGTGGGTGTGCACATTTTACCTTTTCTCACATGTGGACTTTTTCAGTAATCATGGAAGGTGGTTATGGTCACACCCATTTCACAGATGAGGAAACAGAGGGACAGAGAGGGGCAGGGACAGGCCCAGTTGTACAGCCAGGGAGTGGCAGGGCTGAGTGGCAACTGCATTTCTGAGTCCCAGTCTTGGACCCCATCCCTGACAGCAGCTGCTTCTTCTAAACATGATCTGGGGAGGCCTCGGGACAAAACAGAACCAGAAGCAGCACATCTGGTATGGCCACATGCCCGGCCCTGCTCAGCTCTGGGATTCCATGATTCTGAGGTCCCATTCAGCATCTGAGCTTGGGAAGCAGAGATGTGCTCTCCCCCAGGGTAAACTAGGGAGATGCAGGGAGGCCAGCTGGCCTCTCTGGGACAGGGCACATGGTCAGGCCACACTCACGGCTTTAATTTAAGAGCAGAGGACATGACTTTATGTAATATACACCAAACCCAAGACCTCATATCCAGGTGTGGGCAGTTGAAAGACAGATGTGCACTAGGGGAGGGGGCAAGGAATGGAGAGGCCAAGTGTTGGGTGGGGGGCATCAGCGGGATTATTCTATAGGGGATTGCGAATGGCCAGGCCCTGGGAAGATGCAGGGCTGGTCCAGGGCCGAGCATGGGGCCCTCGCTTTGCCTACTAGCAAGACGTTTTGGAACTGTCCAGGCTGTGAGCCAGCAGCAAGTGGGAGGGGCTCCTACCCATGCTTTAGGACTCACCTTGGGACCCTGGATTCCCTGAAGGCCCTGGAGAAGGAGGGGAAAGCAGGTCAGAAAGGCCATCAGGATGGGTCCAGAACTCCAGGTCAGGCCCTGTTGCAGTGGCCACATAGGCTTGCAGGCCACTCACTGGCCCCTGTGGCCCTGACCTCTGTGGCCTCCCAAGCCCAGACTTGGGCTCTGCCCTCCTTATCTGATGTGCCCCCCCGCTCTGGGGTATCCTCTCTTCCCCTGGGCCTGAGCCCACCACCCTCTTCGTATCCCAGCTGCTTCAAGCCAAACATTCTTACCATGGGGCCTGGGGGACCAGGGGGGCCTGGGGGCCCTGGTTCCACTATGATCTGGGCCTAGGAAGGGTCAGAGGTGGATTAGTCACCCATCGCCCCGTCATCCCTCACTCACCCACACTTGAGTTCATCGGACATTGGAGGAGCACTGCCTGGGTATGGGCGCTGAGCTCCCTGCTGCCCCCAGGAGGGCTCTGCCTGGTGGGAGGCCCAGTGCTGGCCTTTGGGTTCAAAGACAGGCCTCAGGCTCCCCCTCCCCCTCCCTCACTGCCCTGGGCTTGGTCAGGCCAGGTGGTCCTTGTGTCCCAAGGCTCAGGGCCCCAGCCAGCCCACAGCAGAGATCATCAGCAGCCCCCTTACCAGGCTCTCCTGTAGGTTGTCAGATGCCGGATCTCCCTTCTCCCCCTTGGGGCCGTCGGCACCCTGCAGGATAGGATGGCCTTGAGCCTTTTCTGTCCATCACCAAAATCACCATCCATGGGGCTCAGCACCTCCCCTTCCTTCCCCCATAAGGCTTCTGGGCAGCAGCAATAAGTTGGCCATTGCAGCTTAAAATAGTTTTCCTTAAATCAGTGGGTTTGTTTCCTGTGGGGCGGGGGCAGCCAGGGGCTCTGGAAGTAAAGACCTGGAGTTCAAATCCTGGCACCAGCTCTCTAGCTGAGTAAGCCTCATGGATGGACAATGGGTATGTAGTGGTGGCAGCTCTTCACACCTAGCCACGCATGACAAGAGCAGTGCTAAAAATGATGGTGACAGAAGGTATTTATCACATGTTAGCCAATCATTCTCAGCCCTGTCCATGTGTTCCCTTGTAGGAGTGGGAGAT
The DNA here is from genome assembly GCF_011762595.2 of Tursiops truncatus. Taxonomy (NCBI): domain Eukaryota; kingdom Metazoa; phylum Chordata; class Mammalia; order Artiodactyla; family Delphinidae; genus Tursiops; species Tursiops truncatus. The sequence continues at coordinate 152,489,516 of NC_047036.1, forward strand.
TATCACCCCCATTTTAATTAAATTAAATTAATTAATTTTTAACATCTTTATTGGAGTATAATTGCTTTACAATGGTGTGTTAGTTTCTGCTTTATAACAAAATGAGTCGGCTATACACATACATACATCCCCATATCTCCTCCCTCTTGTGTCTCCCTCCCACCCTCCCTATCCCACCCCTCTAGGTGGTCACAAAGCACGGAGCTGATCTCCCTGTGCTATGTGGCTGCTTCCCACTAGCTATCGATTTTCCATTTGGTAGTGTATATATGTCCATGCCACTCTCTTACTTCGTCCCAGCTTACCCTTCCCCTCCCCATGTCCTCAAGTCCATTCTCTACGTCTGCGTCTTTATTTCTGTCCTGCCCCTAGGTTCTTCATAACCATTTTTTTTTTTTAGATTCCATATATATGTGTTAGTATATGGTATTTGTTTTTCTCTTTCTGACTTACTTCACTCTGTATGACAGACTCTAGGTCCATCTACCTCACTACAAATTACTCAATTTCGTTTCTTTTTATTCACCCCCATTTTAGAGCTGAGGAAACTGAGGCCCAGGGAGGTTAGGTCACTTGCACAGGGTTCCAGAGTCAGTAAGAGATGGAGCAGAATGCAAACGTGGGCTGTCAGAGCTCCCAGTCTAACCACCGGACACTAGGCGAGGCCTCCTTATTTCACCTTAAGGAGGCCTTGGGAGGTAAGTGGTAGGTCCTTCTACAGAGGAGGAAGTGGGGGCTCAGAGTTAGGGCAGCCCAGAGCTTCCCTTCAAAGGCTCGGTGGGCCAGGGCTGGGCTGAGACTAGGACCGTAGGGCCCCAGCCCCTGGCAGCCACCGTGGGGGACACGCATTCACCTTGGGACCCCTGCGTGGGGCAAGTAGGGTGAGGCCCACCCAGCCACATACCGGGAGGCCTGACAGGCCCATCTCTCCTGCTTCCCCTTTGGGTCCTATCGGCCCGGCTTCTCCTGGGTCTCCTTTCTGTCCTTTGGGACCCTGAAAACCACAGAACAAGGTACAGTAGGCACTTTCCCTCCCCCCAATGCTGGCAGGTCCCCAGAGCTTAGTCCAGGCCAAGCCAGACCCCCACCTCCTCCTTGTGGGTCCTCCCCTCCAGACCAGGTGATGAATGAGCAGAGGGGCCTGGTCGGAGACAGAGAAGGGGCAGCCCCTAGCGTGCCTCACTGCAAGCAGGGGTGCAGGGTGGGGCAGGGCGTGGAGGGGGTAGAGCAAGTGGGACTGGGACTGGGCAGCTACCAAGGGGCGCATATGGGGTTTGGGGCCAACCTTGTGCTCATATCTCAGGAGCCAATGGTGGGAGCCCCACATACAACCAACCATCCCTCAGTCACCCTTCCAGCCACCGTATTCCCTCATTCAACCAATTTTGTAACGTCCACTGTGTGCCACACATGAGGGACCCAGTGCTAAAGCACACCCATGAATGTTAAGTGGTTCTCATGGACACTGTCGAGTCTATGTAGGATCACACACACACATGTACACTTGGAATAATATCAATAACGACAGTGATACTTTTAGCTAACATTTGAAGACTCTTTGCTATTACATGCGGGCACTGCTCTCAGGTGTGTTCCATACACAGTTATTTAACCCTCATGGCAGCCCTGTTATACCATCTTCACCTGTGGGTGAGGAACTAAGGCTGCCAGAAAGTGAGTAGCTTGCCTGAGGTCTACGGGCAGAACCAGGATTTGCACACAGGCTCCAGAGCCCACTCTGTTCTGTTGCCTCTCTCCAACTCTGCGCACACGCACACGCGCGCGCACACACACACACACACACACACACACACACACACACACACACACACACAGTCCGACGCCAAGCACCGGCATCACCAAGGAAATAAAAGGCCCAGAGACCTTCTCTCCGTCGATTCCTGGAGCACCAGGCAATCCGAGTTCGCCCTGGAAGGGAATAGACAGCAAGGGGGGTTATGGTGTCCCACAGCCCCTGGCAGGAATTTGTGGCCAGGCTGCTTCCCCTGACCAGCACACCAGCCCTGGGTTGGGTCCCTGCAGTTGGAGCTTCAAGAAGATGCTCACTGGGTGTCCAGCACAGTGCCAGGCACCAACCACCCTCTCCTCCATTTCCTCAGCCCCTATGGGCAGGTGCAGCCCGTGGCTATAGTAGGTTGGTAGGTTACAGATTTGGAAGCTGAGGCTCCAGGCCACACAGCCCAGGGATGATGGCAGAGACCAGACCCTGCCTGATTTCAAAGTCTTGGGCTCCTTCTCCTGAGCCAAGTGGGCAGGTGTAAAGGATGCACGCAGGCCATAGGAATGCCTATGGAATCTACAGGACTTTGTGACGTCATGAGGGGCCGTTTATAGATTACACGTGTGAATGATCCCAGGGAGAACCCAGGGGCAAGAAGAAGGCACCCAGCTTGGTTAGGAAGGAGCAGGGCCACTTTCTCTGAGCCCCAGAAGCCAGCCAGGGTGCTGGGAGAGAAGCAGAGGCAGAGGGGAGAGGGGAGGTGGGCCCTGGAGACAGGGGCCTGGGCGGACCACAGAGCTACATCTGCACTGACCTTGGCTCCAGGGATCCCTGGTGGCCCGGGGGGCCCCTGTGGCCCAGGAGGACCCTGTGTGTGAAAGTCAAGGGGTCAGTATTCAGGTGGGGCCTCCCCATCACTCCCCACCCACCCCTACATCTGGAGGCAGCAGTGACCCTTACAGCCCCCTTCCCACCTAGTCAGGTCAGGCCTTGTGTCTTGGGGGAGGCCAGGCAGACCGCACCAGGTATCGGGTAAGACGTCACAGTGTCTAATTGCCACGAAGGGCCCAGAACCCCTCTGCCCTCAGTATAGGTTTTGTCACAACACACTCCTGCTCAAGATCCTGCGATGGCTCCCCCATTGCCTCTAGAAACAAGTGTAAAACCCTTGCTGGCATTCAAGGCCAGCCAAAGATCACATTCCCACCAGTGGCCTAGCACCGTGCTCTCTGCCTCTCCTGTGAACTCTGGTGCTGTCTGCTGGTCCTGGGCATCCCTCGGTTTCACTGGGAGGAGATGGTGTCTTCACTCCCAAATTCCTGTCCCCACCCAGGTCTCCCACAGGCCCGCCGCCCACCATTACCCACCATACTCATGCCCCTTCACAAAGGCTGCAGCTGCCCAGCCCCCAGCCCAGCAAGTTCCAGGTCTCTTCCCTCCACCTCCTCTCACTAACCTGCCCCCACTTTTTAACAACTGAGGTATAGTTAATGTACAATATTATATAAGTTACAGGTGTACAAAATAGTGATTCAAATTTTTAAAGGTTATACTCTAGTTATAGTTATTATAATATTGGTTATGTTCCCTGTGTTGTACAATATATCCTTGTAGCTTATTTTAAACATAATAGTTTGTACTTCTTAATCCCTTACCCCTATATTACCCCTCCCCACTTCCTTCTCCCCACTGGTAACCACTAGTTTGTTCTCTATATGTATGAGTCTTATTTTTTGCTATATTCACTAGTTTGTTGTATTTTTTAGATTCCACATATAAGTGATATCATATAGTATTTGTCTTTCTCTGTCCGACTTATTTCACTTAGCATAATACCCTCCAAGTCCATCCATGTTGTTGCAAATGGCAAAATTTCATTTTTTTAAAATATCTGAGTAGAATTCCATTGTATGTGTGTGTATATATATACACACACATCTTCTTTATCCATTCATCTGTTGATGAACACTTCCAATATCTTGCAACCTGTGCCTTCTTGTTGGCTCCTCCATTGAGATGCCCCTGGTCTTGCAACCTTCCTCCATTCCACCCACCCTTCTCCAGGTTCAGGCCCAGCACATGCCTCCCTGGTGGCCTCCCTGCCTCTAGCTAACCCCACCTTTCATACCATTCCCTTCACCCATCTGTGTCTGCCCACTGCCCATTGAATCCAGTCATTGTCCCCGGCTGGCATCCAAAATCCACTTCCCGCCTCTCTGAGCTCATAGGGCTTCTCCATGCGGCTCATGCACATGCATGCCCTTGGGCCACATCACACCACACCACGCCATGCAGGCCTGGGGTGGGCACATTACCATCAGCTTGTGCTTCCCTGAGGCCTGTAGGAGATAACTGAAATTGAAGCTCAGGTGGGATTAGGTGCTGACACCCAGTCTTGTCTCTGAGGACCACCTTTCCCCACCCTAGCTCCCCTCCCTGGTACCTGTGAGCAGCTGGCACCCAACCCCTCACTCTACCAGTGATGGGTCCCAAGTTTGCCCAGCACTGGGGCAGGGCTCAGAGGCCATACATCTCCTGAGCCTCCCAGTACAGGCCTTGCCACACTCTTCTCCCCCAGAGGTCATTAGAAGACCCAGCCCCCTCCAGCCTGTGTTCCCTAGGAAGGCCCCGGGGAGGCCCTGCCTCCTGCTTCTGAAGGGTGAGCTTCCCTTTTTGTCTTGGCCTCTGAGGAGCTCAGGGCCACATGGGCCCCATTTACAGTAGCTCTCTCAGCATCGTGTGGGTCTCCACACAGCGTTGACTTCCATATCAGGCACCTGGTGAATGTGGAGCCTTTTGTTAAGCTGCCACTGGTCCCTTGTGTAAAGAGGTGCAGGACTTATACACAAAGTAAATGAATATTCCCTCAGAAAACAAACAGCAAGGGTGTATCAGGGTCTACCAGGAACACTACCATAAGGGCATCCAAGATCCTGCCATCGTAGTCAATTACCACCGTGTCTCCTTGCTCACCCTTGAGGCCTGGGGCACCCTGAGGCAGAAAGAAGAGGAAGAATTTCAGGGAAAAGCATGGTAGTCATTTCTGTCTTACCCAGAGAACCTAGTAACCAGGGCTGCACACAGGCCAGTGAGCTGTGGGTCAGCTCTCAGCTGTACCCTGGGCGGCCCCAGCATGGTGTCTTCTTGCATTCTCTCAGGCACTGGCACCCTGACTGAGCAATCCAGGGGCCAGGCAGGGGGTGACACAAGGGAAGGGGGATGCCTGGGGCCAACTGAGGAACACACCTCCGCCTAGCCTGGGGGTGGCTGTGATTTGCCTTCACGTGGGAACTGAAGCCCACTGAGGTCCATCCCTGCGTTCTTGAGAGAAAATGGAGAGTCTGATTTTGATGTGAAGTGATTCAGATTTTTAAATGTTGGCAAACAAACAAAAACACCCAAACCCTCCAAAACACTGCGCGGGCCAATTAAAGACATGCCGGCTGGATGCTGCCCTTGTACCTCAGTTTCTTAACCTCAGGTGGAGACTGCACACACCAGGCACTGACACTCCCATTCGCTCCTGGTTCTGAGCACACCCCCCCCCACATGTCCACATGTATGTGTTGCACATGCATGTGTTCACACAGGCACGCATCCTCACAGGCATGTGCACTGCTGCTGGAACCTCACCTTTCATCTGAACCTCACCTCCCCACTGGACTCTTCTCTGCTAGGAGAGCAGCGGGGTCTGTGAGCACTTTGGTCAGGCCTGAGGCCATCTGCGCAGGATGGAGAGACCCAGGCCAGGGCATCATTTGCCAGCTGCCTCCACGGTCATGGCCTTCACGGAACTGTAAGGTGTACACTGAATTCCCACACTCAATGCTTAATCCAATTCCCTGGCCACCTGCACGACCAGGCTGTGGGCTTAGACTTGTGTTTTGGAGGAGGAAGGCTGCCTCTGGGAGCATAATGGGGATGTGATTGCCCAAAATCACAGGGCCAATAACAGGGGCTGGGATGTAGTTCTAAAAGTGTGTTGATAGGGGCTCATCACAAAAGATCTGGAACCAGCTGCGGTGGCTGTGCTCCAGAGACAGGGGTGAATGGTGATGTGGGGCTGGGGGAAAGGCAAGGCCCCACAGGGGGAGGGTAATGCCATATGTCGCAAATCGAGGTCTATGTTTGAATACGCCAAGAAAAGAGTCTGGGAGGGCAGACACTTTCCTGGGGAGGAGGAGAAGAGGGGAGAGGACGGGACTCTTATTTTCACATCCATAGTTGAACATTTTACCAAAAGCATGTATTATGAGACTAAAAGCAAAAAAAAAAAAAAAAAATCACTAATGAATTATTATTATTAAAAAAAGACTCCCAGTTCCTGCCAGCTCTTCTGGGGTCTCTGGGGGACAGGGGGCTTCAGAAGGAATCAGGCCCCTGGATCCCACTGGTGTGGCTGGGGGAAGACGGCTTACCCGCGGCCCTGTGGCTCCATCGGCGCCTGGCTGGCCAGGCTCCCCCTGTGGAGACACATGGTTGCAGCCAGGTGTGCAGGGCTGAAGCCAAAAGTTCCCCTGCCCACTCTAGTCCCCTCTTCCCCAAAGGACACAGGGCCGAGTGGACATGACTGGCATCCCAGGAATGGGGCTCCCTGAGGGAGGGCCTGTGAGACCTTCCTCTGACCCCTCGTTGTGTAGAGATGGGCCACTGAGGCCCAGAAGCCCAAGGCTACACAGTGGAGGCCTCATCACTCACCCAGACCCACTGCCACCCGCCCCCAGGTGGGCTTCTGATTGCCAATCAAACAAGACCCCTGGGCCTGGGACCTCCTGGACTCCCAACTTAAAAGGGCAAATTGGAGGTGAAACCCATCTCCCCCGTGATGGGCCTTTGGGAACCAGAGCAGTGGACTGTGATGTCACCTTGGGCCCCAGGGCTCTGTCCACGCCATTCTCTCCCTGAGGCCCCGCACTCCCTGGCTTGCCCTGCAACAGAGGCGTGTGCTGTGAGAGAGCGCTGGGGGCAGGCTGGGGGCTGCCTGGGTCTGTGGGCTTCCAGAGTAATTCCTGAGAACGTGCCTGAGCCCAGCCGTGGGTTGGGGGGCATAGGCTCAGTGCAGCCCAGAGGACTCAGGACCAAGGCCCCTTCTGGTTTGGTCTTGGCGTATGGTTGGAGCAGCTCAGGGGCTCAGCCAGTTTGGAGGCAGGCTGGCCAGGATTTGGTGGTTGTCTTAAGGGGTTGGGGAAGCAAGGAAGATACCCAGTTCCTGCCTTGGGGACTGGGTAGAGTGGGGCCACCTAAGATGGGAACCAGAAGACTTGAGGGTGTGAGGGGAGGCAAATGGCTTGGGTGACTTGCCAGGCCCGTTGGTGAGTGGGACCCTGGCCTTACTGCTTGCCTCCCTCTGGCCTGTCCTGGTCATCAACCCATGTGCCATGATGTGAAAGGGCAGCATAGGGCTTCACCAGGCAGGTGGGAACTGGGGAGGTGGGAGGCAGGGGGACCACTGAGGGAGGGACATGTACCTACCTTGGGCCCTGAGGGTCCTGGGAGCCCTGGCTGGCCTGGTGTCCCATCATCCCCCTGAGGAGAGAACAGTGGAGGCTGCAGCCCTCAACCTGCACACACTGGCTGGGTCCTCTGGCAGTCAGTTGGCCATCCCCCCTCTGTACTCCCCAGCACACCAGTCCACTCCTGGCAGCAGCACTGGTCATACTGGGTTGGGGCAGCACCCCTCTCCCCTCTTCGTAACTCTAGGGCAGGGATGGGGTCAGATCCACCTCTGTCCCCTGTCCCCACTGGCCCAGAGCACACCTTAGCAGGTGTGTGCAGAAGGAATGGATGGGTGGGTGAAGGAGAGGGAATTCATTCCCTCCATCAGCAAACATCTCTGAGCACCCTCTGCAAGCCAGGCAGATGGGGTCCCTGCTCAATGAGTCAGAGGAGACTGAGGGCAAGGAAATATCCAGATAAATTCATAGCCCCATGCCGGGAAGTAGACAAGAGAATATAAGAGAATGGTGGGATAGAGAGGGACTCAGGGAGAGCATGTGTTTCAGTAGGTGGCTGCGGACGGTCCCCCGGAGGAGGGGGCAGCTTTGCTGAGCCCAGTAGGAGGAAGAGGAGGAGGAGGCCCAGCCATGGGAAGCAATGGGGGAAGATTAATCTGGGTCAGTGGTTCCCAAACTTGAGCACATGTCAGCACCATTCAGGGGGCTGCCTGAACAGAGCACGCCCACCCCCAGTGTCTCTGACTCGGGGCCTCCGGGATGGGCCCCGAACACACATGTCTAATGAGCCCCCAGTGACGCTGGTACTGCTGATCCAGGGATCACTTTTCGAGAACCAATTTGACATGGGAACAAATCTGATATGTTTGAGTAATTGTATGTGTTTGATGTATTTCTCTAAGAGTGAGTGAATGAGTGAATGAATGAATGAATGAGATCCTGGCTTCAGAGACAGAGGTCAGAGCCGCCACCCGCAGTCAGGACTTAGGTTGGGTTCCGCCGTGCCCAGCCCCTGCCCTTCTCTCCAGCCACTTCCCACATCCCTGCCAAGAAGGCCATCCACAGCCACCCCCACCTTCTTTCCAGGAACACTGGGCTCACCCTGCAGGGGAGACAGTGGGGATGCAAGAGATATCAGAGCCACCTGGACACCAGATGCCTGCTCCTCTGGTAGAAGTGGCCCTGATGACCCCCATCCAGCGCAGCCCAGAGACCCCCGAGCCCCTCAGAGAGATGCATGTGGGTGCTGGGGCTGACGGTCTTGGACTCCACTCCGACCCTGACCTGGTCCCTCCCAAGCTGAGTGACCCTGGGCAAGTCACTGCTCCTGTAAGAGGGGCCCTGACTCCCCCAGCCTCAGAGGGTGGTTGTGAGATTAGAGGGAATGCATTGAAGGCCCTTGACTCCCAGCAGGCACTCACTAAAGGGGGCTCCTCTCCCACCTTTCCCTCCTGCTCAGTCCAGGGGCTCTGGCTCCTTCAGGGAGGACCATAGCCTGCCTTCCCACCCTGGCAGGTGCTGCTCAAGGAGGGAAGAAAAGAGAGCTGACAAGCTAATGGATTTTATTATTCGATCCTCACAACTTGCTGTGAAGGAAAGGCAGGAAAAGTTTATCATGACCCCATTTGACAGATGAGTAAACTGAGGCACAGAGAGATGAGGTCACTTGCCTAAGGTTACAGAACTTGGTCTTCTAACCCTGCCACTTTGGCTTCAGTGGGGGTGGGGGAGGGGAAGGTGGTGGGGTGAGGGAGCCCCCCACCCCAGGCCTGAGACAGAAGTGAGAGGAGCTTACCTTGGGCCCTGGGGGTCCACTCGGGCCCTGGAATGAGAGAAGAAGGGGTGTTAAACGTGATCCCAGACAGGGCTCCCGGGCTGTCTTCCTTAGCATCCTTGTTTTATAAAGGGTGACACCAAGTCCCAGAGGGCAGGCAGAGCTGTCTCTGGAACCCGGCTGTGCCACCCATTCGTATCTTGGACAGAAATCTGCTTTAGATCTCAAGCAGTGACAAGTGGACTGCAGGCTCCCTCCCAGGGGTCTGGGTCTGTGAGAATTCTGCTGGGGCTGGAGTCCTGGCCCATCTGCTCCCCACAGGTGGTGGGGGGGCAAGAGTGCAGGTGTGCACACACATACAGCTGCACACCCAACCCCAATGTGGGTGTGTGTGGGAGAGGGGCTTCTGGGCCTGGAACCACGGTCCTGCCAGCCCGGACCTCTGAAATGCCCTGGATACTGACCGTCTCGCCATCTTGTCCAGCTTCTCCTTTGGCACCCTGAGGAGGCACAAGAGGAGAGCAATGAGGGGAGGCAGGGGCTCACAGTTGACTGAGCCCCCATCTCCCGCCAGACCCTGGGCTGGGGCTGCAAGTACATTTTGTCCTCACCAAACTTCTGAAAAGTGGGCATCACTGTCCCCACCCCACAGACAAGAAAGTTGAGACTCAGGGAATTATATGCCCAACATGATAAGGAATTGGTGAGACAATTGAGTAGCTTCCCTGACAGGGGACCCTGGTGGCAGTTTGGTGGGAAAGTACAGGTTGGAGCCCCTGGGTGAAGGAAAGAGGCAGTACAATGAGATTTGGCCTCCGGTATTGGGGTTAGGACTATGGGAGGACAACTGAGGCTTAATTAGTAGGAGAAAGAGAGAGAGAGGTAAAGAAAAAGCAGAGAGATAAAAAGAAAGAGAGAGAGACTGAGAGGGAGAGAGAGAGAGAGGGAGAAGAGGTTGGTAGAGATCTGCAGAGACAGCAGCCTCATAGGGGTCTCCGGGTGTAGATTGGGACTGAGACTATAACCAAGGTTAGGGTTAGGGTCTATGAATCTATGTGGGGTTAGAGTGTGGGGATAAGAGCTGGGTCAGAGTCTGTAGGGGTGAGAGTTAGGGTCTGGATAACAATCTGAATTGGGGGTGTGGATCTGGATTTGGGAGTGAGTTTGGGGTCAAGGTCTAAATTGGGGTTAAGGACCTGGTTAGTGTCAGATTTAAGGTGTGACTGGAGTAAGAGTCTGGGTGGGTGTTTGGGATAGGGCTAGGGTTGGCATTGATTCTAGGATCAGGGTTTGGAGTTTTGGTAAGTACAGAACCACGTCCTGGGTGGTCCAGCTCCGTGCTCTCTCTTACCACTGGGCCTGGTGCTCCCCTGGGGCCATCTTTCCCAGTGTCGCCAGGAGGGCCCCGGGCCCCAGGGGGTCCTGGGGGCCCTGGAGGCCCAGCAGCTCCATCTTGCCCTTGATCTCCCTGAAAGAGATGGGGCCCAGCATGACTCTGAGGCTGAGGGGAAGGGGTTCTGGCCTCAGAGAGAGGCCTCCTCAGATGGGCGGCCAGATGCCTTCACCTTCCCAGCCCTTGGCAGGCTCAGAGGAAAGGGGTTTGTTATTGGGCCTCTTGCCACTTCTTGGTGGCCACACAAAGGGACAGGTCCCTATACCTCTGCATAAGAGGCCAAGAAGATCTTGTACACTCCACGGCATGCTCCATGTCTCCAGCTCTCAGTGCCTGAAGCCCAGCTACGGTGTTTAGGTGAGAGATGAGACACACTAGGTGTGGGACAAAGCACAAGTGCCCAACCAGCACCCTTCCTTCTGGAATGGGGACTGTAAGCCTCCTGAAAGACCTTCCTGGTCGGTCAGCTCCTGCTTTATTAAGTGATAGAGGCACACCCTTGGGCATTTGTCCCAGATAAACAGAAACATGTTCACACAAAAGCCCATACATGAATGTTCACAGCAGCTTTATTCATAATAGCTCCAAACAGGAAACAATCCAAATGTCCTTCAATGGTGAATGATTAAACAACTGGGGTACATCCATGTCATGGAATACTGCTCAGCAGTAAATAGAAAGGAACAAAGTACTGACACATGTAGCAACTTGGATGCATCTCAAAAGATTTATGCTGAGTGAAAAAAGCCAATCTCAGAAGTTGGCTACTAGATGACTGCATCTACATGAGATTCTTGGAATGCAAATTTATAGAGATGGAGCACAGATCAGTGGTTGCCAGGGGTTAGGCATGGGGGCAGGGAGGGAGGTAACTACAGCTATAAAAAGATAGCAGGAGGGATCTTTGGGTGGTGGTTGCACAAATCTCAAGGGTGATAAAATTGCATGGAAATAAGTAGATGCACAAATAAGTAAAATGGGTGAAAATGGAATAAGGTTGGCAGATTATATCAGTGTCAATTTCCTGGTTGTGAGGTTGTACTACAGCAATGCAAGATGTCACCATTGGGGGAAACTGGATGATGGGTACACGGGGTATTATTTATTACAACTGCCTGTGAATTCTTAATTATCTCAAAAAAAAAAAAAAAGAGCGACAAAGGACCACACCATCTCTCTCATGCAGCACCAAATCCCTCACTCTTGGCAGTGTTAGTAATGGGTCAGACCTCAGGCAGCCAGAGCCCTCACCTTGTGGCCCCACCTGCAAGGAGGAGAGGAGGAGAGACCACAGTGCCCCCAGCACTTCCTGCTGCCTCAGTGGTGCCCGCCCAGCACTGGCTCAGGACACAGTAATGTGGCACATCTGGCTCAATGCCAGCAGTTCCTAACCTTCCTGTCACCAAGAAAGGAAGAAGCCTTTTGTGGATTGGGCCCCTGCTGTGTGCCCAAGCTCTGAGGAGTGAGGCCTACCTGGAGGTTATCTCACCTAACCCTGTGACCACCTGGCCAGGGCACTGCTATTGTCCCATTTTACAGATGGAGTAGCCAGTGGTCAGAGAATGTAATCATTTACCCAAGGTTACAGAGCTAGGAAAGGCACTGTCTCCTCTGACCACTGAGGCAAGATTCTCTTTTAGACAGTATTTTTCATCTGTGACCCCACGATATGAGAGAACTTGGTTCTCTAGACCACTGCACTTAAGACATAGCTCACTTGTTTTCCTAATTAAAAAATTAACTGAAGCTCGCAATGTCCACCATGCAGATCTTCTGATCAGTCTGACTCAGCCAGGGTCCTGACCAAGAAGATAGAATTCCAGCCAAAAGACAACTGAGTTTGGTAAGGTCACCCAACCAGAGTGGCAATAGTCGTGGGTCATTTCTGTCTCATTTTACACTGTGTTAGGAATCAGCTGAAGATACTCCGCCCACTGCTGCTCCTTTAATAGCTCAAGGGCTCAGGGTGGGAACCACTGGCCTGGAAGCTCCTTACCAAGGCAGAAAATGGGTATAGATACTTGAGCAGGTTCTAGAAGAGGTTTAGGGTCTTCTCCTGAGTTACTTGGAATGAGGCTGGTCAGCCTCCTCCTCCTCCTCCCACCAGGATCGGATGGCTGAGGTCTCCCCCGGGAACGTGGGGTGAGTCGAGGGGAATGTACACACCAGCAGCCCAGACTCCGCCAGTCTACCTTGAGGATTCGGCGATTGTACACGTGATGGTCTCTACTTATAAATCCTGGACTGAGCCTCGGGAAAACCATCTAGTTGGCAAAGAGGTGTGTGATGAGAAAGGCAGGAGGGTGATTTAGAAACGACCAGGCTATTTCTGGAGGCAAAGCCACTTAACCCCACCTGGAGAGAGGAAGCCTGGTCATTGGAAGTGGCGGAACACATTCTCCAAACATGGGTGCTATCCTTGCTCCCATCCCACGGGCTCCTCTTCAATGGGACCTTGCACTCCCCCAAGAGCTGGAGTCCATTTCTCCACCCTCTTGACTTGGGCGGGCCCTGTGACTGCTGTGACCAATAGAATGCAGTGGACGTGCTACTGTTTCTGTTCTGGAGGTAGCTCTTAACTGGTCTCGTGCCGCTTAGAATGCTGCTCTTGGGAAGCCCCTTTAGAAATGCCCCCACCAGCCTGGGGAAAGCCTGAGGTGCACAGAGATCCACGAGTGGGCATCCCCAGCTACGCTCCCCACGAAATTGCCAAGACCTGCTTTGTGGGGCCCAACCAGCAGAGGTCTCCACTCTGCTTCAGCCTCCGTTGAGGAGAACCCTGGTTCGGAACAAGGCACTTCTGGGTGCCTGGACTCAGGGGGCATGAAGGGCTAGAAGTGGGCTGGACAGAGACTCTGATCTACTGTTCCCACTTGGGGTGCCAGGTGCCCACTTTCCTGATTGCCATGAATCTTCACCTCAGTGGCTTGGGGTCAAGGATGTCATCCCCATTCACAGTTGGAGAAACTGAGTCTCAGAGGGGAAGGTGACTCACTCCAGGTCACTCAGCTGGTAAGTGGCAGAGCTGAACTCTGGGCTCAGGGCTGCTGGCTACATCCACAGTCTTCCCTCTTCCTGGGTGCCAGCTGCCCTCAGGAAGATCAGTCTCCAGTCTGGGCCCAGTGCCAGCCCCACTGTCTGCCCATCTATGGTGATAAGGGTGACTGGATGTCTGCCAGAGAGTCCCTGTCTGTGCAGGGGACGGCAGCCTCGGCCAAATCAAGGTGCTTGGGGCTTCCACCCAGCGGATGTTGAAGTGAAAACAGGCAGCGAGATAGACCACGGGTGGGGAGGGGCTGCTTGCTCACTTTTTTCTGTGATAAGCATAGGGATCCAGAAGAATCGCTAGGTATACCTTATTATGATATGAAACAAACCATGTGGGATCAGGGGAGGGTCTTGCTCAGTTCTTACCCGGGGGCCAAAGTCTCCTGGTGCACCCTAGGAACAAAAAACAGGGTGATACATCACCACTACTTTTATTACTACTTCACACGTGTGGAGCATTTGCTCTGTGCTCAGTGCTTCATATACACAGTCTCACTTCATTCTAAGAAAAAAAACATAAAGGTTCTATGTCATCTCCATTTCCAATGAGGAAACTGAGGCACAGAGAGGCTAAGTAACTTCCTCAAGGTCACACAGCTAGTAGATCCAGGGCTTGGAGCCAGGTGGTCTGTTATCTATTGGCAGCCCCCAGACACAGCAGAGTGGAACCCCCGAACCTGGGAATAATGAGGGATGATAACTGATTTACTGTTTTAAGCCACCAAGTTTTGGGGCAGTATGCTATGTAGCAGTAGATGCCAAGACTTCAATTTCTCTCTGTTTTCAAAGCCTCTACCTTAATCATTTCTATGACTCGGTGGCATCAGCCAGAATCGGCAAGAAGGCAATCACTGTACCTGCCAACTGCACGAGTGTCTCATCATCTACAAAGAACATTCAGACGGTTACCTCACACAGTCTTCCCCATGAGAGGTTGGTTTTAATTTACAGATGGAGAAACTGAGGCCCAGAGAGCTGGGTAACTTGCCAAAGGCCACACAGTTGGTGGTGGAGCTGTAATGCAAACCTGAGGCTCTGAACACCAGATCCTGTGCCTTGCTCAGCCCTGAGGGTGGACCGGAACCCTGGCTGCCCTGACCTATGCGGGCCACATAGCAGTGGCGCAGCCCAGCCCAGCCCTGCCCTGCCCTGCCTTAGAAATGCCCTGTCGGTTCTACCACACCCAGGTCTGTTATGGCCTCTCCCTCCCCTGACTCCACTGTGGGACACACAGGTCTCCCCTCTCTCCTGCTCCCCTCCAAGTCACTTGGAGTTCCCAGCCCTCCAGGAGTCTGACTGTGACATTTAGTGCCAAATGTCAGGGAAGACCTTCTCACAAAGGGCTGCAAAGGGTTAGCTCTCTGCCATTTGTTTTCCTGGGGGGGTGTCCTCCCCACAAAGAATGCCATCAACAGTCAGTGTTCAATTCCACAGGCTCTTCTGGCACCTTCCCCTTTTCAGGATTGATTATTTTGGAAACTCATCATTCTGGGTAGACTGTGCTTTGAGTTTTGTTACACTCTGGTGCCAGGAGAACTCGGATTCAACCCTCCAGGTACTTTAAATTGTCAAATGTAAGCCTTGTAACCACTTTAGGAGGTAGGAACCACTAGCCCCACCTCACAGATGAGGAAAGTAAGGCTCCAGGAGGGGATGTAACTTGCCCAAGGTCACACTCTGGAGCTGGGGTTTGAAGGCAGATTTCTGGCCTCCTTTATCAGCCTACTGCATCTGGACAGCTTCCAGCATCACTTACCTTTTCTCCTTTGGGGCCTGGAAGTCCCTGGAGAAGGAAGATAGAGAAAGAACAGGAGTGAGTGAAGAGCACTAGGCTAGCCCCCTTCTATCTTCCCTGAGGCTTTGAGGGCAGAAGGGCCTGTGAGGCTGAGCAGAGCTGTGGGCAGCTGAGTGAAAAAACATACACGCCTATCAGCCTTTATGAGGGCTGCCTGTGCTGGCCCCAAGGAAGCTCTGAACCTCAGTGCTCACCACAAGGAGGACAGGAGACTGGGGTGGTCACTGGCATCCTCTCTGGACAGGGGCACATGTGCTAGTCATTTCCCCCAGAGAACAGAGCCCTCCCTGCTCAGCACCCATTGTGCCCAGGTACCAGTGAGGAGGTCACTGTCTTCACAGTCTGGGGGTGTGTGGATGTGGAGGTGGCTCCCTGCAGGCCATGATGGCTGCCATCACTCTCTGGCTGCAGGGAAATGTGTCTCTTTCAGTCTTGCCAAGTTACCAGGACTTCTAGGGAAGCTGGTCAGGCCACACACAAGGCACCAACTGTGGAGCTCAGAGACCCTGGGGTGGGGGCCAGGCTGCAGTGGGCCAGCTTGGGGTTCACACTCTTGGTCAGGGACCTCGATCACTGGCCTTCTTCCCAAAACATCCATGTTCCCTTCAGGTAGTGATGGATTCGCTCATTCACTCATCCATCTAGGTAGTGGGTTCTTTCTTCCCCTTTAATAATGCACTCATCATCAGTCAGCTCTTCAATCATTTGTTAATTCACTCACTTGTCTGCTCAACCATCATGCATTTATCCATCCACTAACTCATCTACTCTTCCATGCATCCAACTGTGTGTACAATTCATTACCTCATTTGACTCTTCTTCCATCCACCCATCCATTCATCCATCCATCTGTCCATCTGTTCATCAATCTATTCATCCATCTGTCCTTCCTTCCTTCCATCCATATCCAATTATTCATTTTATTATGCTGTCTCTGTGTGCATCTTATTCATTCTGCTAAAGATGCCAGTGGACCATATGCTTCTGGTCCAGGTGTTGAGAACTCTTCAGCCTGATGTCCACCATCTAAGTCTTCAGACTGTATGAGGGGATGCTTTGTGCCTGGGGTCTGCTGGGAGGGCCTTCTGTGTTTTGAGGGCTGACTGGGCACCAGGGACAGTGCTGTTCACAGTTCTTTGCATCCCCAGCGTCCCTGTGGGGAGAATTAATATGCCTGTTTGACAAACAGAAGCCTCAGGCTGGGGAGGTGAAGAGGCCTCCTCAAGGTTGCACAGTCAGCAGGTGGTGGAGCTGGATTTAAACTCAAGTCTGATGGTCAAGTAGCTTCTCTCCATGCTAAACCAGGTTCTTAGTGGCCCTTCTCTCTGGCATCCATGGTAACTCCCAACCCCAGGGGCAGCCCCATCCCAGGACCACCTACAACTGCCCTGTTATCACTTACGGGCTTGCCATCCAGACCCAGTGGTCCCTGGAAAACGAGAAAGAGAGAGAGAGAGAGAGAGAGTGAGAGAGAGAGTGAGAGAGCACAGAGGTTACACACAGGAAAGGCATTTCTTCTGTGTTTTACGACCCAGAGGCACAATTGAGTGACAAGAGACCAAAGCCTGCCCCGAGCCCATGGTCTTGGGTACATTTCACGTGGACTCAGGGTGGGGGCATCTCTGTGCTGTTTGTTGCCCAGAATCCCCTCCTCTGATAACAGAGCCCGTTTCTTCTCCAAAGCCACCCCCATCCACCCCATAGGGTTTGGACATGTGACCATATTCCCTCGGCCAGGGTGAGTAGTTCAGGTATGAGTGTCATGCCTGGGACTTTGAATGGTGGAGCTTTAGAAGAAAAAGGATTCTTTTCTCCTGATGGGGCTAATCCTGGAGCTCCTGGGGGCACCACATGGCTTGAGAAAGAGCCAACAGAGAGGAAGGCAGAGCTGAGAGACAGAGAGAAAGGCACGCAAAGGGCCTGAAGCTGAAACTACCTCTGCATACTTCTTTCTGTTTGTCAGCAAATACATTTCTTTCCTTAAGCCAGTTTGAATTGAGTTTCTGTCACTTGTAACTTGTTAGGGACTGAATGTGTCCCCCCCAAATTCATATGTTGAAACCTAACCCCCAATGGGATAGTATGTGGAGGTGGGGCTTTTGGGAAGTGATTAGGTCATGAAGGTGGAGCCTTCATGAATGAGATTAGTGCCCTTATAAAAAGGACCCCAGAGAGCTCTCTAGCCCTCTCTCCCCACCATGTGAGAACACAGTGAGAAGTTGAAAGTCTGCAACCCAGAAGAGGGCCCTCACCAGAACCCGACTGTGCTGGCACTCTGATCTCAGACTTCCCAGCATCCAGAACTGAAGAGATAGATTTCTGTGGTTTATAAGCCATGCAGTCTATGGTACTTTCTTAGAGTAGCCTGAACTAAGACATAACAAGAAGAGTCTTGAAAGCTCTTTCAGCTCCCTGCACTGCTGTGGTCTTTGAAGGCAAAAGTCAAATAATACAAGGGTGGGTCTAGAGAGCTGGGGCCTCTCAGTGGTCTGGGAGTTTTGTGGTATCTTCAGACGGCTGGTGACCACTGCCCAAAAGCTCCCACTGTCCACCCACCTGACAAAGCCTCACTGGATTCTTCTATACCCTTGTGGAGGTGTAGAGGAATCCAATGGGGGCGCCATGGACTGGGTCCACCTGCCTGCTGGTTCCAGTGGTAAACAGCCAGTTTCCCTGGCTGGGTCTCCAGACTGCCCTGGCCGACAGCCATCTGCAGATTCCCCAGATGCTGTGAGAGCGACTGCTCCTTGGTGCCCTCACTCAAGGGCCTCACTCCAGGCAGGAAACCAGGGCAATTCTGAAAATTGGTCTCCTAAGTGCTTCTGGCCATTCCCTTCACATTTAGTTGAGGGTCTGGATGTCAGGGTGATGGCCTGGGGGCAGCTGGGGTCCCAGGAGAGGGGGAGTGGGGCCATTCCAAGGTCTTGGGGGCCCAGGCTCTGGGGGCTCCTGGTCAGGTGCAGTTTCGGTCCCCGCCATCTGCAGCTCATCAGAAGCTGTCCTAGCTGGCCTGTCTCCTTGGGCCAGCTCCTGGCTGTCCTGACCTGGATCCGTATGAAAAGCCTTTTCCCTTTAGCAGTCCTCTAAAAGTAGGTCCTGCCCCTCATCTACCCCTCCATGCTCAGGCCCTGCTAGGCCTCCTCAGGGCCATGTCCCTCTGGGCATCTCTATGGGGGACCCCTCACCCTAGCCCTCTCAGCTGCCATAACACAGAGGGCCCAGTCCCATCCTGGGTCTCTTCTGGGGGCTATTGGTGGCCTCCACACTCTGCCTGAATCACAACAGAAGCCCTGTGTAAGGAAGGTGTTATCATACCCATCTTACAGAGGAGGAAACTGAGGCCCAGTGAGGGGAAGGCCTTGTCCCAGGCCATGCAGCCAGAAGAAGTGGGGGCTGGAGCCGACATGGCAGGCACTTCAGTTCTGTGTCCACACTACACTCAAGCCACGGCAGTGGTCTTGCCTGGCCTCTGGCCACTCTCCCCTCTTGTCTGCCCTTGCATGCTTCTGTTCAAACCTTCCCTGCTCTGTCCCATTGCCCACTGGATCTCGCCTGTCCACGGGCCCCCAGTCACCTTGTCCAGTGTGGTTGCCACTGCAGACTCTGTGCCCAGGACCTGCATGTGTCTGTCCATCCTGCTGACCTGAGCCCAAACACAGTGCAAACTTTGCCCCTCTCTATTCTGCATGGATTAAAAAAAGCCATAATGCAGATGGAAATTAAAAAGAGACTAAGATGCAGTTTAGAACTAAGTAAAGCTCCTTCCTTTTCAAGAAGTAACAAGTGTTGGTGAGGATGTGGAGAAAAAGGAAGCCCTGTGTGCTACTGGTGGGAATGTAAATTGTGCAGCCACTATGGAAAACAGTATGGAGGTTCCTCAAATAATAAAGCCACCTTATGATCTAGCAATTCCACTTCAGGGTATTTATTCAAAGAAAATGAAAACAGTAATTTGAAAAGATATCTGTACCCCCACTGTAGCATTATTTACAATAGCCAAGACATAGAAACAACCTAAGTGTCCATCGATGGATGAATGGATAAAGAAGATGTGGTACACACACACACACACACTGGAATACTATTCAGCCATAAAAAAGAATGAAATCTTGCCTTTTGCAACAACATGGATGGAACTTGAGGTGCATTATGCTAAGTAAAAATGTCAGGCAGAGAAAGACAAATACCACATGATCTCACTTATATGTGGAATCTAAAACAAAACAACAGCAAAAAAACCCACGCTCCTAGATACAGAGAACAGATTAGAGGTTGCCAGAAGGAAGGGGGCATGGGTGTGGGTGTGGGTGTGGGTGAAATGGATGAAGGGGTCAAAAGGTACAACATTCTAGTTACAAGAGTTCTAGGGATGTAATGTACAGCAATGAGGACTCTAGTTTACACTACTGTATTGTATACTTGAAAGTTGCTAAGAGAGTAGATCTTAAAAGTCCTCATCACAAGAAACTAAACAAAACAAACAAAAAAGGAGACTAAGGTGCAGCTTAGAACTAAATAAAGCTCTTTTCTTCATATGTCAGGAGGGAGAACACAGCAGGCCTCACTGCTAAGTCACCAGCAGCAGCTGCGACATGAGCAGGCCTTGGAACTGGACAGCGTGATGAGTCCAAGGTGTCCCTGATAAAGGCCAGAGCAGGGTTTGCTTTGGACTTGACTCTGCATCCCTCACAGGGTTTGCCCTTGCCACAGCCCTGGGAGACAGGTGCCATGCCCCCTCCTGCAGATGAAGAAGCTGAGTCAGTGGGATTGTCCAAGGGCTTGAAATAGGTTCCACTCTCTATGGAGTGCTCCCTCCTCTGCAGCACAGGGTAGTGGGGGTGACAGATGGCTGTCCAGGGAACCTAGGGAGAAGGTTCATAGGCTTTGCCTTCTTTCCAGGATTCCTGGTACATCTGTCTCCCTCACTGAGCAGACCCTTCCTGGGCAAGGACTCCCTGGACCCTCTTTCACTTTGACCCTCTGCCAGGGCCAGTTCCAGCTGATGTGAAGCATGCAGCGCCATGGTGCCCTGCTTTTCTAGAAGTGTCCACTGCAGAAGGGAGCCTGGGGATGTTGCCTTGGCTTTGACTCCAGAGGGGAAAAAATCAGTGCCACCAGCTGTCTCTGAGAGCGTTAGACCTCAGCTGCCCCTTCCTGAGAGTGAATCCTGCCTTCCAGGCAGGATGCTCCCCTCTGCCAACTCCAAGACTGTCCTCGATGGCACATTGATGGTGCAGCCTTGGTCCCCTACTTTCTCGTTTGTGAGAAGCCCTGTAAGTGGCAGAAAACCAAGTTTCCCACCCAGGGCCCTGCCTGTATTTGGGATCACAGAGCCCTTGCTCCAGGTCTTGGAGTTTTAAAAACATGAATCAAATCTGTAGTTTCTGAATAATGGCAAGAAGGGGCATTAAGAGCAGCAATCTTGGAAACGCCCATCGCAGGGCTGAAGGAAAGTCACCTCGAATTCCCTGGGAACCCAAGATTGGAGCTGTATGTGGCTAGATATGATGCCAAGAAGATTCCCTTGGCAAACACAGAATGCCCACGTGCAAATGTTTAGAGACCAGAGGGTGCTGGCCCAGCCTTGTGGGTGGAGCTGACCCACAGCCATGGCCTTAGTCTGAGGAGGTGGCTCTGGGCTCACCTCTGGTGACACCTAGGCAAGAAGGCTGTGCCCAGGCCCTTGAATTCTCTCTCTGGGGAAACAGCTGACCCTTGGAGAGGCTGACAGGTGACCAGTGGTGACTGGGAGTCACTGAAGAGGGGACTCACAGAAGGGTTGGGTGGAGGGGGAAACAACCTGGCTTTGGAGTCAGATGGACCTGCCTAGCTCTGGGGCATGATTCTGACCCCTCTTATCCTGGGGGAGGTTGGGCCCTGGGCTGTGAACCTTAGAGGACGGGCCCTGCCTCTACATACTGCCTTTCCCAAACAGGTGTCCAAGGAACAGTGTCTTGCAGGGTGTAACAGGCTTGCCTGGGGAAGGGAATACTATGGTCAAATAAGGGGTTACACCCTATGAAATAGGTTTCTTTCCTGCAAGATTTGCCTGAGCCATCATCCTGCTTGTGGGTCTCCCGGAGGGCAATGTTCCCAGCCTCACTGGACTCTCTCATCTCAGGGCCTGGCTGAGTCTTAGCAAAGCAACTCTGATGGCAGGCTGTGTGGACCATCTATGAACCAGGTGTTTCCATGTGTTGGAGGGAGGCCCAAGCCTGGCTCTGGGTGCTCTGAGAGGAGGGAAGGGTCAGGGGCTGGTCAGATGGGAGCCAAGGACAAACATGGGGTGGGTACAGTAGTCAGGCTGGACCAAGGCAGGGCAAGGTCTAGGCTGAGTGCCCCAGCAGCTGACAAGCTGGTTCTGGGAAGCCAGGCCATCTGGACGAGCAGAGCCCCAGATTGGGTGGAGGTATGGCCTTGGTGGCATGGGGTCTTATTCCATCAAGGCAGCCCTCCCCTTTCTCGACCATCAGCCGCTCCAGCTGCTCCTCCCCCTGGGTCACCTACCAGAGGAGCGGAAGGAACGACACTGGGCAGCCCATGGAGTGAGGGCAGGGCTTGGGCCTTCCCTGGGTTCAGATCCCCTCTCTGAGCCTCAGCTTCCACAGAATGGGTGATCCTGAGAGTCAGATGCCACAGCACTATGCCTGGAGGTGCTCGGTTCCTGCCAGCTGCCTCCCCTGCCTGATCAAAGCTGTGGAATTCACCAGAGGTTTTCATCCCCTTCTGCCCTCCACAGAGCCCCACAGCTGTTTACAAGCCTGGGTTCTGCTTTAAATCACTCCTCCCTGGTGCAGATCAGCTGAGCTCCAGGATGCTTTCGGATGTGTGGAAGCAAACAAAACCCTGTGGTGCGCTGAATCGCATGCCAGGAGGACAGAGCCCCCGTGCTGGCCCATGCCCCTTGCCTCGCTCAGGGACCCGAGCAGCCCAGAGCCTCGGTTTCCTCAGCCATAAAATGGAGGTCTTATCCTTCTCTCAAATGACAAGTTCAACATGGGTCCCAGGTTAGTCTCCTTTGTCTCCTCTTTCAGACCAACCCAAGTCATGAGACCCTACAGGGAAGTGGACACAGAGGTAGAGTCTGCACTGGCTCTCGGGTGGGCAGTGCTGGGGAGGGACCTTTGTGTGGCCTTCCTAGTGGCTGGCAATGGGACGCCAGGCTGTGCCACTGCTGTCATCTCTTACCTTCATGGGTTTGCTCCCTCCCTCCGTCACCCTATTGGTTATTTCCTAAGCAGGGTTCCATGGAGCCATCTTATGAGAAATATTAACTATGGCAAAAGAGGGGAGGTTTCTTGGGGAAGTAAGTATGGGCCATGGAGTATGCCGACTCCATCACTGGAGCTTCTCAATGTTCATCAGGGAACAAAGCCTCGGAGGAACCCTGAGGCAATGAAGTTGTGTCAACCATTTCCTCTGCACAGGGCTGGCTGGTTCTGTTCCTCCCTGTCAGCTATGGCTCAGCCCTCCCAATTGGCAAGAGTATCTGTTGAACTGAAGTAAATCAGTACACTGGTTGTGTTTAGACGGAGACAGGAGTAAATGCTCAGACTGGCCGGAGCTGGGTGACTATCTTGTTTTCTGTTTGTAATTAATGCTGACAGCTCCCCTTGGGGAATGGAGCCCTCCAATGCACCAGAACAGGGCCCCTGGATGAGGGGGCTTACCAGGATTATCGGTCCAGGGCCCAGTAATTATGGCCCAGATGTTGACAATTCATCAAATTACAAGGCTGTTGGGGCCTGGGGTCCCAGCCTGGGACGTGCACATTCCTGTGCAAAGGCTGTCTCATTAGGGCTGTCCAGTGGGCAAGGGGGTGGGTGGGAAGCCCCCTTGGGCAGGTCAGCACCATGCGGTTCTGATTTCTCAGGCCAGGCTGTTTGCACACACATGGGCCACAGCAAGACTGTCCGGGCTTAGCAATTTCCCAGACTTGGATTCCACCGTAGGGTAAGGGAAGAAAGGACCCCCAATTTTTACGCCCAGCCTGGCTGCAGCTCGTGCCTTGGTGGTGGCACAGGGTTCCTCCTGGGGATCCCCTTCCTGGGAGCTGGGGCCCTCTGTAGAGTGGGCTCTGCAGTCACCTACTGCATCTAACTCATAGCAAGCTGTGAGGACTTTAGCTTGGTGGGGACCTAGGAGCCTGCTGAGGTCAGAGCCCTGCCCTTCACTTGCTCCTTGGCCTGCCCACGCTGCCCCCTTCCACTCCTCGTCTGTACAGGAGAGGGCAGGGCTGGCCTGGAGCCAGGTTTGGTTTGGTCCTGCACTTAAAAAAAAAAAAAGCAAAACTAACCGAATTAGTTGCAACATTTAAAAATTGTGACATTTCACATAAACATCTGGAGTATGGACTTTCCTTGAAAAGTTGAAGATCTTGCACCCTGGGTCCACGTGCTTGGCAATACCTGCTGGGTCAAGTGTTCCTTTAGCTGGGCACTGCCCCAGGGCTACAGGCTCCACCCCACCCTAGTGCCTCACACCTGGCCTGCTATCCTGCTGAGGTGACCTGCCAGCTCTGTAGGGGCATCTGGGTTTGTAACCCTTGGCCTAGAAAATCTCTAGGTCCCTTTAGGTCTATGATTCTGTGAGGCCAGAAAGCCAGTTGGCTTCTATTTTGCAGAGAGGGCATGCTCAGTGAATATCTTGCATATGCACTGGAAGCAATTACTCGTATGTCCGTTATACATCGTGGCTAGAAGAGATGGTGCTATGCCTTTGAATTGATCCCAAACTACCTGCTTAAATTACACATTTGCCTGTTACATGATTACCCTGTTAGGTATCATGAAAAATTGTTCCAGGGTGGGGTGAAGGGTAGTGATGGACCTGACTCCCATTGGGTGTGGGAGGATGGAAGCTGGATCAGTGAATGGAGCTTGCCTGCTGAGAGCTGCCTCTAGCCTGGTATCTCCAGCTCAGGCACATGGGGCTGGTCTGATGGAAGGCAATGGAAATAGCAGACAGGCTGAGGCACCCATTTTGGTGGCAGCCTCTGCTAGGGTGAAGATCTAGCAGGATGGATCAGAAGGGTGACGGTCCCATTGTGGCTGGAACTACATGATGGAGGCAGTCTAAAGGGGAGTGGCCTGCCTAGGACAGCCCAGCTCAGGCGGTGGGACTAAGACACAGCATTACCAAGACACCAGGGAACAGAGTGACTGAGAGAACTCATAACAGACACAGAGGCGACAGCGGGTGCTCTGCAGGGACCCCTGATGCCCCAGGCCACACTCCTGATCTGCCCTTTTGCCCTGAGCCTTAGTCTGTGGGTCCACTCGCCTGCTTCCTCCCATCCTCACTCATGTTTGAATTTCCAGCCTCTCTGAAACCCTGGGCTTTGGGGTAGGCCCTGTTTGGTTTCCATGGATGACACAATTGTCACCCACTGTTCATGGATTGGTTGGAATCCTTAAGAATCCAAAGATTTTGTATAAAACTTGTATTTCTAGCTTCTCTCTCTTTTTTAAAAATAAACTTATGTCTTCATTCCTCCCTCCCTCCTTCCCTCCCTCCCTCCCTCCCTTCCTCCTTCCTTCCTTCCTTCCAGGCTGCGTTGGGTCTTTGTTGCAGTGAGCAGGCTTCTCATTGCAGTGGCTCCTCTCGTGGAGCACGGGCTCTAGGTGCACGGGTTTCAGTAGTTGTGGCACGTGGGCTCAGTAGTTGTGGCTCGCGGGCTCTAGAGCACAGGCTCAGTAGTTGTGCGCATGGGCTTAGTTGCTCCGTGGCATGTGGGATCTTCCCAGACCAGGGATAGAACCTGTGTCCCCTGCCTTGGCAGGCGGATTCTTAACCACTGCACCACCAGGGAAGTCCCTCCAGCTTCTCTTGATATGTTAGGAGATGTGGTAATGATCGACCTGCTTGGGCTGAGCTGCAGCACCCCCTTTAGATGGGGCATGTATCCCCCCAGTTCATCCCAAGCCCAACTTTTCCTTACACTCTCCTGCACCCAGCCAGTTTCCCCTATTTCTTCACCTGGCTGGCCCCTGCAATGTATCAATGAGCTTGTGAGCCTGCAATTCTAGCTCTGAACCATCTCTCCAAACCACGTCCACATCCAGTCCCCCACTCACCCCTGCCTAGGACTTGGCCTCTCTTCTGGACCAGTCTCCACCAGCCTCCCTGCCTCCTATCCCCACATGCCCATCCTTCCTACACAGTGAAGGAGCGGGGGTCATTCTGATTGTTTTGTTTTTACCCGGCAGACCTTGGAGTGAACTGCTTAACTTCCCTGGAGCCTGTTTCCTCCTCTGGAGAGTGGGTGTGGTGTGGATGGAATGGTTTCCTATAGATGACAGTGCCCAGCCTGGAGCTTGGCACACAAACGGGTTGAATAAGTGTGACTGTAATGTGCTGGGCCAGTTTTGGAGTAAGAATCCAGGAAAAGGGGTGGAACTAAAAGACATACACATTTGCCTTCTCATCTGGATGTCACTGACCCTGAGCACAGCCCTGTTAGGCAGGTGCCATTATTACCTCCATTCCACAGATGAAGAAACTGAAGCTTGGGGAGGCCAGGCATGGCCATCTTGGCCTGGGCATAAGCCTAAATCTCCTGCCTAAACCCCGCACGCTTCCCACCTCACCATCCCTCTCTGGCTTCATCTAATGAGCACCTAATACAGCCTCACCCCCACCCTCAGGGCAGAGCCGCAGTGCCCCTTGGCCTGACATTCAAGGACCCCTCCTCTGCCTCCATGGTCCTCCTTCCAGACTCACGTGTTACCTCTGAGAAGTCTTCCTCAACTCCCCCTCATCCCACATAGTTCCTCCGTTACTGACCCTCTACTCTGTCTTCCCAATGCCTCCCCTCCCCACTGTGACTGTCCCCGAGGCTCCAGTGCCCACTAGAGGCCTGGCTCTGAGGGATGTCTGTGAATCTTTGAAGTACCCCCTTCCCCGGCTGGGCTCGTGCCACCCTGTCCCACTGAGTTTGGGTCTAAGTAGCCCAAAAGGGAGGACCCATTAGTGGAAGAACCCGCTCTTGTACGGAAGATGACCCACTGGGGCCAACCTCTCCCTAGATGTCCCTCCTGAAAGATGGGTATGCAGCCCTGGCTTGTATACCTCCAATGACGGGGAACTCACTGCTTCCTGGGCAGCCTGATAGGTTTGCAAAGTTTTTGTTTAAGCCTGGACCTTCCCAGGTTGGATGCTACTGCAAGTTCCCTCCACCCTGTGGTCCCTTAGGGAGGCAACCACTTGCTCAATGAAGCTGGGTACTCCATGGCTGCTGGCCCCTGACCCCACTCTCCTGTTCCCTCCCAGCCAGGCCTGTCTTGGGTGTACCCTCTCTCTGGACATTCCCCCAAAGCTCCCATTTGTCAGCCCCTACTTGGCCTTCCGACCTCGGCTCACACCTCCCTTCCTGGGAGTCGGTACCCCGACTCCCACCAGGCCAGGCTCAGGTCAAATACACTCGCAGCAACCTGTTGTTCCTTCCTGGCCCTGAATTTTTTTTTTTTTTTTTTTTGGCTGTACGCGGGCCTCTCACTGTTGCGGCCTCTCCCGTTCCGGACCACAGGCTCCGGACGCGCAGGCTCAGCGGCCATGGCTCACGGGCCCAGCCGCTCCGCGGCATGTGGGATCTTCCCAGACCGGGGCACGAACCCGTGTCCCCTGCATCAGCAGGCGGACTCCCAACCACTGCACCACCAGGGAAGCCCTGGCCCTGAATTTTGATTCTCTCTCCCACTCAATCACAGCCTCCACGGGGGGAGGGACTCCAGATGTATTTCTCACTAATTGTATCCCAAATGCCAAACAAAGTGCCTCATACATAGTGAGAACACAGTAAATATTTGTTGAGTGAACCAGCTGTCAAGGGAACTCTTCTATGAATGAATGTCCAGTTTCCTACTGATGCCTGTGCCTGGCCTGGGAGCACCAGAGGGCACTCTTGACCTGTTGACGGCTGTCATAGGCACCCGCTGACTCCTGCCCTCTGGGCCACATCCTGGGAGCTGGGCACTGGGGACACTCAAGGGCTCCCCCTGCTGGGGTCAGTGATCATCACGGTGGCAAGAACTGTCACTGAACCCAGCCTGTATGTCCAGTGTTAGGGCTCTCATGGAGTCAATTACCTGGCTCCCCCAATGGCTGAAGAGGGGTTAGGGACATGCCTGAGATCACACGGTCTGCGGAGCCCCACAGCCCACTCTTTCTTCACTGCATGGGCAGGACAGGGGGCCAATCCCTGATTTCAGGAGGAGCTGGGTGGACCAGCTTCATACCCCAAATAACTGCTTTCTCTCAAATCTATTTACTTGGAAGACCTGAGTTTGTCCCAGTGGCTTAGTGCAGGTCTGTGAACATGTTCTTCCTGTGGGGGGGGGGGGTGAGGGTGCTTTGCTGCCTGGGGGAAGTGGGAAGAGGGGCCAGCAAAGATGTTGTCACAGTCACACCTGCAAAGGGCAGGACCAACTTCTGCTGGCCCTTCATGGCCTGTCCCTGCTGATAGCAATCCCAGAGCTGGATGTGGGAAGATGGCACCTCCCTCGGAGCTTTGTATCTGGGGCTGGGGGCTCCCGGGCCACTGCCAGGATGATGCAAAAGGCTGCCGAGGGTAAGCAGGGCATCTGGGAACCGGGGGCAGGAGCAGCAGCTCAGCCCTCTGGTTCTTTGGTTGCCCCACATGTGACACTTGAGGGACATGGGATAAAGCATGGGCCCAAGGCAAGGAGCCTGGGTGAAGGAGCACCTGTCCTGGGCTTTCGAGGGACCCTGGGGAGGAGGGAGGAAAGGTCAGCACGGTGGCCTTTCCCTGGGGCCCGGCTGTGGCTCCCCAAGGTTCCAATCTGGGGGCCATTAGTGGGGCTTGGAAAATCTGCTTTCATCCCTTCCCTGCTCCACCCAGAATCTGGGGAGATGGGGAGAAGCACTGCAAGGCTCAGATGAAAATGAGATGTAGGATGTTGAAATCTAAAAACAGATGAATTTGGGATATTACAGATGAATCATTTAACTAATTATATTATTACAATCAAAGCTGTTTTTGAACTATGAGAGTGCAAAACAGCATATGAATGTGTGGTGCCCTGTGGTCCTTTTTTGTTCACTTGATTAACTCCAAACAGTCTGAGTTATTCATTGCAAAACTGGTCCCAGGCAGAGGCCCTGTCTCATATCCCACATTTCTGCTCAGAGCTTATGCTGTCCCCCAGGGCCTAGGCTGTCGATGCCCCCATGACTGATTCTGGAGACGACGTGCAGCTCTGCCTGGCCCCCGCCCCGCCCCAGATAGGTGGTGCTTGGGGAACTGGGTGCTGCCAAGCATGAGGAGTTCTGGCTCTGGTCCCTCACCTGTCAGAGCCAGCCTGCAACTCCCGCCAGCCCTCATTTCTCCAGTCTGCCCCTTTTACTCCATCCTTACTGGGACATTCTTATTTCAGTGCCTGATATTATTGTAGCTGCCTTCTACCTGGACCCCCTTCCTCCAGTCTCTGCCCTGTAGCCAGGGAGGCCTTTCCAATATACACTTCTGCCCACACCCCTCTGGGTGGGTGGGGGCCCCTCACTCAACATCATCTTCCCGCCTTTCCCTGCCCTCCCTCAGAGTCACTGTCCACTGGCACATGGGACCACATCTCACCCCCTGCCGTTTACATTGTGCCTGTGCTGGTGCTGCATGGAACGCCTCCTTACCTTGTCTTCGTGCCAAACTCCTACTCATCCCTCAAGACATGCCCCAACTGTCCCTCTTCTATGAAGCCTCCCCTTGTCCCAGGCAGAGTTAGCTCCTCCTTCCTCTGTGGGGTCCGAGGCCCTGTCTGGATGCATTACAGGCTTACCCACTGTGCCATAAATGTCTCTGTGTGGGAAGCTCTAGGGAGTCTTCAGGGGGAAGCCAGGCCCCATGTGCTTGTCACTGTGAGATCTGGAAAAGTGGCATGGCCACTCTAAGCTTCAGTTTTTCAGTCCACAAAACGGGCACAAATCATCATGTCCAGGGATATGATGTACTTTGAAACTGTGAAAAGCTGCACAGATCCAATCCCTAATGTTTTCATCCAGGCCAAGCTTCACACTGCAAATGTGGACAGAAGGGCTAAGTGACTGCCTACCAGCAGGGGTGGAAAGGGACTTGATCATGGCTGTGGTCTCTTTGCTTCACTCAGCTGCTCCTGGCCAGGGAAACGGAATTGGACATTTCACCACGAGGGATACCCTAATTTCTAATAATCGCTATGATACAGACACATGGATGAGGAATAGGAAAGAAGGTGGAATGAAGAAATTTTCTTCTTCATCTAAGTTAGAACTGGTTTTCTGTTTTTGTTTGTTTGTTTGTTTTTTTAATGGAAAGCAGGAAAGGGTCTTAACAATTTGATAATGGGGGTGGAATGGGGAGAGAGCTCCAGGGCCAGATAAAAATAGGGATGAGGAAGAGAAACAGAAAATTCACCCTAAATAACCTGTTTCGCTGGGTGGTGAGAGGAGAAAGACCCTTTTGCCAATGCACAGACAGTCTGAGCCCTGGTCTGCTGCCACAACCTGCTTACTGATAGGGTGGCTGGTGTGATGGAGAGTCTTCAGGCTGCGTGCTAATCCGGGCTTTGCCATGCAGGTGGGCCTTGTCTCTTGGCCAAGTCCTATCAATGTCTGAGCCTAGCTTCCTCCTCTGTCCAGCAGGGCCGAGACCATCAATCTCCCAGGGTGGGAATGCGGGCAATCATGCCCCCAGCAAGCACTTGGTCTGTGCACTTGTTCCCAGGCCCGTTGGAAAGGCTTCTGGGGGATGAGAGTGGACAGTCCTTTTTTCTAGCTCCCTTGGGAGGAGAGAGACTCCCCACCCTTGTCAAGGCAGCTGTCTCTGTGGACAGGTAGTTTCTGTAAACACAGAGCCAAGTTTCCTTGGCCTCCTGCCTGGGTCAGCCTCTCACCGTGGCCTATAAGATTCTATCCCACAGAGCCTTGGAGACCTCTCTGACTTCCCCTTCTACCATTTCCTGGCACTTGCTCGCTCACTCGAGCCACATTGGCCTCGCACGTACCCTGGACACACGATGCTTGTTCCTACCTCATGACCTGTGCACTTGCTTCTTCCTCTGCCAGAAGCATTTCTCAAGCCCCCTCAAAGATTGCTACATCTTTTCATCATTTAAGTCTCACCTCAAATGTCATCTTCCCCAAGAGACTTCTGATTATTTAATCCAAATTATACCCACCCATCCACCCAGTCAGCCCTCTCATCACGTCCCCTGCTTCATTCTCTAGCACATTTTACTGCTTGAAGCTATCTTGTTGGCTTATTACTTGTTTGTTTCTCTCTTCCTCACTACAGGGAGGGGCCTTGTCACTCCTGTTTGGTGCTAGTCCAAAGACCCAGAAAAGCACCTGGCACAGAGACAATGACCGATAGTGTTTCTGAAGTGGGCATGCTCCCCCATTCCAGGGCCTCTGTACCACTGGCCCTCACTGGGTTTCATCATTTCTATGTACCTCACAACCTAATACTCTCCTCATACATTCAAATACACAAATCTTAAGCCCTGGAAGATTTACCAAATACACATTTTTCAAAAATGTTTGAATTGTATTCTGAAGGTGTAAAACAAATGCGAAAGTCACTAAAGCTCAATGCTGAGTCAAAAAAGTCCAAATACCAAAAAAGAGGAAATGTGAGGATTTCGATGTTGTAAATAGGAGATGATGAGACTTTTTCTGTGCCAAAGTCAAGATGTAGGCAATACTGAGCCTTGCGTGACAGACAGGTCTTTTCATCCTAGACAGAAGCCACATTTTGGAGTGCAAAAAAAGAGTTTGTGAGAAGAAACCTCTAGGAAGGTCACAGTGACCCCAAGTTGTCCCTCCCTCTCTATCCCATGGTAAATTGGCTGTTGGTCCCCCTCCCCCATAGCTCCCCAAAGGCTGCAACTGGGTCTGATTCTTTTTGTGCTACCCTAGTACACAATACACCTTCTGTATTTGTTGAACAGAGCCAAGCCTGCTATTTATGAGATGGCAAAATCACTTTATCAACATAAATGCTGATTACTACCCCCTAATGTAAGAATGCTGGGCCCAGGGCTCCTCTGCAGGTCCCACCTTGGACTGACAATGTTCTGAGTTCAAAATTCTCCCGTGTGTGTCTGATTGCATGATATCTGCTGTCCCTGGATCAATTGGAATCTGAAAGCTCTCAAATGCTGGTGATCTCTTTAAATTCTATACCTGCAATTCCAAGTTCTACCACCAGATGGCAGTTAGAATTACACAATATTTATCAACACTAGTTTAATCTCTGAGACTGTGCTTCTAACGAAAATACACCCTAAATTAAAACAAGATACATACGTATATCCATAAATTTTTAACTTATGTTGTCATAGATTTAAAAGTATAATACCCATGATTGGCCAGGGCTTGGGGCAACATGCAGCATTCATGTGCTGTTGGTGTGAATGTAAATTAGCACAGCTTCTGGGGGGGCAATTTGGCAGTACACATCAAAAGCCTTAAACATGTGCAAACCCTTTGGGCCAGCAATTCAACTTCTAGACATTTATTCAAAGGAGATAATCATTTGGCTTCCCTGGTGACGCAGTGGTTGAGAGTCCGCCTGCCGATGCAGGGGACACGGGTTCGTGCCCCGGTCTGGGAAGACTCCACATGCCGCGGAGCGGCTGGGCCCGTGAGCCATGGCTGCTGAGCCTGTGCGTCCGGAGCCTGTGCTCCACAACGGGAGAGGCCACAACAGTGAGAGGCCCGTGTACCACAAAAAAAACACCAAAAAACAAAAGAAACAAACAAAGGAGATAATCATGGAAATAAGCCTAGATTAATTCCCATGACGTTGACTACAAGGGTGAAAGATGGTCAATATAAATAATATAACTTGGAGACTGGTTAAATCAATTATATATGTGATAAAATGCTATGCAGCAGGCTTCCCTGGTGGTGCAGTGGTTAAGAGTCCACCTGCCAATGCAGGGGACACGGGTTCATGCCCCGGTCCGGGAAGATCCCACATGCCGCGGAGTGGCTGGGCCAGTGAGCCACGTCCACTGAGCCTGTGCATCTGGAACCTGTGCTCCGCAACGGGAGAGGCCACAACAGTGAGAGGCCCGCATACTGCCAAAAAAAAAAAAATGCTATGCAGCTATTACTTTCTATAAGAATTCTTAATGATGTGGAAAAATCTCATGCTATGTTAAGTGGAAAAAAATAGGCCACAAAAACGTATGTCCACTGTAATCCCATTTTTAGAATAATAACTATAAAAACAAATTTGTACACAAAAAGTATGGGAAGAACAAATGCCAAAATATTGAGGGGACTTATCTGTGGGTGGTAGGATTATGGACGATTGCTTTTTCTTTTTTTGTGCTTTTCTCTATTTTGGGAAGCTTTTATAAAAAACATGCTTCTTTTGTCATCAGCAGAGAGCTATTCATGAACCCTTGGCAGCAGAAAAGGACAGGCTGGCCTCTGTACAGGGAGGCTGTGGACAAGGTGACTGAGGCCCTTTTCAGTCCACAGCCTGCCCCACAGACATGCTTAGCTCCTATGGCCCTGTCCCCCTACAGCCCCTATCGGGTCCATATATGGACCTGGTTTCAGCTGGTCTCCTTACGGGGTGAGGGGCCACACTGGATTAATCCAGAATATGAGGCCGGCACAGTCTCTACCACAAGCATCCTGCTTGACTCTTTTCTTGCTCTTACTTCCCTTTAGGAAGTGACATGTTTTTAGCACAAAGGAAAAACATAACAGAAAACTGCCTTAAGCTGGTCTTGAAGTTTAGTTCAAGAAAAAGAAAGGAGCCTCAAAAACTTTTTCTAAAACTGACTGTTCAAAGCCATTTTCTTTTCCAAATGCTGCCAATGTGTGTTGGTGGATCAGAATGATTTCCTAAGCCTGTCTTTCCTTCCCTCGAGGTTTTGTGGGGTGAGGAAAGATAGAGGTATTATCAAGGGGCTGCCACCTGCCATGCTGCACTTGGGCTCTGCGTTTGTTCCCCCCTTTAAGTCTCCAACTCTGTAGGTGTGATCTCCCCAGGTTCTAAGAGGCCAAGTACCCAAGACCACACAGCTGAGCCAGGATGGGACTGGGGTCAGACAGACTCAAAGTCCGTGAATACTCAGTACACGAGGTGCCTCTCAGGTGGCCAGGCCCCTTGTGCTGCAGGGGTTGCCCTAACCCTGGGATAAGCGCATGGACCCGTCTGTCAGCAGAGCTTGGGCTGGGAGCCAGGCCCTCTACAGGCTGAGAGAGCTGAATTTCAGCTTAAAACACATGGGTGCCCTGAGCCTACAGAATTCCCTCCCAACCTCCGCCTGCCCACATGGGCCTGCTTCCCTCCTTTGGGGAAAGCCAGGCGGAGTGTCACTTCCACCCTGTATCCCTCCACCGAAGGGACAGCCTGTGCGGCCTGATGGAACAAGGGTGCTTGGAGGCACACAGCTGGGTGAGTCGGCTGGCTCCTGGCACTGGAGGCACAAACACCTTGAACTCAGCAGCAGGCAAGGCCAGCCCAGTCAGGGAAGATGCCCAGATCTGTGTGGAAGTGGAGTTGCATGCAAACTGGGGTGAGCGACCTCAGGAAAAGGGGCAACCCAGCCCTGGGGTAATTGTGGGTATGATACCAGCTTCTCCTCACCCCTCACCGGGCCCAGTCTTCTCAGGGCTGCCAAGTGATGAGAAGCTTAAGGGGCCAAGGGCGTGGGCTGCCAGTGCTGTCTGCAAACGGGCAGTGGGGAAGGCTTGCTGGGCCCTAACCTGCTCCCTTCCCAGAAAGCTCCCAACTTCATACCAGGTGGACACACTGCATGCACATCCCTCCCTTGGCCTCCCCACCCCAAATTCACAGAGCCCTGTCTCTGACCCAGGCTCAGTGCCAAAAACCTCATACACTAAACACCAGGCTTAATTCCCTGACAGCCCTGTAATGGCCTTAGTCACCTGACCACCATTTGCTGTGACCTCACTTTACCTAAATCCCAGCTCTCTTCTTCACATGGAAGGAAACAGATTTTAGGGCTGCTGAGGGTTTTGCCGCCAGCTTCACAGCTTGTGAGGGGATTCAATTCCCAGCTGCCTAACTCTGAAGGAGGACTCCTACTCATCACCCACAGAGCCTGCTGGCCACCCCCCAGCCTGCTCCGTCCTGGGAGGAAGGGCAGGGATGGTGGCAGAGGGGAAGAAGCTCTGTGGGAGGTAGACTGGACCCCTGGCAGCTGGTCTGGAGTCCCCTGACCTTCGCCCAAGGAAAATGATTCCCACAATCAGCCAGCAGCCTCTCCGATGCTCACAGCCTGGGTCATGTGTGCTCAGAGGAGACAACAATGCGCAAGAGGGAAGAAATCCACTCACCCACCCACTCCCCTTTGGACACGGGCACCTACAATCAAGAGTAACCCTGGAGTATAAAAGGTAACTAGGTAATCCCAGGAGTGGTTCTGTCAGGAAGTTTCCAATACTCCTGAGCTAGTGAAGCGAGCAGGCCCAGGACACAAGGCTGAAATGTTCCAGCAAAAGCCTGTGGTTCCCCAAGACTCTAGCTGCCATGTCTAGGAGTTTGGGCCAATCAGGAAAGGCTGCTGGGAGGTGGCGGTACCCTGATCCCCTGTGTGCTCCTGTGGGGTGAAGGTGGATCATGGCCGGCTTCGCATTTCGTTCTTACCCCACACAGAGCAGGATGTTTCTGGTTTGAGGGGCTGGGCTGCTTGCTGCTGGGGGAGCTGCCCTGGCTGCCTGGGTGGGTGGAGCACAGACCACTCGAGACATGAGGTAAATGCCCCCCAAAGTTTCCACCAAGAATTGTAGGCTGGGTTTGTGACCCATTTTGTGTAGCCATCACCTCCTCAGTCTTAATTAATCCCAACTCCAGTGCTGTTAGGGAGGCCTTGCATGACCCCATTTCACAGAACAGGAAACTAAAGCACAGAGAACGCCAGAGCCTTCCCCAAGGTCACCCAGCTAGGAGGCAGCAGGGTTGGAATCCATGCCCAGGTCTCCCTGATGCTCAGGGCTGGACGGCCCTCCACAGCCTTCTGGGAAGGTGGCTCCTGCAAGACTGGGGACACCCACCCCCTGACCCCGCCCTCCACTGCCAGCCAATCCTGACTCTGGACAGAGCTGGCCACTAGAGCGTCCTCTGAATCCATCAACATTTCCCTCCCTGAATCCTCCTGGCCTGTGGCACAGAACAAATCTCCCAACAGGATGGTCCTGCCATGCTCTCCTTCACCAGGCTTACCCTCTGCTCTTTCTTTATCAGGATTTCTGCATGCTGCTATCATGGGCCTTAATCTCTGTGCAGGACTGGACAGTGGCACAGCCATATTTCACCTTGCTTCTGACGTGGTGCTCACTCAGCCCAGGCTGGGAAATCCATTCCAAGTATAAGCTAACTTTTAGGTTTAATTGTAAAAGATCTGAGAAGTAACAACACCAAAAAGGCCAAACTGGAACTAACCAGTCTCTCGTTCTCGAGTGGTGACAGGACATGGTGGGCTGGGACAGGGAGTCTTCTGTCCACTGGAAAGAGTCTGGCAGCCACGCCCACAGGAGGGCACTCACTCCACAGCCAAGGGCTGGACCCTGGGCTCAGGGCTGACACACTGGCCAGGAAGAGCAGTGTTGGGTGGACTCAGCACGCCAATGAGACTCTTTCTTGGAGGCTATTTGATTTGTCTGCAAGGCAGCTAGAGCTGCAGACAGTTCCCTCCAGGCCAGGGCCCTGCAGATCTGCACATCCTGCATCTTCACAGAGCTAACGCTACTCCCTCAACAGAGAGGCCACAGCCACTGAGGAGCAGAGGAGGAGGAGGAGAGGAGTGCAGACAGGTAAATAAAGGCACAGAGGAAGAATACTGGCTTGAGAGTAAAGGGCAAAGAGAGCAAAAAAATATATGGCAAATTACCGGGTAGCCATCTCGTCCTGATTGCCCCTGTGGTAATTAATACGTCATTAATAATTAGACTTTAGGCAGAAAACCATATGGCAACACTTAGAACTCAGTCAGGGCCCCAGATCCCCCCAATATCTGCAGGGTTTGCAGCAGAGGCTGCTGGCTAGTAACTGACTCCTTCAAGCGGGGGGATGCAAGGCTCCAGTGGGTTTGGGGGATGGCGCACCCATTCCTCACCTCATAGGGCCAGGCTGGAGGGGCCCCCAGGGCACATACCACATGTGTCCTCCCCACGTCAGCCAAGGCACATGGCAAGGACCTTGTGGGATTGTGGGCTTCTGGAGGGTGGCATCACAGTTACCATGGAAAATGCTCCTTAAATGGGGCCTGATCTGGGGCCTAGTGAGCAGGATATGGGTTTCCCGTCTGTTGCCACTGGGATGGGGTGACCTGAGGAAGACAGCCTTGGAAACCAGAGATATGGGGGCACGTTTACTGCTACTGGATGCTTCTCTGACCCCATGTGCTCGGAGCAGTGGCTGTCCCGCCAGTGTCCCATACATTGGCATCCATCTCAGGTTGCAGCTTGAGAATTCTGCATTTGTTTAATCCACTTAGTCGTTTAAAAGCCAAGTTTAAAGAAAAAAAACACAAAAAACCAAATTTTCTCCATAGCCCTCTGCATTACACACTTCGGCAAGTTCACGCAGGCTAGCCTCCATGTGACAGTCAGGAAGGACTCAACTGTGAAAAACTGCTCGTAGCCCATAAATCTAGACATTCTCACTTTCTGGCTCAATGTGGTGCTGCTACATGCATCAAGAGGTCCAGATTCTGAAGGGTGCTGATCGGGAAATGAATCATGGTAAGTGGAAGTAAAACGAAGCTGCTCATCTGAAAGGAATTCCTTTAGAAAGTTAATTTTGGCTCAAGAGGACTGTCAATGCCCTTTTTGAATTCATTCATCAGGATTTATCAGGCTCTGAAAAACTGCCAAGATGAATCAAAGGCAGACTTGTCACGTGTCTTGGAGAAGGAATGGGATTTCCGGGGCTGCTGTGGATTGGGCACCAATCACACGCTTCTCAAACTCAGCACCCTCACTGGCCAGCTGTTCTCTCAAGGTCTCTGTTGCCCAACCCAGAGAGTCAAATATTTTGGCAAAGAAGGAAAA
Organism: Tursiops truncatus; assembly: GCF_011762595.2. Taxonomy (NCBI): domain Eukaryota; kingdom Metazoa; phylum Chordata; class Mammalia; order Artiodactyla; family Delphinidae; genus Tursiops; species Tursiops truncatus. The sequence goes on from NC_047036.1 coordinate 152,526,752, forward strand.
CGGACCCCAGGATCTAGTGGTCAGGCGCAACATATTCCTGGCATAACTGCCTGACTCCAGAGCTCTTTCTGCCAAAGCATGTGAGACGAAAATGTTTACACAGATCAACTGCTGCTGAACATTTAGGAAATATGGGCATGGTGCTTGCATTGCTGTGCATCAAGCTGAGCCAGAGATTTGGTGAGGAGCAGCCAGGCTCATGTCAGCTCTCTTGCAGGGAAAACAGTCACAGGATGCTTCACTGGGCAAGTCAAGCCCATGGAATCCTGTGCTTGCATTCATCTACAAATCACAAAAAAATATGGCCCTGTCTGGGACTGAATTTAACTTTAAGGACAGACCACTCTAATCAAATATTATTTTCATGAAAGTGCTACACAGAGAGAAAACAAAATGTCTTATCTTTCAGGAGCAGAGAGCATAATCCAGGACACTTACGGGAGGACCTGCAAAACACAAGCAGAGAAGCCACAGTCAGCATCAAAGGGAGAGAGGGTCCCCTCGCCCAGGCCGGCCACTCTCTCACACAGCTCCTGGCCACCCCTCCTAGCAAGGCTTTGATGCTGTCATTGGCCCCAAAGCCAAGTGGCAGGGCAGAGGGAGTGCCTCTGTCCTTGGAGTGGCTGGGTGGGCGTGTGCCTGGTAAAGACAATCCAGCAAGTTTTGGTTCCTGTATGCATTACATGAGGCTGCTGCTGCTTCTTGCTTGGGGCCCATCCGTGTTGGGTTTTGGCAGGCAGTGTAGGAATCAGACCTGTTCCTGCTTGAAGAACAAATTTTGGAACTCACTAGGGGTTGGTTCATTTCCGTGGAAAGGGAGAGACTTGAGAAAGAAAACATTCTGGGTGGAGGTGAGAATACTCCTAGGTGCACTGGATGTGTGAGTGTGTGGCTGAAGCTGACATGTAGGGGGGTCGGGGGCCCATAGCCCAGCTCCAGGGTTAGCGGTGCCGAGCCTGGCTGCGCATGGGGGATTTGAAGGGGGCGAGTCTGGAAGCACAGGTGGCTGCTGCAGGGAAGGCTGGTGCAGCAAGCTGAGACTTGCCCCATGGAGAACACTCAGGTGTTCCTCACCTTACAGTGTGCAAACCATATTGCACATCTATGACAGCATTTGACCTTCTCAACAATCTTTGAGGTATGATGAACATACCCATGTGACAGATGACCACACAGAGGCTCAGAGAGAAAGAAATGACTGGTCGAAGGCAACATAGTTGGTTAGGGGTGGAATTTATCCCTGAAGGAAATCTCCTGACTCTCAAATCCTACACATTTTCCACTAAAGCCATGTTGCTGCCAAACAAGTGACTCCTCTGCTCTCTCCTGGCAGGCCCCAGACCTCAGTCTGGAGAGTGAGGCCGGCACAGGGAGGCGGCCCTCGGCAGTCAGCCAGCCCACACATATTTACGGATCGCCACTGGGTGCAGGTTAATGGGACCAATGGTGAAAGGCAAGATCTCTGACTCACAGAATTTTCCTTGGATGGATCAATACTTAAGAAAACAACGACACAAGGAGGAAGCACAGGAAGCTCCCAGCACGTAATGAGGGGCCAGAGCCAGACTGGGCTGACTCAGGTCGGGAGGCTAGGCTGAGTTCAGAGGGTGAGGAATAGTTATCGGGGAGAGGAACAGGGAGGGAAGCGCGTGGCTAGGAGGGAAAAGCTCTGAACACGCCAAGGTCACTGGGCATCTAGGGTCCAGGCGAAACTGAGCGGGCTGCAGCAGAGGAGAGCCTGGGGAGAAGGCAAGCCAGCCAGACCACAGCATCTCGTTTCCACGTCACTGTCCAGCGGAGCATGATTTGAAGGACAGTGGCGGCCACTGAAGAGTTTTGCACAGAGGAGTGATTTGAGGGAGTGTGAGTGGGCATGAGGATGGGTTGCAGTTGTCCCCCTGTAGGTGACAATGGCCTGGACTTGGGGGCTGGCAGTGGAGAAGAAGAGAAGTGAGTCAGATGGTACTTATCAGTGAGGACAGACAGGACTTACTTGCTCGTGGATTTAATGGTGGAGGATGAGTGGAGAGGTGCATCGGGCATAGAGGAAGGAGAGAGATGAGATAATGATTTTTCGCTTGAGAAACTAATGCATGATGGTGCTAATGCCTGAGAACGTAACGTGGCGGGGGAGTGGGCTGTGTGTTCCCTAAGCCTAGACTAGGGGCCGGGCAGGTTGTTGGCCACGTGGACATCCGTACAGCTGGCATCTCTCTTTCAGCCTGCTCTCTGTTTTACAAAAAAGATAAAAGCCACCAGATGGACTTGCCATTGCCTTTCTGATGCCACACGCCCACACCTGCCTGTACCTGCACCTGTGCCTGGCCTCTGCTCCGTGCCCCTCAGGTTAACTCTGATAGAAGAAATGTTCACATATTGAGGTATGGGGAAGTCATTCTGGCTTATACATGAGTTAACTTGGATTTTCTGCTAACTAAAACATCCTGTTTGTGGCCTATCAAACATACACTGTACACCTGCTTTAATTATTAAAGAAAAGGGCACATTGACCAGAAGTAAAGAATGTCCATGTTAAAAATAAAGATTAAATGCCTCCCTTCCTGGGACACCAATGCTGGTACTCCTTTCATGATAAGATTCCCTTCCCAGGTGCCAAAGCCATACTGACTCACTGTGTACTTGCTGATCTGTTGTTTTGAAACCTTGAAGGAATGTATCCCTGACTTGTTTGTGGTTCTTTGTTCTGACAAGACATAAAACTGTGCTGAAAACCATGCTTCTCTAGAGCAGTTTCTCAGAGTTATCTGTGAGGCTGGCTTCTGGGCTATATTCCTCAGTTTGGCTCAAGTAAAACTCTTTTCTATGCCTTTTATAGATTGTTTATCGATTATTTTCATTGACAACTCAGAGGAGATGACCCGCCTCCTCCTTTTGGGACCCTGCCGCCCCCAAGCTCCCCTGGTCAAGCCTGCCCTTCAAGCATATCCTTTCCCACAGCTCTGAACATGAGAAACCATCCTTTGTTCCACACCCTCCTCTGTTCCGGCCCCAGCTCCTCTCTCCCTCACAGCTGCGCTGCTGGAAGGAGGGGGTCTCCTCTCACTCACCTTCCACTCACCTCATGACCCTACGGTTTGGATTCCATTCTTATCCTTCTACCAAAATGGCACTCACCATGTCTCCAACGACCTCCTCCAATCAATAAGCCTGACAGGATTTCTTCTCCTCCTTGGACTCATCTTCTCCCTCCTTCTAGAAGTGCTCTCCTCCTTTGGCTTCCAAGATGACAGACATGTCCTCCCACCTCCCTGGCTATTCAGCTGACTCAGTCTCCTCTCCCAGCCTCACATGCCAAGGTTCCTCAGGAGCAAGTCTAAGCTTTCTTCTTTTCAGTTCCCTGCTCGTCAGTCTCCTCTCTCCATCTTTCCTAAGGAGCTCTTCCTTGCTCATCAGTCTCCTCTCTCCATCTTTCCCAAGGAGCTCTTCCATGCTCATCAGTCTCCTCTCTCCATCTTTCCCAAGGAGCTCTTTCATGCTCGTCAGTCTCTTCTATCCATCTTTCCCAAGGAGCTCTTCCTTGCTCATGGCTACAATAGGTGGAAGTGTCCCAAATGTAGATCTCCAGTCCTGACCATGCCTTGAGGCCCAGGCTCCCTTTTGGAGCTGCCTGCTTGATTTCCCCTTGAATAATCCCATGATTCCTCAAACAGGGATGCACAGTCACACTCACAATCTTCTGCCCACAAATGTGCTCCTCTCCAGCTCCTGGTCTCTGTGGATGGCATCCCCTCCTGCCCAGCTGGTGAATGGGAAAATGAGGAGTCCTTCTCGACATGCTCTATTGGCACATCCACTGTTTGTTGCTCTGAAGCCCATCCCCTTGGGTCTCTCCCCAATACCACAACCTCATCCATGTTACCAGCATCTCCTGACTTGCAATAGCTTCTTCACTCATCACCCTCTTCACTTGTCCCACAGACATTCACTGAGTGCCTACTGTTCTAAATGCTGTTCTGGGGAAAGTGGGATACAGCAGTGAACGTGACAAACATCCCTGTCCTAAGCATCCCTGTCCTCTTCTAGCGAGAGGACAGCTGAGATACAATAAACATAATAAACAGTACATCACCTGGAAGGCGATAGTGTCATGGAAAGAGACAGGCAGCAGAGCAGGGTAAGGGGCACTATTAGTGCTGGGAGGCAGATTGGGGGGGCCTTGTAGGTGGTTTGTAGGACTTTATCTTCTTTCTGAGATGGGAGCCCTTGCAGGGTTTTGAGCAGAGATAATATGACCTGGTTTATGTTTTAAAAGGGTCATACCATGTGGGGCAGCTATTGCAGTGATGTAGGGGAGAGGTGATGGTGGCTTGCAGCCAGTGGAAGCGGTGTAGGGGGTGGAAGTGGCTGAATTCTGGATTGATTCTGCAGGTAGAGCCAAGAGGATTTCTCTAGACTGTGGAGTCGAAGAGACATGAGTCAAGGAAGATTTTGGCTTGAGTGACTGAAAGGATGCTGTTGCCATCAACAGAGGTGGGGAGACTGTAGGTTGGCAGGTTTGGCTGGAAGCATCAGGAGCTCAGCTGTGCACCCCTGGCCCTCGGGGGCACTCCAACAGTTACAAGGGGGTGCAAAAGAGAAGGAAGTCCTGGAAGCTGAGTGGAGGGAGTGCATCAAGGGGGATGGCAAAATCCCCATGCTGATCAGTGCTGACAGTCATGTGAGGTGAGGACTGAGACCTGATGGCTGGGCCTAGCAATGCAGAGGCCACAGACAGGAAGGGTGACAGGAGTGGACATCTGATGGGAAGGGGAGGGGAGGAATGTGGACAGTGAGAGCTTTCTAGGAGTTCTGCTGCAAAGGGGAGCAAAGATGGAGTAGTTGCTTTGGTGGCGTGGAGTCCAGAGAAGGGATTTCTTCAGGATGAGAGGCACAGCAGCATGTTTGCACAATCAGCTGGAAGGGGAAGACTCGATATGTTGGAGAAAGGGGGATTCCTGGAGTGATGCCCCTGAGGAGGCAAGAAGGACTGGCCCTGGCATAAGAGGTGGCACTGGCTGTGCTCAGGAGCCTAGATAGTCCATCTGTGGCAATAAGCAGGGAGGCAGTGCATGCAGGTGTGTGGCTGTGCAGGTGGGGTTTGTGGAAGTTTTCTTCCAACTGCTCCAACTGTGCCAGTGAAGTAGGAACTGAGGCCGTCAATCACGAGTGAGGTGTGAGAGGCCAAGGGTATGAGGGGCTTCTATACGGATATCAAGATCCCTAGGAGTTCACCCAGAAGTGGTGTTGGAGAGAGGACTGGAGACCCAGGAGCTGAAACCCACTAGCAGTGAAAGGGATGTACCTGGGATCAGAGATGGCTTCCAATATGCTGGCCCAATGCTCTCCAGTCTCCATTCGGAGGCTAGATGCAAATCTGATCATGGCACTCCCGTCCCGCCACTCCTCACTTTCCCATTGTTCTTAGGACAGAGGCTCAAATCCAAAGCCCCATCTATGCTGTGATCTGCCCTTGCCCCTATGCCTGAGCCCCTCGAACTGCTGGGATGAGAGCTGTTATTAATAGAGGGTGGTGGGCAGGCCGGTGGTTATCAGGACAAAGTCAAGCTGGATTCATACCTCCTCATGAACCACGATAAATTCCAAGAGGATCAAAGATTTACATGCCTCAAAAAAATCATAAAAATCCTAGAGGAAAATTTCCTTTCTAACCATGGAGAGGGGCAAACTTTCCCAAGTACAGTTCATAATCTAGAAGCTATGACATAAAGTCTGATCCAACCATACAAAAACAAAAATGTCTGGAAGGCAGAAAGCACTGTCGACAAAGTCAAAAGCCAGAGTGGAAACATATTTCTGACTCATGTCACAAAGGCTAGATACCTTGATATAAAAGTGCTCCTACAAATCAACTCTAAAAACATCAACAATCAAATAGAAAAATGGTCAAAAGATATGAATAGAGAGTACACATAAAATACAGCCCTTTAGGTTGCAGAACAAAAGGAAATCTTCACAATAAAAGAAATGAAAATTAAAACTATAATCATATCAGATTAGAAAGAGTGAAAAAAATCTGATGACATATCAAGGGAAATGAGGACAGTCACCTCACACATTGGTTGAAAGGATAAATTGGTACATTCTCTACAGAGAGTAATTTGGCAATACTAATTAATATTAAAAATTTTTGTGCCAATTGCTACAATGATCCTCCTAGAAACGTATTCCATAGATATATTAACAAATATATAAGACGACAGGTGTATAAGAATACTCATTGTAGAACTAATTGAGATGATAAAGACATTAGAAACAGTACAAGTGGAATTGCTTAAAAGAAGGGATGGGGCTTCCCTGGTGGCGCAGTGGTTGGGAGTCCGCCTGCCGATGCAGGGGACACGGGTTCGTGCTCTGGTCCGGGAAGATCCCACATGCTGCGGAGCGCCTGGGCCCGTGAGCCATGGCCGCTGAGCCTGCGCGTCCGGAGCCTGTGCTCCGCAACGGGAGAGGCCACAACAGTTAGAGGCCCGCGTACCGGGGTGGGGGGGGGAAGAAAAAAAGAAGGGATGGGAGGCTTATCTAAATGGGATACTATGCAGCTGTGAAAAAGATTAAAGTAGTTCTGTATTTCTGATACGGAATAATCTCCCAGGCATATTGTTACATTTTTAAAAAGGCATGTCTTTTAACTGGCAGCCATTTGTGCTAAAAAAATCGGTAGACTTTTGTTTGTATAAACATGGAACATCTCTGGGTGTGGAGAGAAGAATGTGGTCATCAAGTTACTTCCGAGTAGGGGAACGGGATGGTGGGAGGACAGCAGTGGCAGGGGAGACTGACTTTTCACCATGGACTCTTGATGCCATTGGATACACGTGTATAGCTACCAAGTCAGACAAGGCAATAAACTTTAACTTGAAAACAGCTGGAGTAAGCGCTGTGTTTCTGTCTGGTCCTTCAGCTTTTGCTGCCTTTCCTCACACTCACTTCCAAGCTCTCTCCAAGAAAGCTCAGACTGCGATTATCATTCTGAGGACCTGGGGTCCTGAGAGTGGAGTCCGGGGCCTGGTGTGAGGTGCAGCTCAGGAGATGAAGGAGGAGCTGCAAGAGTAACCATCACTCACTTAGGGCTCATCACGCACTGGGAATTCCACCATCAGCTTTCATTTAACCCCTGCTGCAACCTCACCAGCACATTTTACAGATGAGGAAACTGAGGCTCAGAAAGGTTACCACGCCCAGGGTCACGTCCTGCTGAACCCAGGCATGACCCAGGCAGTTTGACTTCAAGCCTAACAAAGTGCAAACTATTTTGGCAGAAAGGGCTCTGACATTCACCGAGTGTCCCCTGAGGTCTCCGGGAGGGTGCGTGGCATGTCTGAGGTCACCTAGCTAGTGGGGAGCAGTTCAGGATGGAAGCAGCGCTGTGGGACCCCAAACCTTCCACCTTCCACTTCCCCAGAGGGGTGTTCAGAGTGGGAATGGCAGCATTCCAGAGACTGATCCCATCACTGGTGGGACAGGACACATCTAGCCCATCTAAGAGATTCTAAAACACACCAAGCCACCACCTCTCTTGAGCCCTGCTGGCACCATATCACCAGTCACCATCACTTGGCATTGGCACCATCCTTACAGCCTCCTTCTTCTTGGTACCTCAACCCCACCAACCAGAGGGGCCTTTTAAAGATGCCCACCCCTTCCCAGGGCTTCCCATTTAAGTGGAATAACATCCAGACTCTCAGGAGGCACAGCGCTCCCATGTGGCCCTGCTCCTTGCTCCATCAGCCTCGGCTAAGCACTGGGTCCCTCTTGTCTCTCTCAGTTCCCCAAGGGGCCAGCCCTCTTCTGCCCCAGGACATTCACACACCCCGCTTTGTGACTGCCCTCATGACCCTGAAACTGAAGACATCTCCTCACCCTTCTCACGCACTTGTTTCCATCACAGCTGGCTGCTATTTCCTTCCAAGCACATATCAGTCTTTACTCCTGAAATCCACTTATTTGTGTTTTATTTATTTTCTGTCAGCCCCACCAGTACGGCAGTTCCCTGAGAGCTGGGGCCCTTTGTGCCTGGCTTCCCGCTGCTTCCCCGAGGCCTAGAACAGGGCCAGGCAGGCACAAGCACTTCGTAAATTCGTGCTGAATGGACGAGAGGGGAGAAGGGAAGGAGTGCTGAGCCCTTGGTTTCTGGGAAATCGGTTCCATGACTCCCCAGGATACCCAAATCCAAGGATGCTCAAATCCCTTGTATAAAATGGTTATATTTGCATATAACCTATACAATCCCCTGTATATTTTAAATCATTTCTAGATTACTTATAATACCTCACACAATGTAAATACTATGTAAATAGTTGCTGGTGCACAGCAAATTCAAGTTTTGCTTTTTGGAACCTTCTGGAAATTAAAACAAAATTCTTATACGTGGTTATTTGAATCCACGGATGTGGGACCTGCAAGTACAGAGGGCCGACTGTACAGGGTTTGTGCTGTGGCTGCCGGAAGCCTCCGGATATGGACTCGCTGGCCAGCCAAGAGTGACACATGGGATGGAGGGCTTGGCTCAGGTTGTCCAGGGGTTCCCTGCTTAGAAAGTAAGGCTGGCTTCAGGGCCTCCAGGAGGCCATGTGGTGGTCTGGCCACGGCCCGCCCCATTCTGCACACAGCTTTCAAGCATGTGTTCCAGGCACTGGCTGGATCTGCTGCCTTTGCTGTCAGGAATGTGGGAGCAATTAAATAAGAGCCAGATGACTTGGAAGATAAATAAAATGGGTCTGAGGGAGTAGGGGGTTCAATGATTCTGGATCCTCTTTAACTGAACTGATGTGGCCCGACAAGGATAGCGTTTCCCAAACTGGGAGCCAATCCTCTCACACCTCAAGGTTCGGAGGGTGCATGAGCTGCTAGTTGACAGGTAAGCAGAAGTGGGTGGAGGGTCTGGGGCCTACAATGCCTCCCTAGAGCTCTTAGTTCTTCTGGGGATGATCTTTTCCTGAGTGTTTCCCAAAGCCTATATTCCTGGAAGAGCAAACTGGGAAGAATTCCCACAGCCTGGCTAGTTTGCAGCCTGCACTCTTGGAGTTGGGGGCTGGCCTTAGTGCCTGAGGCTGCTGGGGTCATTGTCCCTGCTCACAGCCCACACCTGCCCCTCTTGGGCTCTGCCTGGACTCCTGACTCCACTGTGCCTGCTCCCTGATCTGCCCAACAGGCCCTGGCTCAGATCTAGCCCTCTGCCTCTTCCCACTCAGCCAGCTTGGGTTACAGGGTCCTGGCTCTTGATCCTTGGAAACCCACTCACCCATGAGGAAATGACCTTCAGCCATGCTTCTCTGGGGTTTCCCCAGTGGAGCAGAGTAGGCCAAGGCTTTTCAACTGAGTTTGCAGGTAGATGAAATAAGGCTTAGAGGTTAGCAAATCCAGAGCCAATACTGAGTCAGCGAGCCAGACACTTAGGTCAGGCCTCAGGCCCTGGATTTAATCAGGTCGATACTGCCAGGGAGTGTTGAGGCCTTAGAACCTGGCTCTCCAGCTGATGAGCTCTAGACCTTGAGCAAGTGCCTGTTCTCTCTGATGCAAAGTCTGCTTCTGGGAAACGTGGGGAGTAACAATCTCTGCCTCTCTGGACTGCTATGAAGATTGAGTAAGATATTGTGTATACATAAAGTGCCTGGGACAACAGTGGCACATAGGAGGCACCAAAACCCAATGCTGGCTGCAATCACAGTATAGCATTCTTTCTCTTTCTCTGTTTCTAACGCACACACGCATTCTGTGCAGACACACACACACACATGCAGAAAGAAGAGAAACACAGATGGTGGCTTTCCATTGTTTGGCTTCATGTTGCCGAACAAACCCTGACTACACAACAGGTTTGAAGAGTCTCCTTTTGAAACGGCACCTCAGATGGGCCTCCAGCATTTTGACTGTGATGACTCTCAGGTACAAGGCTGTATCCCTGGAATTCCGGGTCAAGTTGGCCAGCCTTGGCATGGAGGTTTGCTCTGGCAATCACCCTACTCAGACACTGCAGGGTAGACAGTGGTGCTGATTAGAAGCCTAAGTGAAAAGTAAACTCATTGGATTAAAAAAAACCCCAAAAAACTAGTTCTATTGAGATGTAATTCACATACCATGAAATTCACTCTTTTAAAAGTATAAACTTCAATGATTTTTGGTATATTCACAGAATTGTGCAACCATCACCATTATGTAATTTTGTTTATCCTTCATTTTTGAAAGAGAGTTTTACTGGACATAAGATTCTAGGTTCTTTTAGTCCTTTGCATAGGTCAGGTCGTCCCACTGCCTTCTGGCCTCCATTATTTCTGGTGGGAAGTCAGCTGTTAATCTTATTGGGGTTCCCTTGTATGGATGAGTGATTTCTCTCTTGCTGCTTTCAAGATTTCCTCTTTGTCTTTGACTTTCAGCATTTTACTGTAATGTGTCTGGGTCTGTATCTCTGCATTTATCTTACTTATAGATCATTGAGCTTCTTGGATATGTGGATTAATGTTTTCAGCAAATTTGGAAAGCTTTCATCCATTATTTCTTCAAAACTTTTTAACGCTCCCTTCTCTTTTCCTGTCCTTCTAGCACCCCCACTGTACATATGTTAGTGTGCTTGAAGGTGTCCTACATTTCTCTGAGGCTTGGTTTATTTTTCTTCATTCCATTTTTTCTGTGTTCTTTATATTGCATACTCTCTATCCATCTATCTTCAAGTTCATTGCTGGTTCAAGTCTACTGCTGAAACTCTCTAAGGAATTTTTATTTTGGTAAAGTCCAATTTATTTTTTTGTCACTGTGATTTAGGTGTCACATCTGAAAAACCATTGCTTAACCCAAGGTCATGAAGAGGTGATGTTTTCTTATAAGGACTTACAATTTTACCTCTTACATTTAGGTCTATGATACATTTTGAGCTATTTTTTGTGTATCATAGGAGGAAGGAGTCCAACTTCATTCTTTTGCATTTAGTAGTCCTACCGCTATTGAATTGTCTTGGCATTCTTGTAAAAGAAATTTGATGGTAAAAGTAAGAATTTATTTCTGGAATCTCAATTCTGTTCTGTTGATCTATTTTTCTATCTTTATTCCAGTACCATACTATCTTGATTACTGAAGTTTTGTATAAGTTTTAAAATTGGGAAGCATGAGGCCTTTACCTTTGTTCTACTCTTTCAAGGTGTTTAGACTATTCTGGATTCTTTGTATTTCCATATAAATTTGAGAACCAATTTGCAATTTCTAAAAAAAAAAATCCAAGTGGGATTTTAATACAGATCGCATTGAAACTATAAATTAATTTGTGGAATATTGCCATATTAACATTTTATTGTCTTCCAATCCATGAATATGGATGTCTTACCATTCATTTAGGTCTTCTTTAATTTCTTTCAACAATATTTTATAGTTTTCACTATACAAGTCTTACACTTATTTTGTTAAATTTATCCCTAAATATTTTATTATTTTCCAAGCTTTTATAAGTGAAACTGCTTTCTTAATTTCATTAAAAATTCTTCATTGCTAGTGTATAGAAATATGATTGATTTTTATATATTGCTCTTGTATCATGCAATCTTGCTAAACATCTTCATGAGCTCCAATAAATTTTTTGTGGATTCTTTGTGTAAGTAAATAAATAAATAGCATAATCCAAAAGACATTCAACATCATTAATTATTAGGGAAATGCAAATCAAAACCACAATGAGATATCACCTCACATCTATCAGAATGGCTACTATTTAAAAACAGAAAAAAAAAAGACAAGTGTTAGTAAGGAAGTAAAGAAATTGGAAACTTTGTGCACTGTTTGTGGGTTTACTTCTGGGCTCTTGATTCTGTTCCATTTGTCTATGTGTCTGTTTATTACTATAGCCTTATAGTACAGCTAGAAATTAGGAAGTATGATGCCTTCTGCTTTGTTCTTCTTTCTCAGGATTGCTTTGGCTATTTGGGGTTTTAAAAATCCATTTACATTTAATGTAAATGGATTTGGAATTTAATTTCTATATGTCTTATACCTTTTTTATTCCTCTATTACTCCATTACTCCTTCTTTTTTTGTTAACTAGATCTTTTCTAGTGTAACATTTAAAAACTTTTTTATTGGAGTATAGTTGATTTACAGTGTTCTGTTAGTTTTAGGTGTACAGCAAAGTGAATCTGTTATACAAATACATATATCCACTCTTTTTTAGATTGTTTTCCCATATAGGCCATTACAGGGTATTGAGTAGAATTCCCTGTGCTATACAGTAGGTACTTATTAGTTACCTATTTTATGTATAGTAGTGAGTATATGTCAATCCCAATCTTCCAATTTATCCCTCTCTCTGTAGTGTACCATTTTAATTCCTTATTTCTCTTATATTTTTTGGAGTTATTTTCTCAGTCGTTGCCCAGGGGTTTATAATTAGCATCTTAATTTAAAATAACCTGGTTTGGATTAATAGCAATTTACTTTCAGTTGTATACAAATACTTTGTTCCAATATAGCTCTGTTGTTATCTCTTCTTAGTACTATCATTGTCATAAATTACTGTTTTATACATTATAAGCCCATCAACACAGTTTTATCAAAATTGCTCTATGCAATTGACTTTTAACTCAGAAGAGAGAAAAGAGTTACAAATAAATACATATTTTGGCCCTGAACCAAGATGGCGGAGTAGAACGATGTGCTCTCACTCTCTCTTGCGAGAACACCAGAATCACAATGAGCTGCTGGAAAATCATTGACAGGAAGACACTGGAACTCACCAAAAAAGATACACCACATCCAAAGACAAAGGAAAAGCCACAATGAGATGGTAGGAGGGGCGCAATCACAGTAAAATCAAACCCCATAACTGCTGGGTGGGTGACTCACAGACTGGAGAACACTTATACCACAGAAGTCCACCCACTGGAGTGAAGGTTCTGAGCCCCACGTCAGGCTTCCGAACCTGGGGGTCCGGCAATGGGAGGAGAAATTCCTAGAGAATCAGACCTTGAAGGCTAGTGGGATTTGATTGTAGGACTTCGACAGGACTGGGGGAAACAGAGCCTCCACTCTTGGAGGGCACACACAAAGTAGTGTGTGCATCGGGACCCAGGGGAAGGAGCAGTGACCCAATAGGAGACTGAACCAGACGCAGCTGCTATTGCTGGAGGGTCTCCTGCAGAGGTGGGGGGTGGCTGTGGCTCACCGTGAGGACAAGGACACTGGCAGCAGAGGTTCTGGGAAGTGCTCTTTGGTGTGAGCCCTCCCAGAGTCCTCCATTAGACCCACCAAAGAGCCCAGGTAGACTCCAGTGTTGGGTTACCTCAGGCCAAACAACCAACAGGGAGGGAACCCAGCCCCACCCATCAGCAGTCAAGCGGATTAAAGTTTTACTGAGCTCTGTCCACCAGAGCAACAGACAGCTCTACCCACCACCAGTCCCTCCCATCAGGAAACTTGCACAAGCCTCTTAGATAGCTTCATCCACCAGAGGGCAGACAGTAGATGCAAGAACTACAATCCTGCAGCCTGTGGAACAAAAACCACATTCACAGAAAGATAGACAAGATGAAAGGCAGAGGGCTATGCACCAGATGAAGGAACAAGATAAAACCCCAGAAAAAAAGATAAATGAAGTGAAGATAGGGAACCTTCCAGAAAAAGATTCAGAATAATGATAGTGAAGATAATCTAGGAGCTCAGAAAAAGAATGGAGGCAAAGATCGAAAAGATGCAAGAAATGTTTAAAAAAGACCTAGAAGAATTAAAGAACAAACAAACAGTGATGAACACTACAATAACTGAAATGAAAACTACACTAGAAGGAACCAATAGCAGAATAACTGAGGCAGAAGAACGGGTAAGTGACCTGGAAGACAGAATGGTGGAATTCACTGCTGTGGAACAGAATAAAGAAAAAAGAATGGAAAGAAATGAAGACAGCCTAAGAGACCTCTGGGACAACATTAAACACAACAACATTCACATTATAGGGGTCCCAGAAGGAGAAGAGAGAGAGAAAGGACCAGAGAAAATATTTGAAGAGATTATAGTCAAAAACATCCCTAACATGGGAAAGGAAATAGCCACCCAAGTCCAGGAAGTGCAGAGAGTCCCATACAGGATAAACCCAAGGAGAAGCACGCTGAGACACATAGTAATCAAATTGGCAAAAATTAAAGACAAAGAAAAATTATTGAAAGCAGCAAGGGAAAAATGACAAATAACATATAAGGAAACTCCCATAGGGTTAAGAGGTGATTTCTCAGCAGAAACTCTACAAACCAGAAGGGAGTGGCATGATATACTTAAAGTGATGAAAGGGAAGAACCTACAACCAAGATTAAACTACCCAGCAAGGATCTCATTCAGATTCGATGGAGAAATCAAAAGCTTTACAGACAAGCAAAAGCTAAGAGAATTCAGCACCACTAAACCAGCTCTACAACAAATGCTAAAGGAACTTCTCTAGGTGGGAAACACAAGAGAAGAAAAGGACCTACAAAAAAGCCCCCAAAACAATTAAGAAAATGGTCATAGGAACATACATATCGATAATTACCTTAAATGTGAATGGATTAAATGCTCCAACCAAAAGACACAGGCTCGCTGAATGGATACAAAAACAAGACCCATATATATGCTGTCTACAAGAGACCCACTTCAGACCTAGGGACACACACAGGCTGAAAGTGAGGGGATGGAAAAAGATATTCCATGCAAATGGAAATCAAAAGAAAGCTGGAGTAGCAATACTCATATCTGATAAAATAGACTTTAAAATAAAGAATGTTACAAGAGACAAGGAGGGACACTCCATAATGATCAAGGGATCAATCCAAGAAGAAGATAAAACAATTATAAATATATATGCACCCAACATAGGAGCACCTAAATACATAAGGCAACTGCTAACAGCTATAAAAGAGGAAATCAACAGTAACACAATAATAATGGGGGACTTTAACACCTCATTTACACCAATGGACAGACCATCCAGAATGAAAATAAATAAGGAAACAGAAGCTTTAAATGACACAAAAGACCAGAAAGATTTGATTGATATTTATAGGACATTCCATCCAAAACCAGCAGATTACACTTTCTTCTCAAGTGCGCATGGAACACTCTCCAGGATAGATGACATCTTGGGTCACAGATCAAGCCTCAGTAAAATTTTTTTTTTTTTCTGTACATGGGCCTCTCACTGTTGTGGCCTCTCCCATTGCGGAGCACAGGTTCCGGACGCTCAGGCTCAGCCGCCATGGCTCATGGGCCCAGCCGCTCCGCAGCATGTGGGATCTTCCCGGACTGGGGCGTGAACCCATGTCCCCTGCATCAGCAGATGGACTCTCAACCACTGTGCCACCTGAGAAGCCCAAGCCTCAGTAAATTTAAGAAAATTGAAATCATATCAAACATCTTATCTGACCACAACGCTATGAGATTAGAAATGAATTACAGGGAAAAAACGTAAAAAACACAAACACATGGAGGCTAAACAATACATTACTGAATAACCAAGAGATCACTGAAGAAATCAAAGAGGAAATCAAAAAATACCTAGAGACAAATAACAATGAAAACACGATGATCCAAAACCTATGGGATGCAGCGAAAACAGCTCGAAGAGGGAAGTTTATAGTTATACAAGCCTACCTCTAGAAACAAGAAAAATCTCAAATAAACAATCTAACCTTACACCTAAAGGAACTAGAGAAAGAAGAACAAACAAAACCCAAAGTTAGCAGAAGGAAAGAAATCATAAAGATCAGAGCAGCAATAAATGAAATAGAAACAAAGAAAACAGCAAAGATCAATAAAACTAAAAGCTGGTTTTTGGTTTTTTGGTCCAGAGCACAGGCTCCGGACGTGCAGGCTCAGCGGCCATGGCTCACAGGCCCAGCCGCTTCGCGGCATGTGGGATCTTCCCGGACCGGGGCACGAACCCGTGTTCCCTGCATCGGCAGGCAGACTCTCAACCACTGCGCCACCAGGGAAGCCATAAAAGCTGGTTCTTTGAGAAGACAAACAAAATTGATAAACCATTAGACAGACTCATCAAGAAAAAGAGGGAACGGAATCAAATCAATAAACTTAGAAATGAAAAAGGAGAAGTAACAACTGACACTGCAGAAATACAAAGCATCCTAAGAGACTACTACAAGCAACTCTATGCCAATAAAATGGACAACCTGGAAGAAATGGACAAATTCTTAGAAAGGTATAACCTTGCAAGACTGAACCAGGAAGGAATAGAAAATATGAACAAACCAATCACAAGAAATGAAATTGAAACTGTGATTAAAAATCTTCCAACAAACAGAAGTCCAGGACCAGATGGCCTCACAGGTGAATTCTATCAAACATTTAGAGAAGAGCCAACACCCATCCTTCTCAAACTCTTCCAAAAAACTGCGGAGGAAGGAACACTCCGAAACTCTTTCTATGAAGCCACCATCACCCTGAGACCAAAACCAGACAAAGATACTGCAAAAAAAGAAAATTACAGACCAATATCACTGAGGAATATAGATGAAAAAATCGTCAACAAAATACTAGCAAACAGAATCCAACAACACATTAAAAGGATCATACACCATGATCAAGTGGGATTTATCCCAGGGATGCAAGGATTCTTCAATATACGCAAATCAATCAATGCGATACACCATATTAACAAACTGAAGAAGAAAAACCATATGATCATCTCAATAGATGCAGAAAAAGCTTTTGACAAAATTCAACTCCCATTTATGATAAAAACTCTCCAGAAAGTGGGCATAGAACCTACCTCAACATAATAAAGGCCATACACGAACAAACCCACAGCAAACAACATTCTCAATGGTGAAAAACTGAAAACATTTTCTCTAAGATCAGGAATAAGACAAGGATGTCCCCTCTCACCACTATTATTCAACATAGATTTGGAAGTCCTAGTCATGGCAATCAGAGAAGAAAAAGAAATAAAAGGAATACAAATTGGAAAAGAAGTAAAACTGTCACTGTTTGCAGATGACATGATACTATACATAGAGAAGCCTAAAGATGCCACCAGAAAACTACTAGAGCTAATCAATGAATTTGGTAAAGTAACAGGATACAAAATTAATGCACAGAAATCTCTTGTCCTTCCTATATGCTAACAACGAAAGATCAGAAAGAGAAATTAAGGAAACACTCCCATTTACCATTGCAACAAAAAGCATAAAATGCCTAGGAATAAACCTACCTAGGGAGACAAAAGACCTGTATGCAGAAAAGTATAAGACATTGATGAAAGAAATTAAGGATGATACCAACAGATGGAGAGATATACCATGTTCTTGGATTGGAAGAATCAATATTGTGAAAATGACTATACTACCCAAAGCAATCTACAGATTCAATGCAATCCCTATCAAATTACCAATGGCATTTTTTACAGAACTAGAACAAAAAATCTTAAAATTTGTATGGAAACACAAAAGACCCCGAATAGCCAAAGCAGTCTTGAGGAAGAAAAAGAGAGCTGGAGGAATCAGCCTCCCTGACTTCAGACTATACTACAAAGCTACAGTAATCCAGACAATATGGTACTGGCACAAAAACAGAAACATAGATCAATGCAACAAGATTGAAAGCCCAGAGATAAACCCATGCACCTATGGTCAACTAATCTATGACAAAGAAGGCAAGGATATACAATGGAGAAAAGACAGTCTCTTCAATAAGTGGTACTGGGAAAACTGGACAGCTACATGTAAAAGAATGAAATTAGAACACTCCCTAACACCATACACAAAAATAAACTCAAAATGGATTAGAGACCTAAATGTAAGACTGGACACTATAAAACGCTTAGAGGAAAACATAGGAAGAACACTCTTTCACATAAATCACAGCAAGATCCTTTTTGATCCACCTCCTAGAGTAATGGAAATAAAAACAAAAATAAACAAATGGGGCCTAATGAACTTCAAAGCTTTTGCACAGCAAAGGAAACCATAAACAAGACGAAAAGACAACCCTCAGAATGGGAGAAAATATTTGCAAATGAATCAATGGACAAAGGATTAATCTCCAAAATATATAAACAGTTCATGCAGCTCAATATTAAAGAAACAAACAACCCAATCCAAAAATGGGCAGAAGACGTAGTCATTTCTCCAAAGAAGACACACATAGGGCCAAGAAGCATATGAAAAGCTGCTCAACATCACTAATTATTAGAGAAATGCAAATCAAAACTACAATGAGGTATCACCTCACACCAGTTATAATGGGCATCATCAGAAAGTCTACAAATAGCAAATGCTGGAGAGGGTTTGGAGAAAAGGGAACCCTCTTGCACTGTTGGTGGGAATGTAAATTGATACAGCCATTATGGAGAACAGTATGGAGGTTCCTTAAAAAACTAAAAAGAGAATTACCATATGATCCAGCAATCCCACTACTGGGCATATACCCAGAGAAAACCATAATTCAAAAAGACACATGCACCCCAATGTTCATTGCAGCACTATTTACAATAGCCAGGTCATGGAAGCAACCTAAATGCCCATCGACAGATGAATGGATAAAGAAGATGTGGTACATATATACAATAGAATATTAGCCATAAAAAGGAATGAAATTGGGTCATTTGTTGAGACGTGGATGTATCTAGAGATTGTCATATAGAGTGAAGTAAGTCAGAAAGAGAAAAACAAATATCGTATATTAACGAATATGTGTGGAACCTAGAAAAATGGTACAGATGAACCAGTTTGCAGGGCAGAAATTGAGACACAGATCTGTCTCAGAGAACAAACGTATGGACACCAATGGGGGGAAGCGGCGGGGGGTTGGGGATGCTGATGTGATGAATTGGGTGATTGGCATTGACATGTATACCCTGATGTGTATAAAATTGATGACTAATAAGAACCTGCTGTGTAAAAAAATTAATAAAATAAAATTAAATATATATATATATATTTTGGGACTTCCCTGGTCGTCCAGTGGTTAAGACTCTGTGCTTCCCCTGCAGGGGGTGTGTGTTCGATCCCTGGTTGGGGAACTAAGCAAGGGTGCAGCCAGAAATTAAAAAAAATAAAGACATTTATACTGTCTTTCATATTTACCTGTGTAGTTACCTCACTGAAGCTCTTTATTTCTGTGTGTGGATTTAAATTACTGTCTAGTGTCCTTTAATTTCATACTGAAGGAGTCCCTTCAGTATTTCTTGTAGAGCAGGATGCTAGTGATGAATTCTCTTCATTTTTGTTTACTTGGGCATGTCTTAATTTCTTCTTCACTTTTCAAGTATAGTTCTTCTGGCTATAGATGTCTTTTTTGACAGTTTTTCTTTTTTTCATCACTTTGAATATGTCATACTAACTGCCTTTTGGCTTTCATGGTTTTTGATGAGAAATCAGCTATTAATCTTATTGAGGATCCTTTTTCTGTGATGAGTCATTGTTCTTTCGCTGCTTTTAAGATTCTTTCTTCTGTGCATGTCGAGAAGTGGGAGGATCCAGCTCTCAGCCATGGAAGTTGCCAAGGTCAGTGGTGAAGTGGCCACCATGGTGTTTTTTAAAAAAAAGATTCTTTCTTCATTTTTTTCCTTTTGGTAATGTGGCTATGATGTACTTAGATTTGGATCTCTTTGAGTTTATTCTACTTGGAGTTTGTTGAGCTTCTTAGATGTGCAGATGAATGTTTTCTTCATATTTGGGAAGATTTTGGCCATTAATTCTTCATATATTCCTTCTGCCTCTTTCTCTTATCCCCTACTGAGGCCCCCATTATATAAATGTTGGCACACTTGATAGTGTCCCACAGATCTCTGTGATTCTGTTCATTTTTCTTCATTCTTTTTTTCTTTCTCTTCCTTAGACAGGATCATCTCAATTGACTTGTCTTCAAGTTTGCTGATTCTTTCTTCTGCCAGCCCAAATCTGTTGAGCCCCTTTAGTGAATTTTTCATTTCAGTTATTGTACTTTACAGCTCCAGAATTTCTATTTGGTTTCTTTAAAAAATACTTTCTATCTTTTTATTGATAATCTCCATTTGGTGGCACATAATTCTTATGGTTTCCTTTAATTCTTTAGACATGGTTTCCTTTAGTTCTCTGAACATATGTATAATAGCCAATATAAAATCTTTGTCTAGTAAGTTCATCTGGGCTTCCTCACTGACAGTTTTTACTGACTGCTTTTTTTCCTCTTTTTTTTTTTATTGCCATACTTTCTTGTATCTTTGTGTGTCTTTGTTAAAAATTGGGCATCAAATAATCTAATATGGCTACTCTGGAAACTAGATATCCCTCTTCCTTTCCAGGGTTTGTTGTTGTTGTTGTTTGTTCAGGGGCTTTTTTGAGCTAATTTTCTGAAATGTGTACTCTTTGTCACGTGCAGCTACTGAATTCTCTGCTTGCTTTGCTTAATTGTCAGCTTAAGACAGAGGTTTTCTTTAATGCCTTGATCTGGTAAGTCTCCCATTCTGTTCTGAGGGGCTCTTTGTGTGTGTTGAGCATAACTTCAACACTCTATTAGGTTACAACTCTGCTTTTGCCTTTACTTCTTGCTTGAGTGGAGACTCAAGGTCAGCCAGAGGTGAGAGACTGGGGCTCTTTTAGGTCTTTCCCTGCATGGGCATGCGTCTTCTAGATCCCCAGGTATATGGGAGCATTTCAAAGCCCCTTTGGACAGCTCATCCCCTAGATTTTCATTTAAGTTTTTGTGTCAGCTTCTTGTTTGCTCCAACTTGTATTGCCACCTCAGGCAGCTGCAAAGTTAAACAACTGCTGCTGAGTGTATTTGGCAAGCACTCTGGGGATAGGGCTTTTCCCAGTAAGTGAGCTCTGCATCAGGTCAAAAAAGATGAGTTTTGTGTATGGGCTTTTCCAGGGAGCTAACAGACAGTGACAAGTTTCAGAGAATGAGCATTTGGGGAGCTTCAAAGTTGTTCTGCCACCTCCAACGGCTGCTAGTTTTCACAGGTACTGTGATTGTGAGGCTGTGATGGTTTTTAAGGCTACCATGGGGCTGGGGAGATGGGCAAATTAAAATGCTACAAACCTCACTGTTCTCAGCAAGTTTCAGACCTTTTTCTTAAATTAACATTTCTTAGGTTGTTACCAGATGCTAATTTCCAGGATTCTGAAAAGGTCAATTTTTCCTAGTGTTCTTGCTGCTTTTATGGAGGAGCAGATTTTCAGAAGTCCTATCTCTACCATCCCAGTAGTGATTCTTCCACTGTATTTTTAGAAAGGGTTTCTTGGGGCCAGGGTGGATAAAAAACCCTGACACTAAAACTGCTGACCTAAGGCTGGCGGCTGCAGAGATTTGGTGAGCACCTCCTTTTGTCTCTGTAGCTTTAGCACAAGCATCAGCCAAGCAGGATTTGATTGTTTTCATCCTTGTCTCTTCCTGCTTCCTAAAAAGTCCCTCTTTCTCTCTCCCTCCTCCCTTCCCTCCCTCTTTCCCGTCAACAAGCATTTGTTGACCATATCTTTAGTGCCTGCGGGTCAAGCTCCTTCTCTGAGGAGCCTGTGCTTTGGTGGAGAAGGACATGTTTGCAGAGCAGACCACCAGCACTGCAGGGAGTGCTGCGACTGAGGGAGGGATCTAGGGGGCTGGGGGAGCCAGGGTAGAGTGATGGATGCTCTTGGGGAAAGAGAAGTCTGGAAGGAGAAAAAATACTGTCTAAGTTCCCTAGAAAGGGAATACCAAGGGTAGTGCTCGGTTTCCCCAGCTGAGAAATAGGCCAGTGGGGAGATGAAAAATCCACTCCACTACAATAGAGACACAAAAACACTGTAGGACCTGTGAGCCATATTCCAGACAAAGGCTCCCACTGGGAGCTGGAGAGAACCCATCCCCACAGGCGGGCAGGGTCGGCTCTGTCTGCAGGTCTGCAGCAGCAGCAAGAAGCCATCTCAGCCAGATATTGTCCCACCAGGCAAAAAAGAGCCTTTCTCCCTGGGGCGAAAAAAAGCCTGGTTTGTACAAGGAAAGGGCCCAAAGCCAAGAGGCGCATGTGTGTGAAACTATCTAGAAATAAACACAAGGCCCAGCCAAAGCTAATCAGAGAGGGACATCTGCTCTGTGCTACTCACACCATTCTGTGACAGGCAGAGAATCAGGACATCGCGTGGGAAAGGGCAGTGAAGGGGAGGAGATGCTGCCCATCCCTTGCCCAGCAGCTGACCTTAGATGAGACACTTCTCCCCTTGGAGCCTCAGTTTCCTTATCTGCAAAATGGGGATAATAACATATTTTTATCTTTTGCAGAGCTCTGTGAGGATCACGTGAGATGAAGGACTTGAAAGGACCCAGGGCAGTGTCAGGGGCCCAGTAAGTCCTTGTCTTTCTTTGACTTTTAGATCAGTTGTAAATTGGAATCATAATTCTAATGGGTTTTTGAGTAAGTTGAGTAATATTATACTTTGTCCTAAAAAAAGTCACTATGTATTCCTCATCTTCTTCCAAAAAGGACTTCAGGAGCTTACAATAAAAGGCAATAAAACCTTTTACGAGGGCAGAAATAAGAACTGAGTGATGAAGTGTGTATTTGGCTGATGGTGCAGGTAGGTGATTACACACAAAATCCATTGCAATCAAACACAAAACAGTCCTCAGCTTCTGGAAGTCAAAGCAAACAGAGTGCCAGGAAAGGTGTTTCCTTCCAGTGAACTCTGGGGAGTTTATCTGGAGGGCTTCTATGTAGGGACCTAGATAGCGCAAGCACGCAGCAAAACGAGAGGACAAGAGGCCCATGCCCAGTTTCAGGAAGAAGAGTCTGAGGTTCAGAGAGAACCTGCCCCCTTTCTCCCAGGCTCAATCTGCCTTTACCACCATGCTCTCTTTATGAATTTGCTTAGGGGCTGAGCACATGTGTATTCTTTCATTCATTCACTGTTCTGTGCATTTCCATTCCCTGGAGCCTCCTCTGCACCGGGCTCTTGGCTGGGTTGGTGATAGCCCCAGCCAGAGGGATTAGATATAAGCCTTTCTGGAGGAGATGCTTGAGCTAGACTGAAAGGACAAAGAATAGTGAATTTGGGGTAAGAGTCCAGGTAGAGGAGGAGACATTCTGGGGGTGGGGAGGACATAAGAGTACAGGTTCAGAGTGGGAGGGCCCCAGACATCCACAATGAGGCTGGAGGTAGGGGACATGGGAGGAACAGTGGTGAGAACTGCAGGAGGCTGTGCTGATGAGGACAGTGCTGTGACATACTGAGGAGGAGGCTGATGGGGATTTGGTGGGGGAGTGGGGAGGGAGGGATTAAGGATGATGCCCTGGTGTCTGCATAGGGAAGCAGGCGGCTGGAGGCCCCCTCCCTGCAATGGGGAACTAGAGGAGAGCAGCTGGGGGAAGTGCTGGGTTCACTGGGGCCAGGTCCAACCTCTGGGTCCAGAGGAGATGACTGGCTGGAGGCAGGAAGTGGGGGCGTCATCAGCATTATGGGGGCGCTGGAGTCACAGGGGTGGGAGAGAGAGAAGAGGGCCAAGGGCAGATCCATTTAAGAGGCAAGTGGGCCCCATAGGAAAGGCATACGAGAAGGGGTCAGAGATGTGGGAGGAAACGCAGGCAAGAGTCAGAGGGGGACCCAGGGGAATGGCCAATGTGAGGCCCAGGAAGAGAGACAGCAACGCATCTGTGTCTGCTGGTACGGCGATCAGGTGGTCAGTGGTAACTTTGGTCAAAAGGATGTGAGTGGCGTGACAGTGAGAAGAGACTGGAGAGGCTGGGAGGAGTGGAAGGCAAGGCAGAGGAGATGGGAGTGGGGTAGGGGTGTGTAGCCTCTGAGGGAAGCTTCACTGTGAGTTGGGGGAAGGGCACACGCAGAGAGAGTGCATTTTGGGTGAAATGAAGGTGGCAGGAGGGAGGCTGGCGGTGAGTACAGGTGAGTCTGCAGGTTGCATGGAAGGTATGGAAAGGATCTTCTCCTGGTGCCTCTGCCAAGGGAAGGACAGGCCATGTCAGGGGAGGGATGGGGACACACAGGAGAACCATCTTGTGTTGAGGGACCCACAGTAGCGAGTCCCGCAAAAACAAGAGGCCGTTTCAGAGTGGGAGACCAGGGATTAAAGTTTCTGAGGCTGATAATGAGATTTGGGAGGTGGCCAAGGGCATAGAGGGGACTGTCACTGGAATTGTAACACTGGAATGGTGTCAAGAAGCCAAGAAAGGCAGCACTGGGCACTGCAGCTCTGGGGACAGTGGCTGGAATTGGAGGGGACACAAAGACCTGGCCCAGGACCAAAGGTCCTGAGTTATGGGGTGGTGCAAGGATTGGCACCTCCAGCCAGGTCCCAGGTCAAGGGCAGACTTCCAGGCCTGGGTTTAGTAATTAAGAAAACCTGGGACTCACCGGGATCACCTCTTCTTCCAGGCTTGCCACGCCGTCCAGGGGGGCCTAGACAGGAAAACAAGGACGGACTCATTAAGAAGGGAACCCAGTGAGCTTGGGCACAGCCTGCCTGCTGCCAGCACCACCGCATCACCACCCCCCAACCCACACCCATAACAGCAGCCTGGGGGCAGCCAGCTCACCACCTTGCTGGCTGGGGGAGGGGAGAGGAGTGGGGATAAAGCGCCATCTCCTGCGCCTCCCTCCCCCCTGCTCCTCTGGATCCTCCCCTGTTGGCTGAGTTCTCATCCCTCACTCATTCATTTAGTTATTCAATTAACTGTTCATTATTTCATTCCCAAGTCATTTCCCATTCAAAAAGGTTTAATACCTAGAAACTCTTGAGGCAGAAGAGTTTTGCCACTGAGAAACTTCACACTTTCAAGAAAAATAAGGCTGAGGGTGGGAGTTAACTTACAAAAGCCCGGACAAATGCTTTTTAATATTCACTAAAATAAAACAACAGAGACAACGCACCACATAAAGACACTATCATGGCATCTCAAATGTTTAAACTCGGTGGTAACAGGCTCTATCCTATCCATCTACTTCCTTTTGCTCACTAGACTTTTTGGCACCTCTCTCCCCTCCCCCACAGCTCCAGGGAGCCGCTTATAAATTTCTTGTGATTTATTGCACATAATGTACACTCCAATGCACATTCTTTTCCGTATCCAGTCTTATCCATACATTTTTGCACTTTCTGAATCTGATGCAGATCATCCTGCCTCTGCCTTCTGCCCCTCGGCCCATGTCAGCCCCCGAGACCTGAGTGACTGCGATGCTGAAGAGGAAGAGGGCTCTGGGTCATGGAACCCAGAACCTGGCGGCAGCAGGGCCCAGAGCACAGCTCGCCTGGCCTGGGAGTGGAGGGCTGAGGCCTCAGACAGCGCGCCCTCATCCCGGCGCCGCTCCTGGAGCCCTGCTGCAAACCTCCCTGACGCTCCCTTGCCTTCCCCTCTCTGCCTCCGTTTTCACTCCCTGTTAGTCTAACTACCCCTGATTCTTCCTCCTGTTTTCCTTCTCTGTGCAGAAGTTTTAAAGCTTGATGTAGTCCAATTTGTCTATTTTTGCTTTTGTTACCTTTTTGACCTTTGAGTTAATTTTAACCTTTTAACCTTTTGAGCTAATTTTTGTATATGGTATAAGGTAAGGGCCCAACTTCATTCTTTTGCATGTGGGTATCCAGTTTTCTCAACAGCATTTGTTGAAGAGACTATCTTTTCCCCATTGTGTAGCCTTGGCGCCTTTGTCTAAAATCATTTGACCATATAAGTGATGTACCCCTGAATTCTGGGAGTAGAAATTCATGCCAGTTACATAGCCCTTGACTTTTCCCGAGACCAGACAGAGACCTTGAGTTTTATGCTGGAATGGCTCAGGGCTGTGTTGATTAGCGAGGCTGAGATTCTGGCACCCCCATAACAAACAATAGCTCCTCACACCAGTGTAACAGCTTATGAAGAGCCTCCAGGTCAGTGATCTCAGCCAAGGCCTGCAACACCTGCAGTGCATGGACAACTGCTTTCAACACCTCCATGTGGGTGTCTCACCAACATCTCAGACCCCTCACGGCTAAACATGCATCCTGCTCTCCTCCCGGCTCCTTCATGGGGCTGACAGCGCCTGGAAACCTCGTGAGGCTGGCCGGTGTTTGGCCCGTTCTCTCCAGGCACATCTGTTTTCAGGGTGAGTGAGGGTGTGGGAAGAGGGACCCCAATGGCACACCCAGCATCATGCTCCTTTGGTTGTAGGAGAGAAGAGGCCCAGCTTTCACTCACAAGGTCCAGCAAACTGGTCCCTGGATTCTGTGCTCTCACCAGGCTATAAAAGGCCTGTGCTTGGCTCAGCAAGGTCGCTCACTCGCCCTGGGCCTCAGGCTGACGTATGGGGCGTGGCAGGAAAGGGGCCCAAGAGTGGGAGAGTAAGCCAGGCTCTTCCTGGACATGAAAGCTAAAGCAGCGCCATGGTTTTCTAACGGTCATTACTGGGTACGACTGTAAAATTCTCCATCTGGGAAACTCAAGCCAGATGAAGACATTTACTGCCGCTGAGGTGGCTGAACTAATGGATTTTTCGGGGTGGGTCTCCTGGGCGGCATGGTTAGGCAGAAGGCCCAATGAGGAAGATGTTAGCAAGTGGGCAGCTGCCCAGGCAGGGTGGGGTGCCCCGCCTCCCAGGGCCTTTGGGGGAAGCTCCCAGCAGGCCTGGACTGGGTGGGGGTCCTGGGGGCTGCTGAGTGCACAGGGCCTGTGGGGCTGTAGCCCTGGCAGGCTGGACAGGGCTCCCAACTGAAAGGGCTTAAGTAAAGGAGACTGAGGCTTGTGAACTCTCTGCAGGCCAATTCAAACCAGATCCTGGAGGCCTCTGTGTGAACAGCTCACAAACTGACAACTGGTCAACCCACTCTTCTAAGGTTCATACTCATTCAACTGTCTCCAAGATAATTCTATTGAGAGGCAACATGTCCAAACCCAAAATCATCTCCCAATTCTCCGTGTGCTCCCAACAGCGTTCTCTTCTCTCCTAGGTGTAGGTATGATCAGTACCCACAGAGCCAAGCCAGAAACCACCTGGGAGCTGTCCGAGGCATCCTCTTGCCCCACACTTAACTGAGACCCCTTCCTCCTTGGTGTCAGGCAAAGGCTGCCCCCACACTTAGCCTCTTCCACCCACCCTTCCTGCTGTGACTCGTTTGTCCTCCTCCTAACAGAAGGTAGTCCACTGCAGTGTGCAGTCCGCATCTTGTGCAGCCTAAGGTCCCTCTTTACCATTTCTTGGCAATCTCTTTAAAAGACTGTCAAATCTAACAAGATCCATGGCTTAGAAGAGATGCAAGACTATCTTATTTGATGGGCAAAGCTGTTGAGATGAAAGATACTTTCTCTCCTTTCTCCCTACGGCAGGTGATGGAGGTGGTGAGGCCTGCCAGCCTTGATCAAATAGAGGCCCTGGGAGCGGGGAATGCCAGAGCTGAGTCCCATGCTGACCACTAGGCTCCCTGTCTGCTGCTTTTGCAAACAGAGAGGCCTTGCACACACAAGGCCTGGATTGTGGAACCTGTAGTGGGGAAGGCAGGAAGGACGGCCTTTCATGAGTTTCTAGATTGTCAGGTGCTGAGGGCCGGCCATGGGCAGCAGCCCTGGTTCAGCATCTACTAGGTGCCAGGCCAGCTACTCATCCAGCAAATAGGAACTTGGAACCCTTTGTGCTCCAGATCTCCTGTGGCTCATCCAAGGAGCTCATCTATTCCCTACTCAGCCCTCTGAAGAAGATGCTGGTATGACCTGTATAGAGGGGAACTCTGAGGCTTAAGTGAGGTGAAAAGATTTGCCTAAGGCCACACAGCTGGCGCCTTGCGGAGCCCTTCATCATCAGTCTGTGATTCTTAAGGTGCAAGGGCAGCTGTGCCAGATATGTCGAACCCCCAGGCAGGCAGCCTTGACAATGGAAGGGGTGGCCACCCTGGGGCGAGCAGCAGGGCAGATGGGTTGTGGCCCTCTGGCATCTGGGCCAGGCCTGCAGCAGATTGATCTGGGCTCCCAGGGATAGCCTGGCCAGCTGGCTGCAGCTCAGATGTTCTCCGAACAAGCAAAACCAGGCTCCTGGCCTAGCAGTTTGCCTCAGAGCTTTCCGCTTCTTGGTTTTCTTCTGTTCCTTCCTTTCTACAGTGGCAGAATGTTTCCCACTTCTGGCACAGACTCAGACACTCAGGCTGCTCTGGAAGGCACCTGGGAGTCTGTCTTGATCGACCTGCTGATGTATAGATGGAGAAACTCAGGTCTTGCCCAAGGATGCTGCTGGAAAAACCGTCCCGGCTGGAGAGTCTCCAGGTGATGAAGACCAGCTCAGGCTGTTCTCACCTCTGTGTGACCCACACGGCTCTGGGTCAGGGGCTGGCAGCCATGGGGACGCTGGTGTTTCACAGTGGGTGCTGCCATGGTGGCACCTGCAAAGTTTCCTTCCAGAGGCTTTGAGCAACAGATACCAACAGGTGATGCTGGTGCAGAAGGGGAAAAGACATGACTGAAAGGAAGCTGTTTAACCTGGAGCAAGTTACTCAACCTCTCTGAGCTTTGGGTTCCCAATCCGTGAGGATAAAATTTTAGGGGTGATGGCAACTATACCTGCCTTGCAGAACTGTTAAACAGATGAGCTGGCAGCAGACACACCAGCTTGGGGGCACAAAAGAGGGGCCTATTTGGGACCCCAAGAAATAACTGGCTGCAGGGGCCTCTGGGCCATTAGAATCTGGGGACTTGATGTACATTGGTTATGTGCTTCCCAAGGTGGGTGAAGCCTGAGACAGGGCAGCTATATTTCAGTATAGCTCAAGTACGGTATAGAGGGCAGGGTTTGAGTCCAGAGGCTGGCGAAGCCCTCATTACACCCTGACCTTGAGCCCACAGGGGCAGGGACAGTCTGGAGCTTTTCCAGGTCCCTAATCACAGTCTGTCTGTGGACCTAGGGATCAGGATGCCCGGGCTGAGTGGTCTGGGAATGAGATTTCTCAAAGAAATCCTGAGGTTTCAGGCATCGCATGGGCTGGTGAGGGCTCCAGCTCGCTGCTAAATTACCCTTGTGACAACCATCTGCACATTAAGTAACTCCAGGGAGGATGATGCTTTTCTCAAGCACTGTTCGAGGCCAGACAAACTGGAACCATTTCTAACTGATAAAAATCTCATCTCTGTTTGGGCTGGAGCCCTCATGTCACTGACCAACTCCAAAGGGGGCCTGAACGCCAACAGGCTCCAGGGAGGCCTGAGCAGTGAGGACCTGGTTCTCGCAGTGGTGGTCTCCCTCAATCCTTCCCGGCACCTCCCTCCCCTGATGATACCTCCTTCAGCAACGCTTGCTTTATTGCTGTCCTCTCACAACCCTGGGGCCAACCGGGGGACAGCCTGCCCAGGCCCCTCCCTCTCCCTCTTCCCCTGGCTCCAACAGTCACTCAGCAACCCACCCCCTCCCCGCCCATACCCCAGCCCCTGCTCCTCCCTCCTGCCAGCCCCTAAGGGCAGGAGCTTTTGTGCAATTTATCTAATTGAATCTATACTCAGTTCTGAAAAATGCTTTAAACCCTCTCCACACTTTTTTCTCTAAAGATTGGGGAAACTGAGGCTCAGAGAAGTCAAGAAAGGCTTTTTTATAACTTTTAAAACTTTTTTATCCTTTTGAGCAAAGAACTATTCCAGGTGCCTCTTACAGTCTTCCAGGGAATTGAAAATTTTTCCATTAAGAGAATTTTTTTGTTTTGGCTGCATTGGGTCTTCGTTGCTGTGCGTGGGCTTTTCTCTAGTTGTGGCGAGCAGGGGCTACTCTTTGTTGCGGTTCGTGGGCTTCTCATTGTGGTGGCTTCTCTTGTTGCGGAGCACGGGTTCTAGGCATGCAGGCTTCAGTAGTTGTGGCTCGCGGGCTTAGTTGCTCCGCAGCATGTGGGATCTTCCTGGACCAGGGATCGAACCTGTGTCCCCTGCATTGGCAGGCGGATTCTCAACCACTGCACCACCAGGGAAGTCCAAGAGAATTTTGTAAAGACCAAAATGAATGGAAATCCGAAGGTGCAACGTCTGGTGAATACGTCAATGAATCAGAACTTCCCAGCCAGTTTTTGCCTGGTCATCAAAGAAACATGCAGTCTTACCTAGAGGGGTGGGATAGGGAGGGTGGGAGGGAGATGTAAGAGGAAGGAGATATGGGGATATATGTATATGTATAGCTGATTCACTTTGTTATAAAGCAGAAACTATGTATAGCTGATTCACTTTGTTATAAAGCAGAAACTAACACACCACTGTAAAGCAATTGTACTCCAATAAAGATGCTAAAAAAAAAAAAAGAAACATGCGGTCTTGCATTATCCCGATGGGAGATTATGCGTTTCCTTATTGACACTTTTCATCGAGTGTTGCTTTCAGTTGGTCTAGTTGGGAGCAGTACCTGTTGGAATTAATCGTTTGGAAGGAGCTCATAATAGAGGACTCCCTTCCAATCCCACCATATACACAACACCACCTTCTTTGGATGAAGACCTTTATTTGGTGTGGTTGTTGGTGGTTCATTTCACTTGCTCCACAATCTCTTCCGTTCCACATTATTGTACAGTATCCACTTTTCATTGCCCGTCCCAATTTGTTATAAAAATGGAATGTTTTCATTACGTTTAAGTAGAGAATCGCATGTGGAAATACACTCAAGAAGGTTTTTTTTCCGCTTAACTTACGTGGAACCCAAACATCAAAGTGATTGACACAACCAAGCTGGTGCAAATGATTTTCAGCACTTGATTTGGTTATTTTGAGTATGTTGGCTCTCTCCCATGTGGTGTAACGTTGATTGTTCTCAATTAATGTCTCAATTTGATCGCTATCAACTTCAACTTCAACTGGTCTACCTGACCGTGGAGCATCGTCCAGCGAGAAATCTCCATGAAACTTTGCAAACCAGTTTTGACACGTTCCATCAGTCACAGCACCTTCTCAATACACCGCACAAATCTCTTTTTTTTGCATTCCAGTTGCATTTTTACGCTTCTTGAAATAATAAAGCATAATATGCTGAAAATGTTGCTTTTTTTCTTCCATCTTCAATATTAAAATGGCTACACAAAAATTCACCAATTTTGATAAGTTTTTAAAAAAATGCACCGATATGACAGCTGTCACAATACAATCTAACAAAATTGTTTTGAATGAAGTTAAAGACAACTAAGTGCTACTGGCTAGAGCCATCTTACGGAAAAAACAGAGCGAAATTTTGGCCAACCCAAATATTTTATTTTTTTAAGCTTAAAAGCCCTTCATGTGAGCTTTGATTTCCATGAGAATTTCTCATAACCTACATGTTAAAAGTCCAGTCAGAAGGTCCTAGAAAAGAGCAAGTGAGGCCTTCAGAGCATGGCCAGCACGCTGGTGGACATGGACTTAGGAAGTGACCCTCAGGGAAAAGCTGGCCACTCAGCTTATCCCACCCATTCCAAGGCAACTTGACCCTAAGGGCGCTGGACCCAGGCCTCCCACTCCTGCGAACAGGAGAACAGAGCTCTGCTGAGGGAAGGGCATGCCAGCCCCCAGAAGGGCCTAGGGTACTTTCACTTCCACATCCAGGAAATAAGGGAAGCAAGTGGGCACTAGTGTGACCAACTATCCCAGTGTGCTCAGGACTGAGGGGTTTCCTGGGCCTTTTGGTGCTAAAACTGGGACAGTCCCAGGCAAGCCAGATGGTTGGTCACTTCAGTGGGCAGCCTGTGAGCAAGGAGGCTCTCCACACTGCCCCATCTCCCACTGCTCCCCCTCACTCCCCACCTACACCCCCTGCCACACAGCCTTCTTTCTGCTTCTCAAGCCAGCCAGGCTGGTCCTAACTCAGGGCCTTTGCACCAGCTGTTCCCTCTGTCGTGGGGCTCTCCTCGCATGGCTGGGGCTATTCTGCATGGTGGACTCTTTGTTGAGCTTCCTGGACACCTTCACTGATCACCCTCTCTGGCATGTTTTCTTGTTTTATTTTCTTCCAGTCACTTATCTCTAGCAAAATTACCTGGTTTATTTATTTTATTTGCTCTTTAGTGTTTATGGTTTCTCTCTCCTCACTAGGATGTCAGCTCCCTGAGGACAGGGCTCCTGTGTGCTGGTTCATAGCTATCGCCTGATAGGCAATAGTGACACATGGGTTGGTGCTAAACAAATGGTCAGAGCATGAATGAACTCTGTTCTGGTGGTAGGAGGGCACCAAGGTGTCACTGATGAGGTACCTGCTGCCATCACCTGCTGGCACCTCACATAATTCTTGCAGCAGACTCATGAGGCAGGGACACCAGCGTCCCTGTTACAGAGTGGGAGAGGGGCTGCCCAAGGTCAAGTGGCCCCGCAGCTCGAGCTCCTCTGCTGCCCGCTGACAGGACTTTAAGTTCTGAGGAAGCTGCTCCAGCTTCACTGACCACACACCCCAGAGCAGCCAAGAGGCTGAGTGGAAAAGTTCTGCAGAGGCCCCTGCTGGGCTGCTCCCGGCATCCTGGCCCGTGAGGCCTCACACAGTTCCCTGCACTATTGACTCACACTCCCAAGGGGCCCAAGTGAGTCACCATTTGTTTTTCTTGACCTCCAGGGCCAGGGCAAGGACCACGGCTCCCACTGGAGAGTGTCAGCAGTCAAGAGCTGGGTCTGAATTCCCTGGCCCTTGTCCACTGAAGACAGGCTGCTAGGGGGCGACTCTGCCGTCTTCCTGCTCCTCCTTCCCTAGTAAAGCAGTGGCTTCCTGTCCTTCAGCCACTGGCCCCTTATGGGGGCCTGGGGGTCCCATGGCCCTCCCCGCACACTCAAACGCTGGGGTGTGGGCAGGCCCATGTGCTTCAACATCTGCAGTTCTTTATCCTGGCCCTGGAAGGGTCGGCACACTGTGTCCAGCAGTGTTATGAGCAGCATAATTTTTTTAAACAGCTTTACTGGGATATAATTCACATACCATATGAACCACCCAATAGTTTTTGGTATATTACATTATATTTTAAAAAATGTTAATATTTTTTAAAAATTGTGGTAAAATATACATAAAACTTAGCATCTTAACCATTTTGAAGAGTACAGCTCAGAGGACTTCCCTGGTGGTACAGCGATTAAGAATATGCCTGCCAACGCAGGGACACAGTTTCAATCCCTGGTATGGGAAGATCCCACTTGCTGTGGAACAACTAAGCCCGTGCACCACAGCTACTGAGCCTGTGTGCCACAACTACTGAAGCCCACGCGCCTAGAGCCCGTGCTCTGCAACAAGAGAAGCCACCACAATGAGAAGCCCTCGTACCGCAACGAAGAGTAGACCCCGCTCGCTACAACTAGAGAAAGGCTGCACACAACAACGAAGACCCTATGGAGCCAAAAAAAAAAAAAAAAAAAAAAGCACAATTCAGTGGTATTAAGTACTTTCACACTGTTGTACGACCATCCCTATCATCCCTACCTCCATAGCTCTTTTCATCTTGTAAAACTGAAACTCCATACCCATGAAACAATAACCCTCTATTCCCCCTCCCCCAGTCCCTGGAAACCACCAGTCTCCTTTCTGTCTCTATGAATCTGCCTACACTAGGTACCTCATATGAGTGGAATCATATAGTATTTGACCTTTTGTGTCTGGTTTATTTCACTTAGAATAACGTCTTCAAGTTTCATCCATGTTGCAGCTTGGTTATAGACTGAATATTTGTGTCCTCCCAGAATTCATATATCAAAATCCTAACTCCCAATGTGGCAATGGTATTAGGAGATGGGGCCTTCGGAAGGTGACTAGGTCATGAGGGTGGAGCCATCATGAATGGGATTAGTACCCTTATAAAAGAGACCCTAGGGAGTTTCCTCATACCTTCTGCCATGTGAAGATACAAGAAGATGGCCATCTATGAACAGAAGTGGGCTCTCACCAGATACCACATTTGTCAGTGCCTTGATCTTGGACTTCCCAGTTTCCAGCACTGTGAGAAATAAATATTTGCTGTTTAAGGCACTCAGTCCATGGTATTTTTGTCATAGCAGCCTGAACGGACTAAAGCAAGCATGGAGCAGGACTTCATTCCTTTTTATGGCTGAATATTCTTCCACTGTTCACCATTTTGTTTATCCATTCATTTGGTGATGGACACTTGGGCTGTTTCCACCTACCCTGATGCTTCAGTGAACACTGATGTACAAGTATCTCTTTGAGTCCCTCCTTGCAATTCTTTTGGGTATATATCTAAGAGTACAATTGCTGGGTCACATGGTAACTCTGTTTAGCTGGGCAGCATTTTTCATTTCTAGCAGAAAAAAGGCTTGTCCTGTGCTTGGTGTTCCTGTTCATTCCTGGTCCCCTTGGGAGAAGATAGCCCTCCTCTCCCTCTCTGTCTTTCTGGGATCATAGGCCACGCCCTACCAGGCTGTCTTCCTGAGCAGCTGTGGAAGGGTATAAAACTCAAAAGACTGATTTCATCCCCTGTACCTTTGTAAACAAGACAGACAGGGTCCCTACCATCACAAAGCCTGTTTTCTAAAGAAGAAGGATTGTGTTTGTGTCTTAGAAATTCTGCTTTCACTAGTATGGCCTGGAGCAAGCCAATTCCTGCCTCAGGGTGTCTGTCTCCTCACCTTTGGACTGGCGATAGTGACCCCAGGTCCTAAGGTCCTTTGAGATAACACATGACATTTAACCTCTCAGACCCTCAGTTTCCTAGGCCCCAAATGGGGATTTGAATACCCAGTCCTCAGTCTGTCACTCAGGTAGTCATTCCCGAAACATCCACTGGAGGCCCTGCAGGCACTGGGAATCCCGTGATGGACCCGGCATGGGTCCTGTCTCTGGGTTCTGTGGTCCAGAGATACCGGCCCACTGAGGCGCTAACCATGACACAGTGTGACAGGGTGGGGACTGGCTACGTCGCCAGTGGGACCACCCCATGACACGCTGTCCCTGCAAGCTCAGGTGTGCTCATGCCCTCATTGTGCCACTCTCCATCTGTAAGGACCTTCTCTGTGCCTGGAAACCAACCTCTCCAGGACCTGCTCGACTGTCCCGTCCTCCCCACAGCTGTCTGGAGTCGAAGGAGGCTGGACAGGTCTGCTCCCTGGCTGGCTGGAGGACGTTGGGGTGGAGGATGTTGGGGGTGGAGGATGTTGGACTTATGTGGCACTACCTGAGAGGGAGGCACTGGTGGGCAGGGGCCTGTGGGCTGGGGCAGCTGAAAGTGGGGTGTGGGCAGGCCAGCTGTGCACAGCCATCAAGATTCCTAGGCTCACCTGGTCCCCAGGGCCCCTGGCTGTGGGGACATTGGGGACTCCCTGGGACCATCTCCCACCTATTCAGATGCCACAGTCTGGCCAGAGAGGCCTGGTGTCCTCAGACACAAGTGGCCCCTTCCTTTCCCTCCCGAGGTTCTGTGCTGCTCTGGCTGGGGCTGGCCTTATCTGGAGGGTGGCCCCTGGGTAGGGCATGCAGGAGCCCTGCCTGGGAAGCTGGAAGTCCCCTGCTGAGAGTGGCAGCTCCCGTACACAGGCCCCAGCTCCTGCCTACAGCTCCAGGTCAGACTTCTGCCGTGGGGAGACGTCACCACCACTTTGGCTGTTCCCAGAGCTCTGGAGCAGGGTATTGGAATGCCGTGGGAAGCAAGGAAGGTGCTCCTGCTTGTGGACCTGCAACATGCCAGGCATTGTGCTCAGGGCTGTACAGGTGTTCACTCTTCTGTTCTGCTCAGCACCCCTGCCAGGGAGGTGGCATCTACCCTACCCTACAAATGGAGTACAAGAGAAGGGACTTGTCCCAAGTCATACACCTGGTGTGTGGCAGAGCTGGGATTCAAACCCTGCTGTGTCCAATTCCAAAGCACTTGCCTTTTTTCTTTCTTTCTTTCTTTCTTTCTTTTTTTTAAGGAAAAGAACTAGGGACTGCCTGGGGCTTCTCCCCTCTATCCAGATGCCATCGTCTGGCTAGAGACGCAGACACAAGCAGCTCCTTTCCCATCCTAGGTCTGGTACTGCTCTGTGGGTGCAGGAGGGCCGGGTCACCCTCCAAAGTGCTCAGGGGTTCTCGGTCCCACCCTTAGTTTCAAATTCAGTGGCGCTGGAGTGATCGAGAATTTGCATTTTTAGTAAGTTCCCAGGGGATGTTGTTGCTGCTGGTCCAGGAAACACACTCAAAACCCAACTGTTTTCTTTCTCTCTCTCTTTAAATATTTTCTTTCTTACGAAAGACTTCAAGCCTTGTACTTTCCACATTACCTTCTGTGTGCTCAGGGGATGGGGGGTTGGAGCCAAGCTGTGAGTTTACAAAACCCAAGGAACACCAGTTCTGGGTTCATAAACCACCAGCAATGATTTCCACTACAACCACCACCGCCACTACTACTAGGACTACTGCAGTGCACACTCACTTAGAATTTACTGTGTACCAGGTGGTGTTCTGAGCTCTGTCATGTCAATCCTCCTGTAATTTTCACAGCCACCCTTCATCTCATTCTATTGAGGAGAAAACTGGACCCAGAGGGGGCAAGTCACTGGCTTGGGGTCACACAGTATCAGTGGCAAGGTCAGGACTTGACCAGGTGGTCTGGTGCCAGAGATCATACTCTGAGCCACAGACTCTTCTGCCTCAGGATTAGATGAGGTGGGACAGAAGCTCCTCACCACTCCTAGTAGAAACTGGCTGAATGGCCTAAACCGAAGTCCTTATCCCCTGCCCCACCAATTCTCCATCTGAATTCCCAGTCTCTGTGAACAGCAACACCATCCACCCAGTAACCCCCAGGAATGTGGGTGGATCCATCCCATTCACACTTCCTGAGCACCCCCTCCAAATACAAAAGACGACAAGCCTACTGGCTGACCATGTCTTGGCCCTGTCCTGGCATTTTACGTGGATTACCGTGCACCACACAACAACTCCATTCGGTGGGTGCTATTATGCCCATTTTACAGTAGCAAGAGGTTAAGGAACACGCCCCAAATGACAGAGTCAGAAGAGAAAGAACCAGAGTCTGCCCCTCTCTATCCGCACCAGGTCTGGTACCAGCATATCTCCCTGGGTCAACGGTCACGGCCTCCTCCGTGGCTCCCTTGTTTGATTTCATTCTCTGCCCCACAGTCAGTGCAGTCCTTCTAAACCACAAATCTGATCATGCCACTTCCTTTAAAGCCTTTCACAGGCTTTCCACTGACCTTGGGCCACAGTCTGAGCTCTTTGGCCAAGGCCCTTCCAGGTTGAGCCAGACTTCCCTCTTTGGCCTGCTCTGCCCATCCCCTACTTGTCCTCCATACATCACTCCTGGCCCGGAACACACCACAGCCCCATGTGTTGCTCATGTCTCCAATGTCATTTCTCCCATTACTTGCCAGAATAGCTCCTACTCATCCTTCAAGACCCAACTAAGACATGGACCCTCCCCTGGGAAGCCTTCCTGGCTGCCCACCCTTGGGCCAGGGGTATTTACTTGCTTCAGCACTTAGTGCACTGGGATGGAGCTGTCTGCCCAGCTCTCTCTCTCTCTCTCTGCTAGACTGTGAGCCCCACAAAGTGGAGACCATATTCAATTTGCCTTGGTGCTCCTGGCCCTGGCTCAGGCCAAACCCAGTTAAACTGGACTAAGGTGGATGGTCACCAGCGGCAATGCGAAGAGGCTCTGGACTCTAGGGTGTCCATCAGCAGCTTGTCTCCGGGTCTGATCTTTGCTGGGCATTGGGAAAGGGAAAGATGTGATCTTGTCTTCTTTATTATTTAGCACATGTGCCTCACCCTCTCTGCCCACTGGGGTAGGAAAACACCCATTGATGAACCAAGGGCAAGCTGCCACAGTCTTTCTAGCTGGGGCTGTTGGAAACCACTTGGGGCAGATTTAGCCCTAGTAAACTGCTCTTAACCACTCTCTGAGGAGATCCATGGGCCCCCAGATAATTAGCCGCATGTGTGTGGGAGACAGGTCTATTTTTTCCCAAGGATTTATGAGAAGGGGGAGTATTCTCATTGACCTCCATTTCAGGAAAGGCCTCTTTCTGGAACTCTTGCCGAGTATTCCATCAACAGTACAGCACATATGCTTGCAGTAAGCCTGCTTGACATCATCATACCCAGCATATGTTTCTTGTCTTATACGCATTTTAGCACTTGCTTTGGGGACTGTATGTATTTCTGAGGGTCCCTAAACACAGCTCCGAATGAAGCACTTATAATTCATCCTTCATGAATGTCACCACTGCTCTTTCTAAACATATTTGGAAGTGGATTCAAAGTTTATTTAGAGAAAAAAAATTTTTTTAGTAGACAGAGAGTGTTTGTGAATTCTTCTCCAGACCCCCTCCCCCTAGGGACCTTGGGAACAGCTCCTTCAGCTCACAGACACTGACATCCTCAGAGGAGACCGTGAACGTGTGAACATGGGCCGTCTGTCCGCCCAGGCATTTCTCCAGTTCCTCCTCGGTTTATTCACCTGTTATGCTGTTTCTCCCTCCAACCAATTTCTTTCTTTCCTTCTACTCATGTGCTCATCCATATATCCCGCTGTAGAAAAACTACTCACTACATAGTTCTGAGTGAATGAAAGACTTTATTCACCCAGACAATCAAATATTCACCTAAATATTTGTTCATCTATTCACCCATCTGTTAAGTTATCCATCTCTGTTTCAGTCATCCTTTTGATCACCCATCCTTCCATCCATCCATCCAACCATCTATCTGTCTATCTGTCCATCCAACATTAACCCACTCTGTGCCAGGCACTGGGGATACTCAAATAAATACATCTGGTTCTTGTTCTTGCGCAGCTCATGAGGAGCTGGGGGATGATATGCAAACAGCCAATTAGAGCCCAGCATGGGAAATGATCTTAGAGAGATGTGCAGGAGCTGTGGGCGTCTGGGGAAGGAGCATGGATGCCTGGAAGCAGGGCTGGTACAGAAGCAGAGATAAAGCCATCCACAAATGGAAAACCTGCCCACCCTGCCTATAGCCCAGAACTAATGAGGTGGCAGCTTGGGGTGAGTGGAGTCAATAGCCCCTCTAAGGCTTGAAATTCCACCTCTGCCTTGCAGATATTTTCTGTCAGAAACAGACTTCTTGATGGGGCCCACTCAGATTTATCACTCTCTAGTGATCTTTCATCCCCATTCTGCAAAGGACAACCAGGGACTCAGGAGAGGGGACAGGCAGAGAAGAAGCAGCAGAACCTCCATATCAGAGTCTGAGGACTGGCGGACAATCCCTGTAGGCTGCTGCAGCTGTTGGCCATTGGGGAGCCCTCAGGACAGCACCAGCCACTGGCCTACCTGCTCCCACTTTGAAAGCTTCCATGGTGCTTGGGACCTGGGCCTGATCATTTGGGATCAGGGCTCTCCCTGTACACCATGTGTCCCAGAGTTAAACAGAAACCCCTGGCAGGTAAGTTGTGATCCCTCTCTGGGAAGCAGAGAGCTCAAAGGACCCCTCAAACCCTGATATTTTAGCACCTCCCTTCTCCTGTTCCCATGCCAAGGGCTGAGAACAAGGACCTTGCTTACAGAGCAGGGACCATGCCTATCAAACTCTAGGCTCTGGCCAGGCCTTAGGCTCTGGAACATGCAGAGAGTGGCCATGGTTCAACAACCATCATGGGAGCTGGACTGACCGACACTGCCTCACCTGGGTGATGATGGCAGGGCCCTCCACAGGGTAGGGCAGTCCCTCTGCCCTCTCTGGCTGAGGGTTCCCCCTTCATCACAGGTTCATCTTCCATGCCTCCCTCTTCCACACACACCCATTCAATTATAAGTCCTGCCCATGGTCTCTGTAATCCCTGTCAAATGGGCCCTCTCAGCCTCACTGCCTTCAACCATCTGCAGCAGCCTCCTCATACAGCCTCCCTTCCTCCAGGCTGGCTTCCCCATCTGACCTCTTCCCTGGTCCCCTCATCCAAGGCACCTTTCTAAATCTGGGCATGCCACTCTTCCCTAAGAGAACAAAATCAAAGCCCAGGGCAACTTCCTTAGCACAGAAGCAGGATGGTAAAAAGAGATCTGGGTTCAAATTTTGCTCTCTCACATACTATCCAGTGAGCTTGGGTAACTCTGGGCCTCAGTTTCCCCATCTGTAAAATGGACATATTGATACCTTTCTCACAAAGCAGTTTTTGTTAGAATTATGGCTGTAATATAAAGTAAAGCTTTTTCCCAAAACAATGCCTCAGAAAGGAAGGAGTCATTTTATATTCAAGTCTTTACAGAAGTCTTTCATTTTATATGGTGTGTGTTCAATAATTTATTTAAAAAAATAACAACAAAGTACCATTTGGTGAAAACACACAACCTAAACCAATCCTAATCAACATTAGTTCTAGATGTTTATAGAGGTAACCCAAGGGATCTATTTAAAAAAAAAAAAAGAATCCAGGTATTTAAGGATGGGAGATGGAATGTATACATTTATCTCGACTACTTCCAGAAACCTGAGCTCCAAGGGCAAACAGGTCAGGAGAGGAAATACTAGCAACAATATTTAGGAACCTGGGAAGTAGACAAATGAGGGATTACTGCCTGTGCAGAAATGGGACAGCCAATATATATATTTTTTAAACATCTTTATTGGAGTATAATTGCTTTACATTGTTGTGTTAGTTTCTGCTGTATAACAAAGTGATTCAGCTATATGTATGCATATATCCTCATATCCCCTCCCTCTTGCGTCTCCCTCCCACCCCTCTAGGTGGTCATAAAGCACCGAGCTGATCTCCCTGTGCTATATGGCTGCTTCCCACCAGCTATCTATTTTACATTTGGTAGTGTATATATGTCAATGCCACTCTCTCACTTCATCAGCCAATATTTTAAGCCAGGACTGGGGACACCTCAAGAGCAACCCAACCTACAACACAGAACAAACACCCAAAGCCCAGGAACTGGCAGCACCAGGTACCTGATGAGCTGGAATCTAGACCAGAGGTCTCAAGCCATGGCCCATGGGCCAAATTTTGCCCACCCTCCATTTTTGTAAATAAAACTTTATTAGGACACAGCCATATTCATTTGTTTATGAACCGTCTATGACTGCTTTTATGCTACAAAGGCAGAGTTGAGTAGTTGCGATGGAGATGGTATTGGCAACTAAAGAGCCCATGTGTTCTGGAGCCCGCGCGCCACAACTAGAGAGAAGCCCGCGTGCCTCAACGAAAGATCCTGTATGCCGCAACTAAGACCAGATGCAGCCAAACATAAATAAATAAATATTACAAACCCCATGATAGCAAAGATTAAAATTCCACTGGAAAGAGTTGTGAGAGAAAGGTTGGGGGAAGTCTCCAAGAAAGGAGAACAAGACAAATAGATGCAGATGACTGGAAAGAAGAGATAAGAAAATCAGTCCAGGAAATCATGATTAGACAAGGGACTGTCCCCCCTCTCCTTGCCCCTCAATAAAAAACAAGCAAACAAAACAAAATCAAAAACACCCACCCAACCAACCAACCAAACAAACAAAAAAACTTCAGAAAAAGGGAACAAAGAAATTTGCAGGAGAAATTGTTAAAAAAAAAATTCAAGAAATTTGGTTTTCTGAGAGTCCAGCTCAGTGAAAGAAAATAGACCTTGGTAAGGCACTTCAAGTTGAAATTTCAGAACTCTGGGGTTAAACAGATGATTCCAAAAACATCCAGAGAGAAAATGGCAGGTTTCACACAAAGGACTGAGAAAAAAGGAAGGCTTTGGACTTCTAATAGATAATGCCGAAAATTGAAATATCAAGAAGTTGCAGGATATTCATGTTATTTAGAGGAAAGTGATAATTACCAACAGATCCCCTCTATTTGTCAGGTGCTATGCCAGGAACTGGGGATAAAGTGGGAGTAAGATAGCATAGCCTCCACCATCATTACAGACTAGTGGGGGAGACAGGCACTGGTCCAATAATGTACCAAATTACAGATGGGTAAGTGCTATGAAGGAAAAGTATGGGGACCTCTTACAGTATATGATAGGTGAACACAACTGACCTGGAGGGTCTGGGCTTCCTTGAGAAACCTATGCTTAAGATGAGGTCAGAGAGATGCCCGGAGCTGACTGGGCAGAGAGGAAGGGCATTGCAGGCAGGAGGAACAGCAGGTACAAAGGTTTTACAGTGAGAGGAAGTAGCAGGGCTTCAACTTTGCACCCCCTTCGGAATCACCTGAAATGATCTTGTAACAGATGGCTGGGTCTCACCCCCAGAGTCTCTGATTTAATAAGTTTGGGAATTTGAAATTCCAAAAATTCCCAAATGATGTTGATGCTGTTAATCCAAAACCACAGTTTGAGAAGCACTGACCTAAATGTCTGCAGAGCCTAATCGTAAGGAATTTGTATTTTATCCTTCAGGCTAGCGGTTCTCAAACGGGAGAATCGTCTGGGCACTGGTTGAGCTTACAAATTTCCAGGTGCCCCCCCTCCCCCTTAGGCTGGGCAGGGCCTGACAATGGGTATTGACTTGGATGCCCATGGTCCCAAAGGCCACTTGAGGGCTGGGGGGCGGTGGGACGGGCAGGCACCTCTTGCAGCAAAGCAGTGAGGAGAGGATGGGGCCTCACTAACCCCAGCAAAGGGACTCAGGTGTAAAGGGCAGGATGGTTTCTCGAGACAGACAGGGCAGGCCTGAATATATAGCTTGAGGACAACAAAAGCAGAAGAGTATGTAGGAACCCAGCCAGCCCGGAGGCTCTGGCCTTGGGGGTCCCAGATCAGATTTCAGTCTCCCCAGCCAAAAAGCACTGTTAGCTTTTTTGTCAGTCACAAAGCCCTCCTCTAGGTGGCCAATTTCAGGTTTCAAGTGTCAGCTGGATTTCTGCTCCTGGTCCCCTCAAACCCTCCTGAAAGTTCACTGCCAAATTGATTTCCAGATTTTGTGAAACAAATTTATTCCCAGGTGAAAACTACTCTATCTGATTTCTTCTGTGGATGACTCAGCCAAGATAGAAATCTGCTGTGTCTGACTTCAGAATCCACCAGAGTCAGCTTCCATTTCTAAGACAACTGGACGAAGCCTCAATTCCAACTGTATCTTATCAGATGGAGTGGGCCAGCCTTGGCCTCTCCAAGACCCAGGCCCCAGGATCCTCCTGCCAGCAAGGAGGGAGTCAACTGCAGACCCTGCAAAGCACTCAAGCCTCCCCAACTTCCCACTGGGAGAGGCCTGCTATTTCTTGGCCAGAATAAGAGCCAACAAAGGTCCAAAAGGGCCCCACACCCATGAGGCCTTTATTGACCCTGAGTCATGCCTGCCCCTTGGACCCTCCCTGGGCAGTCTCAGTCCACCCACATTTGGACACAGGATGAGGCTCCAATGAAAGGCTGCCCACATAGCTGCCCATGCGACATGGTGCCATCAGGAGAAAGTTCCAGTAATTGGGGGCCTGTGCAATTCCTCCTGGCTGGCTGGTCCCAGGAGGGCATGTGTTTGATGGGAGATGTGGTTCCTGAAGGCATCTCAGGGACTCTGGGACCCACATACTGCTGTCCTCCCTCTGCAGGGCCTGTGAGAGAAGGGCCTAGGGACTCCTGCCATTTTCAAAGGCCCGCCCCCACTTTATGAAGCACCGACCTCCCTCCACCCCCAACATAGTGTACTTCTGTGAGTTTTGAACTCCTTCTGTTTCTTCAATCCTCAGAGCAACCCTGTGCAGCATTACTCATGCCTTCTATGCCACTTAGCGTAGGTCCTTCTCCTGCTCAAGTGCTCCAAGTCTTCCTCTGCACCCAGGTCAAGACCCGTCACCTTGCCCTGGCCTAACCACACTGTTGAATCTGTCCCATGGTTACATCTTTGACCTCATTTCAAATCCCCCCAGTAAACCACACAGGGCTCCTTCCTGCTAGAATGTAAGCTCCTCAACAGGCCAGATCTTGTCTATCTTATTTCCTAGTGCTTGGCATAGAGTAGAGCTCAGAAATATTTGTTGTGCAAATGAAATGAGA
This sequence comes from Tursiops truncatus, assembly GCF_011762595.2. NCBI lineage: Eukaryota > Metazoa > Chordata > Mammalia > Artiodactyla > Delphinidae > Tursiops > Tursiops truncatus. Next base: position 152,570,519 of record NC_047036.1, read on the forward strand.
AAACGAAGGCCCACAGAGAAGTGACTTGCCCCACATCACAAGCTGACAGAGGCCTGTCAGGCCTGGGCATTGGCCCGGTACTGGCTTGGCCAGCTTGGGGTGGCTCTGTGTGGCCAAGAACTCTGATGAGTGTTTCCTGGTCAGAAGAACCTTGTGGAAGGCAGAAATGCTGCTTCTGGGCTTATCTTGCAGAGACAGTGGTTGCAGAGCCTGCAAACCAGGTAGCAGAGTGCAGTGGTCATGCGCAGAGACTCTGAAGCCAGACAGACCTGGGCTGACCCCTAGCTCTGCCACTCCCTGACCGAGTGGCCCTGGGAAGGTCACCTAATCTCCCTGAGGCTCAGTTTCCCAGTCTGTAAACCTGGGATCACACGGCATCTACCTTCTCGACTTGTGAGGCTTATGTTAGACTTGGAGTATCAAGCACTGAGTACAGTCCTGGCCCTTAATAACACTGCAGTGAAAGTGAAAACGCTGCTCTGCCTGCCAGGGGCTGAGACATGGAGCTCACAATCCAGGCCACGTGCCACCAGGGCTCTGTAAGTGGTCTACAGAGAATCAGCAGCCCCCAGAGCAGGCAATGGTGGCACATTGGGAAGGGTCCTTAGGGGAGGGCTCCAAGGACAGAGACAGCCACCAGCAGGAGGGTGGGGCAGGCACAAATGCCACAGGCACAGGAGTGTGGACACATACACTTGGTTTCTCAGTTTCGGGCACAGCTGGGACATCCGCATGGTTTTTCATCTTTTAATCCCATCTGTTATCGGCTGCTGGGAAATAGCCAAGCCCAGTCTCCAAGCTGGCAGAACTTTCCTCTGAATTCCACAAAGAGAACAAAGAGTTCTGAAAGACGACACAGCTGTCCAGACTGGCAGGGGCAGGGCCAGGCTGGAGGAAGGCACATGAAAGCCAAGCAAACTCACTTGGCCAGGAGGATGGGCACAACTGCCGGGAGGCTGACCAGCTGGCCTGCCAGGGACAACCCTGGGCTCTGGGACTTCAGGAGTCTGAGAGGTGTCTTCTCTTTGAGGAATACCTTTTGTGTTTGGGAACTCAGGAGGCACCTGGTGGTGTGAAGGTCCTGGTCCAAGACCACCCCAGAATGCAAGGGGGGTGGCTTGGCTAGGTCCCCTCTGGGTGACCTCCCAGACACCAAAGCTACCCCCTTTCCCAGAGCTTGGAGTAGTCAATGGTCATTGGTGGCTGCTCTAAACCTTCTGATCACCTCCTCACATTTGGATGCTTTCCCACAGCATAAACCCAACTTTCCAACACTGGTTACAAACTTCCCTCCTTTCTTGGGGTTAGGGGTAGGTGAGATTTACATTCCACGGCTCAGACCCATCTGACTCAGAGCTGAGTTAGGTGAGGGCAGAAGCGGGGCTCAGGGCTTCCGATCTGCAGGTGGAGGTAGTGTGATTCTAAGCCAGCAGCCTTGAGGAAGCTTCCTGATCTGGTGCGAGTGCTCCTGGCAGGCTGGTTCAGAGGTGTGGTGCAGGAACCCATTCCCAGAAGCTCCTCCTCCTAGGGCTTCGTATCCCTTAATAAATCTTTTTCCTTTCTTCTTAAATTAGCTAGAGTGGATTCATGTCTGCAACCATGAATTCTAACAAACTCTTCCGACGACTCCCTGTCAGAGTTTCAAGCTCTCCTGCCTACATGCATAAGCAGGTTACAGAGATAGACTCATTTAGCAAAAATCACAAGGCTGCCATTTTGGTCTATATTTGATTTTTTGACAGAGATGTGCTTCAAAGTAGGCTTTCTTTACTAGGAGAAAAGAGAGTGCAAGCTGCAGAGTAAATGGTGACTGACAGTCAATTTCAGGGCCAGAGAGACAATAAGGAGTGGTGGGGACTGTGGCACACTGGAGATGGTATACTCTAAGGGGGCAACTAATACGCAGTCACAACAGACTGTTTCCAGATCCTTCCATTTTCTAAGAGAAGGAGGAAATCAGAATTTTTATGTAAGATGTCCCATATCTTTAATTATTTTGCAAACAGAAGGAAGGTCAAAACCAAAAAAACCCCAGAAGCAACACATTTAAATCTGGGTTTGGCCTGTGGTTGCCCCTTTGTGACTATAGGATCAAGTTCCAGCCTTTTATTATGGCATTTAAAGTTCTTTACATAAATCCAGCCTCATTTCCTCCCACCCGTTCCCTTCCTCCCCTCCCCCACCTCTGCATGCACAGACCCCTTACCCTGTGCCCCATCCTTTCCTTATTCCCCTGCCTGGCAAAACATCTACGCATCCTCTAAGATTATCCGAGTAATCAATCCTTTGTGAAATGCACCCCCATCTCTTGAATCCCAGATATCCAGTCTTGGGGCTCCCACAGTCCCCTATATGTCCTTTCATCCTGATGCTTCTCATCCTGTGAGAATCACCAGGGCCTCTGTGTCCCCAGCCCAGTGCCAGGAGCGTGTCCACCTTTAGAGAAAGCCCAGGTGGTGGGCTGGCCCTCTGAGGAGGTGGGCTGCTCCCCACGTCTCAGAGCATGCCCATCCTAGTGGAATGGGGTGTGTGGGGTTCAGTTTAGAGAACCCAGCATGGGGAAGGCAGACCTGCCCTTCTTCCTGCCTCAATGACATGGGGAGCCCCACACCTGGGTGGGGACCTTGAGGGTAGCCACAGGGCAGCTGGCCTCACTGTCTGATGAGTGAGCCCCTGGCCAGCCCTCCTTCCAGAGCTTGGAAAAATCTGCGCACCTTCAAGGAGAGCGTTTCCCTTTCTCCTCTGGGGAGAAGCTGGGCCAGCACATGGCCTTGTCCCTGTCCTCCACCGCCTGCCCTCAAGCTGCAGCCTCAGCAGCCATGTCCCTTCTCTGCCTCCCTCTCTAACTGCAGATTCGCTCTCCTCCTGTTCTGCTGAGTGGGCTGGTGATGCATTTCAGTTCACCCAGCTCTAACCAGGCTCACCTCATATTCATTAAGCTCCGACTCTGTGCTTGCCAGAGTGCTGGGTGTGCTCATATCTCAGGGAAGCCTCACAATGACGCCTGACGTTGGTTTCATGCCTGTTTTACAGACATGAAACCCAGGCTCAGAGCGGTGAAGTGACCTACCCAAGGAGTGCACCTGACCATGGCCCTGATGCCCATTCTGCCCTCTTTCCAAAAGAAATGATTCCCAGCTGTGGGGCAGGAAGGGAGCCACCAGGAGGACTGGCCCACCTCTCCGTGTCTCCTGCTCCCGCACTGAATGGAAACGAGCTCATGGGAACATGTCCAGGTCAGCATTTCATGGGGTGTGGCTCCATGATTGCCACCTGCACATGTGAGAGCCTACAGCTGGGGAGCACTACCTACGTAGCATCCCCAGAGTGCTTTTCCTAAGTTGAGCTTTCTCTTGAACGTGGGAAATCTGAAGGGAGGGACGCTACCCTAGAAAAGCACTACTGGCCCTTGACCTTAACTTTCCTCTGCATTCAGACAACAATGAACCTCACAGATGACAGGAACCAGGAGTCTAGGGTAGTGCCAGTATTTTCAAATGTTGTTTCCTCGAACTCTTAGAAGGTGCGGATATTATTACTAATTTTACAGATAAGGCGATAGAGCCCAAAGAGGAGGCCTTCCTGAGGCCTTACACATGCCGTAAGAGATGGCGATGGGACTCCCAACCCGGGCAGTGGACCTCCAAGCCCATGCCTTCCCCACAGATCCCCAGATCCCCGGACCTGGATCAGCCTGGGCACAGTCCCAATTTTCTTCAAGGCAAGAATTGCTCCCTCAGTAGATGGAGATGGCACCCCCTAAGGCAAGGGGGCTTGGCTGGTGGGAAGGCCCTATGCCAGACCCAGAGCTGGTCATGGCTAAGGACAGATGGAACAAGATGGGAAGGTGAGGCTTCCGATTCCTGAGGGCCAGCCACTGTGCACCAACAAAGAGGGGCTTTCAGAAGCAAAAAGTTTTCTAATTAAATGAAAGGTGGGATTTCACAGGAATGTCACATTTTGAACCTTCTACTCACTCAGACCTTTGAATAAAAATTATGTGCTCATAATTATTTTGGAGTAGATAACATAATTTCCAAATCAAAACTGTGCTTTTTGACTTAAAGTGATAGAAGAACTTTCTGTCACCTCTTGGTGACTAGGAATCTCGTGGGGGCATAACGAAATTTTCATCCAGTGCCAGAGGGAGAACGTGCCCCTTGAGCAGGTGTAAGGACCAAGGAAGACAAAAATTAAGGCGGAAAAAAAAAAAAAAGGCAGCAGATGCTGAGATCACATGAATGAACTGGATATACTTGGGCACACACTGGTTATTCCCTCCTGAACCTCTGAGCCAGGGCAAGTGGTCTGGTCTACATTTAATATATGGAGGTCCTCATGCTAGAATTTGCCAATGCTTCCAGACATATATGAGATGGCAGCTTCAGTATATCTCTAGAGAAGAGAAGAGAGTTCAAGAGGAGTTTCTGCCCAGCTGTTGTCAGTACAGACTGACAAATCAGGGGGGAGGGTGTGCAAGAAGCCTGGAGGAATCAGAATTACCATTTGGACACTGATAATTTGCAAAGTTATTGCAAAATGCTAGTTTGCTCATATTATGTGAGCTATAATTAATCTACCATGTCTTTGTAAAGAATTCCAAATGATCCAGAGTGTGCAACTAACTCTCACCTATCATCAGCTTTTTAGGTGGCCATGTCTGGTGTCTGGTTCTGAGCTTTGTGTTGCCCTATACGAGCTGGTACGCTAATCAGGAAAAAAGCCCTCTGTGACATGAGCAGGATATGCTGAGAGGGGCACAGAGTTTTGGTGCTCTGGGGAGGGGAAGGTGAAGTCAGGACTTGGTACAGGCTGTGTCTTAGTCTGTTTGAGCTGTTATAACAAAGATACCATAGACTAGGTGGCTCCTAAACAACAGAAATTTATTTCTCATGGTCTGCAGGCTGGGAAGTCCAAGGCCACGAGCCAGCAGACTGAGTATTGGTGACAGCCTGTTTCCTGGTTCATAGACAGCCATCTTCTGCTATGTCTTCACATGGCAGAGAGAAAGGGTGAGGGAGCTCTCTGGGGTCTCTTACAAGGGCACTAATCCCAGTTTTGAGGGCTCCACCCTCACCACCTAATTGCCTCCCAAAGGCCCCATGTTCTAATACCATTACATTGGGGGTTAGGATTTCAACATATGAATTTTGAGGTGACATAATACCTTCAGCCTATAGCAGGCTAGCACACACACTAGGTGTTAAGTAACATCTAAAAGAATCCAGCTGTTCCTAAAAAAGTTAAACATAGAGTTACCGTAAAACCCAGCAATTTCAATCCTAGGCATATAGCCCAAACAATTGAAAACTAGCATTCAAACAACTGCTTCTACATGAATGTTCATAGCAGTATTATTCACAATAGCCAAAAGGTGGAAACAACCCAAATGTCCATCAATGGATGAATGGATAAAGTGTGGCATATCCACACAGTGGGATATTCGGCTATAGGAATGAAGTACTGATACACAGTACAACGTGGATGAACCTTGAAGAGAGCTTGTTAAAATAAAGCCAGACACAAAAGGTCACATATTGTATGATTTCACTTACATGAAAAGCCCAGAATAGGCAAATCTAGAGACAGAAAGTAGATTAGTGGTTTCCAGGGAGTAGGGATGGGGGGGTAGGGAGTGACTGTTAACAGGTATGGGGCTCCCTTCTGGAGTGCTGAAAATGTTTTTGTACTAGATAGGAGTGATGGTTACACAACACTGAATTGTTGTGTAAATCCCACTGAATTGCTCACTTAAACTGGCTAATTCTGTGTTATGTGAATTTCACCTCCATAATTAAAAAGAGAGAATCCAGCCAATAGTTCATCTTGCTTCTGGCAGTGCAGCCTCTGTTTCATCTCTGGCCTAATGATGCTTTTAAAAATAAACAAAAATTAAACTGGGAGAGGGGAACTGGCTAGGATAAGAGTGTAGAAGGAAGAAAAGAGCAAAGCCAAAACAAGTGCAGCTTCGGTGCAGCTGGTTTTCCAATCCCTCTGTTTTCCTGAGGGATGGTTTTCACTTGTAAAGAATAAAAATACTTCTCTGGAAAGCCAACGGCTCAGAGCAGCAGATACAGGAATCACGCAGATCTCTCCCCTCTGTCGCTGCCCACAGTGGAACTCGATTTTCCAGCGGGGGGAGGCCCAGAGGACATCAGGAAATCAGCAGCCTGCAGGGTGCAGCCTCTGGGGGCTGCGCTTCTCAGAGGGGTCTGAGTGTGGAGACATGGGTGTGTGGCGAGAAGGGCTCCTCGGCTGCCTGTCTCGCTGCCAGCTCGCAGGAGGTATGCTTCGTACATAACGGGTTTCTACCACTTTTTCGCACTGGAGGCAGGCTCTGATGGCAAAGTCCAGACATCATCTCTCCCCAGCTTTAAGATTAGTTCCATAAAATGGAGTGAATTCAAACACATGAGACCCTTCCACAAGCTGGGCTGGCTGCCAGGCTCTCCAGAGCTCCAGAGTGGGAGGTGCATCCTTCCAGATCCACGAGCCCCTGCTCTGGGGTATGTGGGTTCTGCAGGGTGGGGGTGGCACTGCGGGGTAGGGAGCACTGAGGGGGCTGAGGGCACTGCAGGGTTGCAGAGTTGCACTGCGGTGTGGGGGGCATTATGGGGTGGGGGGCAATGCAGGGGCTCTCCGTGGCACCTGAGGATTGGAGGTGTCTTCCCTGCCCCAGAGACTGAGGCTGCTTCCCCGACTCTCTTCCTCTGGGCACAAAAGCATCATTCACTGTCGACCATTAGTTTTCGGTGATGAAAAGAGGTTCACGGGGTCATGGAGGAGTCAAAATAATAATAATGAGAATTAGGGTACCTGATATTTTTTAAGCAGTTACCATGCATGCGGTGGGCACCGTGCTAAGTGCTTTGTGTGGATCGTTGCATGCAGGCTTCCAGAGAACTCCATGAAGTAGGAACCATTATCCCCCTGTTATCATTGAGGAAATTGAGGATTGGGGAGGTTGAGTGAGGTACTCGGGGTCCTGTATCTTGGGCTCAAACTCCTGAGGTGTGCGGCCCAGGTGTGTGTCTGGCTGATTCCAGGTGGAGGGGAGGGGGAGGGGGTGGGGTTCCACCCAGGCAGTCTCTCTCCAGGGGCCTTGCTCTTAACTACGACTTTCTACACCCAGAACCCTCGGTGCTCCCAAAGCTTCTTTGCACACCACCCTGGAGGAAGCCAGACAGTGCAGAGAGCATAGGCGAGAAAGCCATACAGACCTGCCCTAGGGGGACAGTGACACCTCAGCTGGTCACTCTGAGCCGAACTTCTATGACACTGGGAGGTGCAGGGAGATAAGAAAGGCTAATCAAGCATCCAGATGTACCCCAGGCACAGACACGTGTCCCCCCCTCTTCAGCCTGTGCAACTAACACCAAGGGAAGGCTTCCCCAAACAGTGTGGTGCAGTGGTTTAGATCCAAAGGCAGCAAGTCAGGCAAAACGAGCCATGGCTGAAATCCTCTTGGGAAAGCCTAAAGAAGATGTCCTGCTTGAAGCAGCATCCAACCCCTTAAGGAGAGAGACCAGCAGGCTTTTCTTCCCTGAGCTGGTTGCTCCTGGGTGTGCACTGACACCAGATGAAACAGTCGCTTCTTTCTGGTGGAAATCATGTATTTAAACCCTAAATAATCCCTTGGGACCATACAGAACAAACCCAACCACCCCTCACAAAGGCTCCAAATTGACAGGCAAAGCCACAACCCTAGTTCTGCATCTCTGTGAGATGTGTGTTCCTCAACCCTCTGCCATCCTGGAAGCCTTCTTCTAGCCCTGTCCCATCTAATAGCATCCTTCCCTCTACACTGTGGTTCCCAGAATTGAGTCCTCAGGGCAAGCTTCAGAGGGGAGCAGGATAATCTCCCTTGTTGAAGATATTATGCTCCTGTTATTACAGCCTCAGATCCTGCCCTAACATGCAGGCAGTCAAAGCCAAGATGAGATTCTCACCCAGCCTTTATGCTGCTCCTCTCCGGGTCTCAGCTCATCCATATGTAAAGTGCGCACAGGTCTGCCCTGTTTCTGTCCAGTTGATCTGGTATGGGGGTATGAGTGGGAAGGTGCAGGCTGTAGGAGTGAGGCCCTCGGCATCCCTGGCTGTGCAGTGGAGATGCATTCTCACTAACTTATAGCCAACTAGACATGGTTGGGAGGGTAGACAAGAGATATATGACTTAAAATACCAAAGATTCACTAATGTGCTAGAGTAAACATGAGCTGGGGCCGTGAGTCTGCCTGCTCCTTAGTGGGCCTCGATTTCCACAGACCTGGTGTGGTATGAGAGCCTCCAGCTGGGCTCCTGAGTTTGGTGGCTAAGGACTTTCTAGTACTCAAGGGCTCCTGAATGCAAGCTCAGGCTGTTTTTTATTTTTTCCCCCCAGCACTGGAGCGAACACTTGGCTCTGTGGAGTTTCAGAGAGATGGTGCATTCTGGCATCTTATGGGTACCCTGAGGGATTTTCGGGAGAATTTGGACCATGCAAGATTTTTGCCTTATGTAATTACTTTAGAACAAAAATCCCACCTAAAATATGACTTTGTAACAATGACTTATTTTGTATCTGCCCCCTGGCAAGGCAGGGGTCTGGGTATTTTGGTTACTCATATCTCTAGGGCACAGTTTAGTCACTGGGATGTCTCAGGAGAAGGGCTGGCTGGCTGGGTGCATGGATGCGTGATGAATGGATGGGTGGGGGATGATGGAATTGGAGCTTGAGGCAAGGATGGGTCTGGCTGAGAATGAGGACACCTCTCTGACCAGCATCACCAAAAATGCACCCACATAAGAATAATAGACAGATTTCCGAAAGGCGTGTGTCAGAACAGCTTTACTCGTGTCTCCAGAGCGGAAGTCATACAAAAGGTAATGAAAGCTGGTCGTCTGGGCAGTTAACTTTCACTCCTGCTTTTGCCTCGGAGGCAGGAAGAGCCCCACTCAATACATGCACTACAGCAACAAGCCGGCTTTTGGCTGCAGTCGGGGTTGCTCCTCCTCTGCTTTCCCATCCTCTAGGTCAGGGCCTCTCAAACCCATCTGCGGATCTTGTTAAAATACAGGGTCTGGGGCAGAGGTCTGAGGCAAGGCCCCAATTTTCCCAAGAGGAGCTGTCGCATGGCTAAGGGCACAGGGGGACTATCTACCAAGATTCCAGGAGTGGCAAACAGTACGGTGCAACTGTGAGTCTCACCCAGGTGAATTGAGAGTCTAGTCTCCGAGATAGAGGTGGACATGCCCAGCTTTTCCTAAAAGATGCTCCCACCTTCCATCTAAAAATTCACACCATCATTGTTCTTTTTTTGAAAAAGGACCGTGAGATAAAGCACCCATAGCTGATGTGTACTGGTCAGGGGAGCCGGGATGAAAGTCTGGATTCAAGTCAGACTAGACGTCTCGCCAACCATGCCCACTAGCTCTACTCCTCCATTCTGATGACAAGGAGGCTAAGTCCCTTGTGCTGAGACACTTGGGCTGACCTCCCCCAGGCCACGCAGATGGTGAGCAGGGCCTGGCCCCATCTCCCTACTCCCTGTCCCCTGCTCTCTCTGCTGGTCTTTACAGAGAGAATGGAAACCTTGACCGGGGAACAGAAGACAGTTCCTGCTTCTCACTGAAAACAGCCCTTACCCACCCTGAGCCGAGACCCCCTGGCAGGCCCTGCAGTTGCCCAAGGACCACTGGCCCCTCTCCCAGACTCCAGCCCGAATGGCGCTGCAGAGCATTTATAAGCCTCTGCCCCACTGTGCCACAGAGTCCACATTTTGTTTTCAAAACCTACACGTAAACATAGACAGCTGACAAAGACAGGGAGGCAAATGTTTTTCCATGTAAGGTTGTGCTTTGGGCTTTGCTCCAGGTTCTGGGCGGGGGAGGCTGGGGGAGACCATGAGTGTGGACGCTGGGCCCCATGTGTGGCCTGCCTGTGTGACCACAGGCTGGTCCCTCTCCATCTGAGCCTGAGTGATCTGGGCCTCTGTTATCCCCTGACCCCACTGGCCACCACTTGCCTCCCCTCTCCCTCACCTCCAGCACATTATTCTCTGTGCTGTTCCTCTAATACAAGGGACCCTCTCCTACCTCAGGACTTTGCACTTGCTGTTCCTGCTGCCTGAAACACTCTTCCTCCAGATGGCCACCTGGTGAATTCTGTCACTTCCTTCACTTCTTTTCTCAAATGTCACCTTCTCGTTGAAAACTGTCACGTCCTCCCCCGCAGCCCCCCGCCCCAGCACTCCGGGCTGTCTTCACTTTATTTATTTATTTATTTATTATAATGCACTAACCTTCCAGCATATTGAAACCTTCTTTACTGCCTATCTTCCCCAACCAGAATACAGCAGGGATTGCTGTCTGTTTTGTTACTATCTCTCCAGGGCCCAGACCTGTGCTGAGCACACAGTAGGCACCCAATCAGTATTTGTTGACAATACCTGCCTGTGATGCCCACATGGTCACCTCTGGGAGTTGACGTTTGTGAACCAGATATAAGAGCCAGAAGGTGTGAGCATGTAAGGTGCCCCGCACGACACGGTGTTGTGTCAAGTATGTCCAGCACTAGTGAGTAGCTGATCTGGCACAGAAAAGGTCTGGGGAGGGGGTGGTAGTTCCCACGTTAAAAACGTTCAATGTGCAGTCTCATTGCGTGTGCCTGCACTTGGTGGAGTGAAGCTGCCAAGCCCAGCAGGTAGCCCCGGACACTCCAACCAGTGGGACATGGGAAATGCAGCATCACTCAACCTGGAGCAACGAGCTGTGCTTCTGCCTAGGGCACCCGCAGACATGGAGGGGGCCCTTGCACCCCTGCTTGGGCTGCCCCTGCCTGGCTGGATGGACCTGGTCAGGCATGACCAGGAACAGAGCAGAGACCCGCAGCATCCTGGGAGGCCACCTGCACACCAGTGGGGGCCAGGATGGTGAGACCAGGGGAAACAGGCTCAGGGGGGTAAATACAGGAGAGGTGGTATGGCCCAAGGAGAAGGATGCTTGCTGCTAGAGATTCCACAAAGTGGAATTTCTAGAGGCTGTAACCTGGCCAGAGGGTACTCCTCATACCAGGCCTGCCACAGAGCTCCAGGTGAGAGACACTGTTCTCAGTGCAAATGTCCCTTTGTCTCAGGTCATGGGGGAACCAGAGTGATGCCCAGCAGCCCTCATCAGAAGCAGCTCAGCAAAGGAGTCAGAGAACTTCCACTCTGACAGTCCCCTGCCAATCAAAGAGCTCAGCTGATGGAGTCAGGAGGACAGAGGTGCATACCCATCACTGCCCATGTCCAGTTGTGTGACCTTGGACAGGCCCTTCACCTCCCAGTGCTGTACTCTCTTCGTCTGCAAAGCAGGACCTAGTATGAGAGGCTGATGTGAGTAGTAACAAGAAAACCCCCACATAGAACCAGCACAAGATGAGGATGGAGCAAGCTCTTGGGAACATTTACTTATTTAAAAAAAAGAAGATGGCTGTGATATGCCTATAATTCTCAACCGTTTCTTTTTGCAAGTCCCCCTTTCTATTTATACGTACGCTTATTAAATAAGAAATCAGGCTTTATTAATATATAATATGTAGACCGCCAATAGTACCTGTAGGAGGAAATGATTAAAACACAGGGGAAGGGCTTCCCTGGTGGCGCAGTGGTTGAGAGTCTGCCTGCTGATGCAGGGGACACGGGTTCGTGCCCCGGTCCAGGAGGATCCCACCTGCTGCGGAGCGGCTGGGCCCGTGAGCCATGGCTGCTGAGCCTGCGCGTCCAGAGCCTGTGCTCCGCAACGGGAGAGGCCACAGCAGTGAGAGGCCCGCGTACTGCAAAAAACAAAAACAAAAACAAAAAACACAGGAAATAATAGAGACAGATTTCCAGAATTAAACAAGATGAACGCTCTCAGATTGCAAAGGCCCACAGAACACCAAATAGAGTTAAGAAAGAACTCATACCTCAACATGTTATAGTGAAACTGAAGACTATCAGAGACAGAGAGAGGCCTAAAAGTCTCCACAGAGAGCAGAGCATGTGATAAAGGAACAAAACACCACCAGATGGACACCACGCTTTCCAACAGCAGCATTGCCTGCAAGATGATAAGGGAGCAATGGTTTTGGGAATCAGTGTGAGTATTGAAGCACTAAGTACTGAACTTTGAACCTTGAATTTTACATCCAGTCAAACTGGCATCCAAATGTGAGGAGATGACCAGGACATTCTCAAACACGTAAGGCCCTAGATGGTGTGCCACACAAAGACCCATGTGGGAAACCATCCTGGAGGAAGATCTCAGACAAGAGAATAGACAAACCCAAGAGATGCCCCAAGAGTCGTGATCAAGGGGTGGTCAGATTCCCAAGAAAAGACTGTTGGCCGGCCACCCCTCCCCCACCCCACCACCTAATTAGCTAAGACCAAGAAAGAAAATAGAGGAAGCATGTCCATAATAACATGATGGAAACTGGGTGGAGGGGACATCAGGGACGTGAGGGCACAGTACAGTTCTTGTCTTGACAGAGGCACATATGGATTACAGTTTTATTTACAAAAAGGAAGGATTAACAAAGGAGCATAGAAAAAGAAGAGACAAGCTGAAACCATAAACTTCTCAGTAAAAAAGGCAGACAGTTGATTGGCTAAAACACAAAATCCAGCTAAGGCTTTTTACAAGACAGACGACTAAGCCATAAATCAAAGTAATGAAGAGGAGAAGGGGATATGGATGGGGTAGATTTGAAATTCAGTGGAGCTGGATGTGGGTCCATGGGAGTTCATTATGCTATTGCTGTCTATTTTGCAAATGTTTGAATTCTTCCATTACAAAATGCTTTTTTTTTTTTTGAAGCACGTTTTTGACCAAGATTTCTCTCTTCTCCAAAAGTTCAAGACAGCTGTAAATTGCTTATTTTTGCACTGTGCCATCACTTGAGCTTTCAGAAATGGTTAAATAGAAATGAGCTCAGGGCTTCCCTGGTGGTGCAGTGGTTAAGAATCCACCTGCCCTGGTCCGGGGACATGGGTTCCAGCCCTGGTCCGGGAAGATCCCATATGCCGCAGAGCAACTAAGCCCTTGCACCACAGCTACTGAGGCTGTGCTCTAGAGCCTGTGAGCCACAACTACTGAGCTCACGTGCCACAACTACTGAAGCTCGCGTGCCTGGAGCCCGTGCTCCACAACAAAGAGAAGCCACCACAATGAGAAGACTGCGCACTGCAATGAAGAGTAGCTCCCGCTCGCCACAACTAGAGAAAACACGTGCGCAGCAACGAAGACCCAACGCAGTCAAAAATAAAACAAATAAAACAAACAAACAAAAAGAAATGAGCTTAGAAGAACTGGTTTTATTGAGTAATGATATAGTATACCCATTGCCTTTGGAAAAGCCCCCAATTTCTATTTAGAAAAATCATTGTAAATTGTCAGGGATGTTTTGTGCGTTTAAGTTGTGTGTATAAATTGATCTTTTAAAATTAAACACAGATATATACATACATTTAAATACCATACATTTATGCATATTTCTATGTGTGTACCCTCATGCATTCCCCAAAATCTGAATCTTGAGGCTATCAACAAGAATGCTAATAATGGTTGCCTCTAGATGGTAAAATCACACAAGCGTCCTTTTTATTATTCTCCTTCCCCCTGAAATGATCATGTGTCCCAAGCCGTGTTTATGTACTAACAGTTAACTTATTTTCCCATCATTATTAATCAGAGTTATTTGCAGCTGCCAGTCAGAGCCTCTGATGGCTGCAGATAGGCAGACTCCCACATCGCTGAGAGAACTCTGGCTAAAAGCCAAGAAACCTAGTGTTGGGTTGGCCTGAGAGTCTGATTCCATGCAAGGCATGATTTTCATCAGTTTTTTTTTTTTTTGCGGTACACGGGCTTCTCACTGCCGTGGCCTCTCCCGTTGCGGAGCACAGGCTCCGGACTCGCAGGTTCAGCGGCCATGGCTCACAGGCCCAGCTGCTCCGCGGCATGTGGGATCTTCCTGGACTGGGGCATGAACCCGTGTCCCCTGCATCAGCGGTGGACTCTCAACCACTGCGCCACCAGGGAAGCCCATCAGTTTTTGAAATAGCAAAAATCATCGGTGGATCCCAATTATGACCTCTGGGGACCTGAGAAGGGGATCTGGTTCACGTCTCCTCTTGTTCCTCACTTACTGTCCACTGAGGGCACTCTGGAGGAGCACTGCCCCAGAGAACTTTCTGTAATGATGGACATGTTTGCCAAGCTGTACCATGTGGAAGCTGAAAGCCACATGTTGGCTATTGAGCGCTTGAAACGTGACCAGCTCAGCTGGAGAGCTGAATTTTTAATTTCATTGAACTTTAAATTTAAGTAGCCATGGATGACACTTGAAAACATTATGCTAAGTGAAGGAAGCCAGGCATAAAAGGCCACACACTGTATGATTCCATCTATATGAAATGTCCAGAAGAGGACTCTGGATTTACAAAGACAAAAAGTAGATTAGTGGTTGCTGGGAGTCGGGAGAAGGGGGGGTTGGAAGTGACTGCAAGGGTTTCTTTTTGTGGTGATGGAAATGTTCAGGAATCAGGTAGTGGAGATGGTTGCACACTGTGAATACGCTAAAAACCACTCAGTTGTATACCTTAAAAAGGTGAATTTTATGTTGTGTGAATTACATCTCAATTTTAAAAATATGAAAAAAAATCAATAGTCACATGGGCTAGTAGCTACCGTATTGAATAGCACAGTTCTAGAAGCTGTTAAAAGAGGGGTCCAAGCCTTTGATCATCCTCTCCTGCCTCAAATTCATGCCTCCTAGCCCTAGTGGGGCCATTGGGGGGGTCTTCCCTGCCCTCCATGGGCTCCCCACTGCCTCTGTTCCCCTCACACCCCCTTGCTTCCACTCTAGCTCCAGTTGCATCTGAGCCCTGATCATGCCCCTGGGCTCCTCACCTGCTGCCCTTGGCTTGGAAAGGCTCCTCCCACCAGTTCTGCCTCACCTTCAAGTCTACTGCAAAGACATCTGCTCCTGCCGTACTTGGTACAGACAACCTCAGCTACCATCACCTGCCACGCTCTTCTCATTATTTTGCTCAAAACACCCCCTCCCAGTGCTATTTTCCCCTTTGTGCTTACTGAGGAGACTGAAGCCAGGAAGTCACCCTAAACTGGCCCTGGCTAGGTCAAGGCCCTCTCTGACTCCCTCAACCCATGCCCCCTCCTCACTGGAGCCCTGGTCACATTGCTTCCTGATCCGGATCCTCCACCGGTCAGGAGGGGCCTGCTGGGTGTGTGGCCTCAGCGCTCCTCACAGCCTGGGACAGAAGGGCATCGGCTCAGATTTGCTGTCGGACAATGGACAGCAGTGATGACATTGTCAAGGCTGGTTAACAGTACACAAGGCGCCTTCGCGTCCATTCATTACTTGGCTTCTGGGCTGAGCTCTCTGCCCTGGGAGGGGAGGGCTCTCCTTCCAGGACCAGCCCTCATGGATGCTTGATGGCTCCTGCATTCCTAAGCTTAATTTGGGGAAGGGCTTCCTAGAGGTCCCAGGTCCTGCTTGCCACATGCTCCAAATCCAGCATTTCCTATCTCAGACCCCTAGGCGTGCACTGCACAGGGCTCAGTGGGGGGACCATGGGGCCGCTGACTATTGGCAGGAGGGAGGCCCAACTCCACGTTGCAGCTCTCCTCACTGCAGAGGGTCAGCCCCCCTGTCAGCACCAGCAGGATAGGCTGACTCCCAAATCCACCTGAATCCAAGCGGGAGTGGGGGTGAGTGTGTGCAAAAAGGTGCTTCACTAAACACACAGAAGGCGGCATTGTTTCCCTGCGTCTCGTCAGGCAAAGTCTGGAAGGGATTCTTGGTAGGAGCTCTGATGAGGGCTTACCAAATTCTCAGCACAGCAAGGATCCGGGTGATTGATGTGGAGAAAAACATTTTCAACAGCCCCCTCATCTGGTTTGTATTAAGAGGTTTCCATGCCTGGGTTTTTTTTTTCCCAAGGTAAAAACCCATGATGAGTTGGGAGCAGAGAAAGAGCAAAGGAGACAGGCAGCTGGGTGGTGGCGGGGGGGCGGGGGGAGCTGCGGGGAGCCAGACTGAAAGATGTGACTGAGGTGGAGGGAAGCCCCTCACTCTTCAGGGCTAGTGGGAAACAGAGGTCCAGCGGGCGGGTAACCAGTGATGATGGAGACCCTGGGACTGGCTTCCTTTCTCACATTATTAAGGTCCCAATGGAATTGGCAGCAAAAAAAGTGGTCCCTAGCAGCGCTTACCCCATGGCAGTGCCACCCCCGCTCCTCACCCCACACCTGGCCTGCCATTTCCTCTCCCTTTCCTACCTTATCTTTCTCCCCAGCACCATGGGCATCAGATGTAACTAGAGATTGTTTTTTGATTTCTGTCTCCCTGCTGTAGCAGGCAAGCCCCACAGGGATGCGGGATCCTTGACTGCATGAATGAATGAATGACCAAGTCCTACTGTTGCCTTTCAGCCCCCACCTGGGCACCAGGGTCCTCCTCCTTGGGTGGGGTGTCTCATTAGTGCGTGCGGCTTGAAGGAGGCAGCCCCCTGCAGTGGCCCTGATGGGGGTGAGCCTCCAGCTTCCTCCTGGGTTTTTCTCCCTCTTAGGGCTGGAGACAGTGGGTAAAGTTGGGAAAAGCCCCCACAACCCAGTGAAGCCAGGGCACGCCCACACAGGGACCCGGCTCTAATGGTGTCTCTCGGCCTTCTAGGTCCTCAGGCTCTCTGACTTTCCTCTCCAGGTACCCTAGGATCAGGTTACTAAGCAGAGTTGGCTGAACCCCCAGAGACTAGGTCTGGGACCCACTATTCCCCTGCCTAGAATGACCTTGAGAACTTTCCCACTTAGCTAGCCTCAGGGCAGAGTGCTTACGTCACCTCCTCCAGGAAGCCTTCCTGGTCCTGCCCCTCTGTTCCTCCTTGTTCCTGGAACCACCTTGCTCTGAAGCATGGCCTATTTCTTCATCACAGTCCTTGGTGCTTGGATATCATTGGCTCACCCAGTGACAGCTCCCTGGGATCCCAGAACCCATCACAGCATCTGGCACATAGCAAGTGCTCACAGAAGGTCTGCTGGGCTGATGCATGAAAAAGGAGAGTGGCCAGCACAGTGCTCCAGTACCTGGCATGGGGTCAGGGCAGAGCATGGGGCAGAAAACATGACTGGATGAACAGAGGGAGAACTGGGTGGGCTTCCGGCCACCACTCCCTCCCCTGGCCTGTTAGGCCTGTGCATGGCCTGCCCTCTCTGCCTCCCTGGCCTTGACTGAGGATGGCTTACTTCTTGTCCAAGGGCACCTGCTCACAGCTCAGGTCTTTCCCTCCAGTGCTCAAGTGGCTCTCCCTGACCATGGGCTCAGCTGAGTCCAACCCCCATTTTTAAAAATACTGAGTGGCACAGCAACTGCTTGCATGATCACACTGCAGGGCCCTGTCCAGATAGGGACAAAGCCAGCTGTGGCCGTCTCCAGGGGTGCCAAGAGGACCAAAGCTGCTTCGAAGCTCCATGACCTGTCCAGACAGTTTGGTGCAGGAGTGACCTCTGGCCACACAGAGCCTCGGTAACCAGATGCCTGCACAGCGTGGGACCGTTCAGTGATAAACCAAGAGAGAGACACACAGTCAGCTGCAAAGGTGGGGCAAGGAGGATTCTGACTCTAGGTAAAGAAGGAAGGGAAGAGAAACAAAGCATGATAAGGACTGAGGAAGGACAGCTCTCAGCTCTGGTGCCAGCAGTTAACCAGCAGTTTGAGGTGAAGAGGGAAGAACTACATTTTCTGCCATCACAGAAGCGAGCCTTCAAGTGAGCAATAGCGTGTGTGCACAGCGTGAGTGGTCTGAGAGCAAGCACCGCCTGAACATCCACTTTGTGCTAGCCCCTGTGGGATGCTGGGGACACATCTCAGTGGGCCTCTGCCCAGGGAACTTAGCTCAGTGGAAAAACACCCCAGATGGTACAAGTGGTGCCCAGAATGATGTGCATGGGGCTGTCAGGGTGGGTAACCTGGGGCCTGACCTGGTCTTGGGGGTCAGGAAGACCCTGTAGGGTTTGGATAAGGTGAGGGTATTCTGGGTGAGGGATACAGGTGGGGGCATGAAGCAGGAGAGGGTATGGTCTGAGGGTGGATCTGAGAGAAAGTGGTATGTCCACAGTGTAGGGGAGGCATGAGGCTGGCAGCACAGTCAGGAGCCCAGTCTGGGATCACAATGGGGACCGTGGATTTCATCTCACTGGGGTAAATGCTGATTTCATGATGCTCGGCCTGTGGGCTGCATTTTGTGTCTTAGGCTGTTAGGGACGAAATTGTGTCCCCTCCCATCCCCCCAATTCATATGTTGAAGCCCTACCCCAGTGGGCCTTCAGGGAGGTACTTAAGGTTAAAGGAGGTCATAAGGGTGGGGCCCTAATCCATAGAATTGGTGTCCATATAAAAAGAGACAGAGATACCAGAGATATCTCTCTCTTTCTCTCTCTCCATTACGTGAGGACCCAGCAAGAAGGTGGCCGTCTACAAGTCAGGAAGAGAGCTCTCACCAGGACCCGACTCTGATGACACCTTGGTCTTGGATTTCCAGCCTTTAGAACGTGAGAAAATAAATTTCTGTGTTAAAGCCCTCAGTGTGTGGTATTTTGGGATGGCAGCCAGAGAAGACTGATAACGCAGGCCCCAAGTTAGATACTTTCACCCACGCTTTTCTTCTCACTTTCCAGGCAGCCCATTGTCTTCACTGTCCTTGCTCTGAGCAAGGAAGCCAACAGACTTTGAGGGGTCAACAACTTGATCAAGTTTGCAGAGCTGGTTGTAAAAACACAGTTTTTGTGTTTTTAAAACACAAAAGGTGTAAAAACACCTTTGTGCTTTGGGTCTTTTCTCTCTTAAATGGAGAGAGACAATGGCTACCTTTAAAATTAGCAAGATGGAAATGCTATTAAACAAATTTCACAAATAAAAATAGACATCAGCTAATGATGAGAGAAGTTCTGCTAAAGAGAGTGAAGATGAAGGGGGAGGGGATGAGACAAAACCTCAATGGTCTCAAGTATTTAGAATGATTACTCTTAAAATGTGTAAAAAGAGCAATAATTCAGTATAAAGAAGGGTTTTAATTAGAGGTAAAATATGGAAGTGCAGTTCTTTCAAACTTCTGTCTCTTTCCAATACAACATGAAGACAAACCTCTTCACTTTCTCCTCCAGAAAGGAAGGCAGCTAAGAGATAAGGGGCATGGAGTTTCTTGTGGCCCAATAGACAATTTATGCTAAAATCTTTTAAAGACATGTTATATATTTGATATTGTCTTTTTGAGGGCAGCCACAGGCTGCCCATCAGGTATCAGGATAAGACAAACACACTCACTAGGCCAGCCTGCTGAGGAAGGTCTCTATCCCAAACATTCCAGCATGTCTGCTTGTCCATTGTCCACACACTGAATATTTTGAGAAGAAAATAAACAAAGATGTTTCTCATTAAAAAAAAAAAAGAGCTGGCAAGGCCCTCTCATATACAACTGGAAGGAGGAACGCAGGACAACCTCTTTGGAAAGTAATTTGGCAATATGTTTCAAAATCTAAAATGCATGTACTCTTTGATCCAGCAATTCCACTTTTAGGAATGCCTCCTCAGATATGCTTCCACATGTGCACCAAAGTATCATGTATGAGGGGATTCACAGCAGCATCACGTTTAATAGGAAAAGACTGGAAACAAGCCATATGCCCAATAGCAGAAGAATGGTGAAGTAAATTATGCCATACTCATACAATGAAACTCTATGCAGCCTCTAAAAAGAATGAAGCAAATGAAGCCAAAAAAGTACTAAAAGGAGCCATAAATTTCTTTTATAATCTCTGATTTGAGGAGACCCTTCTATATATGACACATACTTCAGAAGCCATTTAATAGAAGGCTGATAAATGTGACTTACATTAAAAAATTTTTTGCATGCGGGACTTCCTTGGTGGCGCAGTGGTTAAGAATCCGCCTGCCAATGCAGGAGACACGGGTTCGAGCCCTGTTCCGGGAAGATCCCACATGCTGTGGAGCAACTAAGCCCGTGCGCCACAACTACTGAAGCCTGTGCGCCTAGAGCCCGTGCTCCGCAACAAGAGAAGCCACTGCAATGAGAAGCCCACGCACCACAACGAAGAGTAGATCCCGCTCGCTGCTACTAGAGAAAGCCCATGTGCAGCAACAAAGACCCAAAGTAGCTAAAAATAAATTAAAAAAATTTTTTTTTGCATGACCCAAAAGAAAAATAAAAGAAAAACCAAAAGCAGTCAAAGAAATAGTATAAAACTGTGAAAAAATATTTCCAACTCATATGACAATTTCCTTAAAGCAAATCAATAAGAAAAAGAACAACCCAACAGAAGAATGGACCCAGGATAGGATCAGGCCATTCGCTGAGAAGAAAATAGAACTTTCTCTGAAATATACGAAAAAAATGCTCAACCTTAGTCAAAGAGAATTGCAAATTAAAACTCTTCTGGGATATTGTTTCTCATCTCTTAGAATGACGTACAGTGGAATAGTACCATGCTGCTTGGGCAGGTCCTAGAGGAGCATTGAGAAATGAGGGGGGTGGGTGTGGAAGGGGATCAGCACGCTCTCCACAAACCCTTTAACCCAGCAATCCCACTTTTAGGAATTCATTGCTCAAATGTAGTCACCAGCATGCAAACCATTGAATGCAGGCATTCAAAAGAATGAGGCATTCAAAAGAATGAGGAAGCTCCGCCTGAGAGACAAAAACATCTCAGGTATTCTATTAAGTAGAAACAAGGGAAAAAACAGTGTGCGTTTTGTTATTACCACTGAGTTAAAAAAGAGCTGGAAAAGACTGTATTTATACATGTGTTTGTTTGCATGGGCCAAAAACACCCTTCAAAGGATGCAGGAGAAATGACTAGGGAGGGGTTGCTACAGGACAGAGGTGCAAGGACTTTCCTCCCTGAATACCTTTTTATACCGTTGGAATCTTGAATTATAATATCTTGCCTACTCAAATTACTAGAGTAAAATCAAAAGAATGAGGCAATGTATAGGTAGGTGATTTATATGTTCTGATATGGGATGATTTCCAACTTATCTTGAAGTACGAACAGCAAGGTGCCCAAACATGCTACTACATGGATAAACTTTGAAAACATGCTGGGTGAAAGAAGCAGGCACAAAACCCCACATATTGCGTGATCCCGTTTATATGAAGTGTCCAGAACAAGCAAACCTATAGAGACAGAAAGTGGATTAGTGGTTCCCTAAAGCTGGGGGTGGGTAGTGATTACTAATGGGTCCAGGCCTTCTTTTGGGGATGATAAAATGTTCTAAAATTGATTGTGGTGATGGTTGCACAATTCTGTGAATAGCCTAAAAAACCACCACTTGTGCACTTTAAATGAGTGAATTGTATGGTATATTGTATGGTATGTGAATTATGTCTTAATAAAGCCATTATTAAAAAAAAAGGGGGGGCTTCCCTTGTGGTGCAGTGGTTGAGAGTCCACCTGCCGATGCAGGGGACACGGGTTCATGCCCCGGTCTGGGAAGATCCCACATGCCGTGGAGCGGCTGGGCCCGTGAGCCATGGCTGCTGAGCCTGCGTGTCCAGAGCCTGTGGTCTGCAACGGGAGAGGCCACAACAGTGAGAGGCCCGCATACCGCAAAAAAAAAAAAAAAAAAAAAGGCTAGGTGCAGAACAGTGTATAAAGCACACAGCTTGTCTAAAAGAGGGGAATTTGTTTGTGTAGTTTGGTTTGGCCACAGGAAATATATAGGTAGGTGATCCCATAGCAGAGAAGGAGAAGGCGGTCATTTTCCACAGGCTATGAGAGCCCACTGAGCCCAGAGATTGGCTGCAGTGATGGGAGCCGCAGAGGGAAAGTGTGCCCGTTTAAGATTCAAAATGACGATGACCTTTTCCAGCAGGGTTAAAAAACGGGGCTCTGCTTGCTGTTCCAGGCATGGCACAGTGTGTAGTCTACAGCTGCAGGCCTTCCCCCGGGCCCCTACAATAAGAGTGATAAGGACGGGGTACAGACAACGGAAGCTCAAGGAGGTTAGATGACTTGCCCAAGTCATACCAAAAAATCAGCACTGACCCAGCACGCGACACAAGTCTATAGACTCAGAGCCCAAGCGTCCATGCCACTGAAGCCGCCCTCCAGTTTGCAGACATTAACAGGGTGCAGAGGAGCAATTCAACAACAGGTGTGCGCCCCGCTGCTTCAGGAGCAGGCCCTGACATGGAGGGCACCAGAAAGAGGACCGGGCTACCTGCCTCCCAACAGAGCGTGCCTGAGTCACTGTCCCCGCTGTCCTCCTCTTCCTCCCTCCCCACCTTCACCTTCATCTCCCCTTCTCTCCACCTCCTGCTACACAAGCAGCAGCAGCAGCTAGCACTCCTCAGCATGCACTACATGCCTGACACTCGGTACCCACTGCCTTGCTCACCTCCAAGCCTTCATGACAGTCCTTGGGAACATCTCACACAGAGCCCAACATTTGCAGTCAAGGCCTCCACTTCAAGGTATTCGGGAGAAGCTGTGTGAGTCAGGACTTCTGGGAGAGTGGCAAGGAAGTCAGTGATCTCAGGCAGGGAGTACCTTCATGGCTGTCTAGGTCAGCCTCCCACCAAGCAGGAAGTGTGTCCATCTATCTACCCAACACTTATTTATTATGTATCATATTGTTAAGCAGTAGACTTTGTGCCAGAGATACAGCTCAGAATTGGCCCCACTCATAAGGCCAGTTTAATGGGGTCCAATTCAGCATCCTTTCTATAATGGGTATTCAGCCTATTTTTGCTTACTTCTCAGCTGGGGGAACTCATCACCTGGTAAGGAATCACATTCCATCTAATGGAACATTTGGACTATTCACCCCCTTCATCTACTAGTTGAGGAAACTGAGGCCTAGGAAGAGGACTGGCATGGCTGAGCTCATACCGCATTCCAGTGCAGAGCTGGACACTTGACTCAAGGCTGCTTCCTCCAGCTTAAAGCTCCCCGTGTGTTGCCCGCAGGGACTGTTTGAGATACTAAAGAAGTTTACATTGCTGAATCAAACTTCTATTTAGCATTTCACACAGTGCACTGATGGCTGACTGTTTTAAGTCCAAAGTCAGACAAAAGCAATTTCTCTTTTTGTTAAAAAAAAAAAAATTTTTTTTAAAGATTGTTTCTTTTCATCTTATGGAGAAGGAACCATAATGGACCAGGAGCTCACCTCCTTCACTTTGTGATCTTGGTCTCCAGCACCGGGCCTGGCCCGTGGACTTGCTACAGAGCAGGAGAAAGAGTTTGGGCTTCCAGCCTCAGGTTCTGGTCCTGGCTAAGGCCCCAGCCATCTGTCCACCTAGCCTCTATTTCCAAACCAGGAAACTTATGCTCAATTCTCCAACTAATCTGAGATACTGTGTATCTAAAAAACAATCTAGCATTGAACCTGACACTAGTAAATGCTCTATAAAACAGAGGTTGGTTTTTTTTTTTTAATGCTCTAAATCAAATTATTGTCTAAATGAAGGTAAAGATTTAATTCCCTTTACAGGGTGCTGCCCATTCCCTTCTGCTCTTCCTAAGTGCATTAAGCTCGAGTTCCCTCCCTGGTGACCCTGGGCTGCCCAGCAGGAAGTGACTCTGAGGCCTGCCTGCCTAGAAATCTGCTCTCTGAAGTCCCGGGTGATGTGTCCCCTCAGATGTGACCTTTTCTTCTCACAGGCTTCCTTGTCTGGCCCGGCCTGGCTCTTGGGAGAATGCCTTTTCTGTGCTTTTACAAAAGACTGACCACTTCTGAGCTTGGAGTGGGGAGAAGCAGGCCTGTGGCCCCAGAAGCTGATCAGTGTGGCTGCAGGACTGGGGTTGTAGCCTCGTCACTGACAGCATTTACAATGAAATGAGGGTAGGCAGGGTCAGGCCAGGGAGAGATGGGGGTCTTGCTGGGAACAACACACATTGAGGAATTGTGCCCATCTGAGGTTTTAACTGTCTGCTGGGGAAACTCTTTAGTGAGTTCTTTAAAGGAAAACATATTTTGGAATTTTCTCTGAATGATAGCACAAGGGCAGGCAGTCTTCAGAGGCCAGCCTTGACTCCAGGCTAGAGTTATGCTAATGATGAATATGCCCCTCAATTTCAAAATGTTAGCCCCAAAAGTAAAAGAAATTGCCCACCAGCTGAAATTCTTAGTTTCTATTTTGCTAAATGTCATGTCAAATTTAAAATATGTGAATGTGTGTGTATGTTGAAGCATGACACACCCATGTCAAATTTAGTATATGTGTAAAAACCCACACACATATAAAATATCTACATATATGATATATATATATATATATATATATATATATATATATATATATATTTTTTTTTTTTTTTTGCGGTACACGGGCCTCTCACTGTTGTGGCCTCTCCCGTTGCGGAGCACAGGCTCCGGACGCGCAGGCTCAGCGGCCATGGTTCACGGGCCCAGCTGCTCTGCGGCATGTGGGATCTTCCCGGACCAGGGCACGAACGCGTGTCCCCTGCATCGGCAGGCGGACTCTCAACCTCTGCGCCACCAGGGAAGCCCTATGATATATTATTAAAATGTCTGTTTCTTTATGGAAGTTAAAGTGAAAAAAATATTTTAAATAAAGGGAGAAAATGATTTATGATTCCATTATCTTTACATGACTATGGTTAAAATTCAGTGTGTTTTGTCCCATCTATCTAATAAAGACTTCCCATTTGGTCTGGAAGAGTGAAGGGTGATCTATAGGGAGAGACAGCACAGAGGGTGCAGCTGTGTGCAGGGTGGAAAAGCGTGGGTTTTCTAGGAGGTTGGACCTGGCTTTGATGCCAGCACTGCACTAATTATTAGTGTGACCTTGGGTAAGTCATTTAACCTCTGTAAGCCTCAGTTTCCACCAATGACCCAGCTGATTTCTGGGGAGAAGATGGAGCAGGGCTGGAATGCTTCCCAGAAATGAACCTTTTTCCTCAAGGGGTGGAGGGAGGAGAGAGCAGAGGGGCTGGATGGAGGAAGAGGGGAGCTGTGGAGAGGGGTCTCAGGGAGCAAGGGTGGGGTTAAGGGTGAAGTTATGGAAGCAGAAAAGCTTTTCCTGAGGCTGGGGCCTCATGTGAGACATGCAGCCATGCCCTCAAAGTCACAGGGCTATGGTGACAGCTCCAATTTCACAGTTCTCTTTCATGGTCCCCATAAACTGCCCAAATGTCCTGGGATGCCAGCCCTCTGACATGTAAACCATGTCTCCCAGAGAGCCCATCCTGCCCAGAAATGGCCTCAAATTCTTTGTTAGACCAAGGGTAGGTTTTTCTGCTTAGGAAAAGTAGTCACTGTGAAGGTGGAACAAGAATAGGAACTGCTAAATTATTTTCAAGGAAATGTACGTTTCTTTATCAGATTACAAAACCTTTCCCCAGTGGGAACAGGTCAATTTAAAGTGGCTGCAGTTATGAAGGGATGACGCACACACCCAGGTTCTCCCGCCTTTGTAAACCATGCAACTCCTGGGGAGCCTGGCTGGGCCTCATGTGAGAGGGCTGGGGTCCCGCACGGGAGCTGAGCCTCTGCTCAGGCAGAGGCCACGCACTGCCAGGCAAAGAGCATGAGAACAGGCAGCCTGCAACATCTGAATCCCTCACACAGTCTGCTAGCTGTGTGACTCCAGGCAAGCACCTCTCTGAGCTTCAGTTTTCCCACCCTAAAAATAGGCATAATGATAATATGTACCTAGACGGGCTATAGAAAGGATCAAATGAGAAACATATTAGAAACTGGCACACAATGCCTGGTCCATGGAAGTGTTCAGGAAGTGGTGTCCTTGTCATACTCAGGGCAGGTGTTTCCATTGACTGCTTCTGTTTCTGCAGTGAAATCCTTTGGGAACCAGTAACCTCAAAGAGCTACAGATGTTCTAGGCCCCTGAGCTGGAAATTGGCCACCAGAGGAATGATCTGTGGTCTTTACTAGGTCAACAGGCTAGTCAAGGACAATGGAAGGAGTTTTTGACACTCAGCTTCAGAGTCAGTAAACTGGACTGGACTGAACTTCTCCAGGACAAAATTTGTTCCCATTTTGCCATATCCAACCAAGCAAAGGCTGCCAGGAGCTGCTGTGAGAGTCTCTTTCTGGGTATTTAATCATTCTTGTGCCACCTGCACCATCTTTCTAATCTTATTTTTTTCTTTAAACTAGGTTTTCTTACTTAAGTAAATATGTTTGGAAATGAAATTCTATCTCTACCACAAAAGGAAAACCAGTCTTCCATGCCATAAAATGGTTACTGTTAAAAAAAAAATACAATGAAAACTACACAGTACAACAAAGTTCTAGCCAAAACCCTTGCCTGAAAGTGCTTATCCTAAAGTCTTTTCTCTTTGCAAAAAGGGAGATTAACAAGTATTAAAGGGATGTTAAAGATATAGTAGGACCAAACTGAGATGATCTCTTAGGCCAACTGGAAGGATTGAAAGAGATTTGAAGAAGGGCTTTCTGATATGGAGTCAATGTCTTTCATACTGAATTAATGCTCTTGTGTCCTTGCTCAGAGAAGCTGCCCTGAAACTGTCCTGGTGTAAATGTGGACACACACGGCCTGAGGGATGTATAAACAAATGCTCTTGGATTCTCATTCATCCTACATCTCCTCGCCACTCCTCCACCGTCTCCATCTCCCTCTTATTAGGTTCTTCTCCTCACCTCTACCCCTCAGCCCAAAACTTGGTCCCTCATCCTTGCCTCCCTCACACACCTGCCTGCAGAACACATTTCCTCCTGCAGTCTCCACTGGAACCTCAGCACTGAGCATTCCTGTTTCTCCTACGTCTCCACCCTGCCCCTCTCTCCATTCCTGGGGTCACCTACTCTGTGCTGGATCCTTGTCCTCTTCAGGTACCACAGTCACCCCAAAGACAGATGCTTTCACATATGTGTGTTCACACCTGTGCATGAGCTCTTACTGTTCCCTTCTACAGATGAGAAAAGTGAGGTCCAGTGAGACTAGCTGACTGGTGTGGGTCCCGCAGTTGGTTGGCAGCCAGGTGGTGCCACATCCTGACTCCCGTCCTCCCTCTGGGGTCTTCCCACCATGTCACTCTGGACCTTTCTCTGCAAACCACAAGCTGAAATAACACAGGGAGCCACAGGCATTGTGTAGAAAATACTGAGTGGGCGATAAAAGGGTTTTGATATTTACACAAAGGTTTCCCTCTTCCTCCCAGAGGATATGAGGCCATTATTACTGGCATTGAGGAAGCTTCCTAGGTCCAGCTTCTTCTGGTTGACACACTGTAGGTTTGCAGGGACATGCAGTGGGAAGCATGCTTGGGTGCCCCTTCTGCAACTGACAGCCAGCTGGCTCAGGACAAGCCTTCAGAGCCAATCCTCCTGTCCCTGACTGGGGTCAGTAGGTGGAGACACCTGTCCCATTTCTACCCAGAGCCCGAGGGAATGGAGGCAACCTGAGTTTGGAGCCAGATGGATAAGGGCTTGAATCTCAGCTTCACTGTTGACACAGGGCCAAGAAGAGAAAGATAGGAAGCCTCTATGATGGAGTCCCAGCCTGGAGGTAAGCCCGAGGGGGGAGGGTGTGTCCTACCAAACCCTGTGCCCACAGAATCCAGGCTAAGCCACGGCTAACCTCACATTGGGGGTGTCTGGTCTGCCCAGCAGCCATTCTCTCTTCTTTCACCTTTAGCATCTCAATTTTCCTTGGAGAAATCCCTACTCTCATCCCTCCCTACTCTCAGTTCAATGGATTTGGTACGTCTTGACCCCCCACATACACCCTGGCTTCTGGCATGTAACTTTGGCCTGGCCTATCAGCACACTCTTGTTTTTCTGGCCACAGTGATTGGGTCAGAGATGGACATGCCACCAAGGAGACTCAGTCACGGGACTTCTGCTGGAACTGTTAGGAAAGAGAGGTTCTCTTTGGTTGAGCTACAAGAAAGGAGTGAGCTTTGAGGGCCCCACTTTGTGAAGGTAAAGGCAGCATGGAGCAAAGCAGACCCAAGCACTGGGGACAGGGGGTTCTAATGCCACCAGGGGAGCACCCAGACCCGTCCTACTGAAGTCAAATCAATGATCCACCTTTTTCTTCTCTGTTGGCTTAAACCAGTTTGAGTTGGATTTCTTTGACAGACAACAAAACATATCCTAATAGGTATAAGTGGAGTTTTGGCGGGGACCCACATGGCACAACTATCTCACATTAATCATCAGTCCATTACCTACAGTTACAGTTTATCAAGGTTTTAGTAAATTTTAATTCTGTCTTCTGCTATGGCTACTATCGTTGTCTTGTCATATGCAAATGTGATCACTGGATACATTTTACGTCTCCAAGTTGTTAAAAACCATGAACAGGGTAGGCCTAAGTATGAACCTATAGTCCAAAAGAAGAAAATTACCTCCTGGCTGACAGTGGCCCACTCATTCATTCATTCACTGTTTATTGAGTCCTCCTATGGGCCAGTCATGCTGCGATTAGACTGCTGTGACTATTAACCATCTAGTTACACTCCCAGCTTGACTGTAGTCCAAATGACTCCTCAGACAAAAAGACTGGGCATTTTGTCAACCCATCTGAAGTACAAATGCGGTGAGATTAAACACTCCCTTGACCCGCGGTCATGCAGAAGACCAGCTTGGTGAATGGTTTGTACCTGGTGGGCCATGATGCTCACTGTCAGCTGGTCACAGGGCTCACGGACCCTTTGCTTCCTCATCTGCTTGAGACAGCAGCTCCAGGTCCCTGTCTGTCTCAGCCACCTAGAGTTTCTAGAAACCATCCTTCTGAAAATGGGACAGTTCTGACGTTATACCCCATCCTCTATTCATCCTTAAAGACAAGGCCATATTTCTACGATCACACTAGCAAGTTCTTCCTGTGCTCCAGGCACAATTCACCTGGATCTAGA
Organism: Tursiops truncatus; assembly: GCF_011762595.2. Classification (NCBI taxonomy): domain Eukaryota; kingdom Metazoa; phylum Chordata; class Mammalia; order Artiodactyla; family Delphinidae; genus Tursiops; species Tursiops truncatus. Next base: position 152,599,427 of record NC_047036.1, read on the forward strand.
GACTCAAATTCATGCAATGGGATCCATCAAATGCTTTTGCACCTGCCTTGTGACAGAGCCTCTCACAACCGTTCCTGCACGACCCCCTCACTGCTCTCCATCAGATGCTCTCTACCTGGAGCAGAAACAGTAACACAGGACCCGAGCCATCGTCTCTTCTCACTGCTGCCGGTTAATTCCGTGTCTTCGCTCCCTGGCCACATGTCTGGCTCTCTTTTCTTCTCCTTGTGCCAAACAGACTTCTAAAAGCCGAGTGTGCTCTTCTGCACATTTTTGCCATCACTGGGACTGTTCTTTTCTGGGCCACTTCCCTGGCCCTGCTTCTGTTCCTCTTGTCTACACACACACCCTTGCTAAGTCTGAGAAGTGAGTTCTGCACAACCCCCACCCTTGGGAGACGCTCTTCTTTTTCCTTCAAACATCTTGACATCTGCTTTCCCAATTTCCAGGATATAAACCTTTCGGTTTGTGGGATGGCAGCTCCAGGTCCCCAGGATGGTGCACTAAGAGTGGAGGGGGCCCACGAGGGGGCCCCGCTGTGTGGAGAGGTCACAGCCTTGCCCCTGAAATGCAGGGGCTCCTTCACCCAGTAGGGCTGAGGGTGATGCTGGTTCCTCACAGGCTATGTCTCTTTGATCCTGCCCCTCCCATCTCCAACGCTGAGAGACACTGGATTATGGTTCTAGAAGTGGGGAGGAGGCCCTTGGAAATCACCTGGTCCAGTAGTTGCACCTTACTTAGCAGAGTCACCTGGAGGGCTTTTCCTGTCTCTATCCCAGAGACTGAGCCATGGGGTTTGGGGTGGGTCTCAGGCACCTGGATCTATAAAAAGCACCCCCAGCTGCTATGATTCTGCTGATGAGCGTCATTGGGAGCCCCCTCACCTGCGGGGTGGTAGGCACCTGGCGCAGGGAACCAACCACTAGAGTTCCAGGGTAAGCTCCCAGAGCCTGCCCAGGACCCAGGCTCCCATGAGTCCAGCCTAGTATTCCCATTACCTTGTGCTGACTGCAGGCTTGGGAACCGGGGCTGGGGGCTGCTTACTTCCACAACCCTCATAAATACAGCCTGGGCTTATTAAGCAACAGGCACCATACAGTCAGGCCAATAAACATATGTACAAACAGATAAATCAATGAAGCAATAAACAGAAAGGGCCACAACGATCTTTTTACAATTCCTCTTTGGGGGTGGGCTTTGCAATGTTACTTTGTTGTTGTTGCTTTAATAAGCAAAATTGTTTTCTTGGGACTCCATCCAAGAACATTAGCTAAATAACTGTGATCCAGCCCCAGCTGCTCACAGGAAACCCTGTTCAGGCAGAGTGTGGGAGAGGGAGGCTGGGCTTTGATGTGCAGTGTGGGGGCGTCCTGGGGGCACCAAGGCCTTTGTGAGAGGCTCAGGCTCCACCGTCTCTGGCTTAGCTTCCCAGTGGCCTCCTTCTTCCCCTCACATGGGTTGGATCTGACTAGGTGCCTCCCCCTTCACCCAAACCCTCCTGTGTCCTCTTGATGCCTGAGGACCATGTACAAGCCTCTTGGCAGGTATTAAGGTCTGGCCTGCGCCTGCCTAACTGCTTCCCAGACTGTACCGCATGGTCCGAGTTCGGCACACTGATCACTCAGCATCCACTGGGGTGTTCGGTGCCCTTTTTCCTCCTCCACGGCTACAGACCCATGTGTTTCCTGTTCTCCTCCTGGACAGCCAGGCCCCTCATTCTCCAAGCCCATCTCTCATGTCATCATCCTCCCACCCTGCCTGGTGATGGTTTCCCTGCCACAATGGGAGCTCGTTGAGGGCGGAGCCTGGGTCCTCTCAGGCTGAGTCAAGGACCGAGGCAGGAAGGGTAGTGGTCAAGGCGGCAAGGGCTTCGGAGACAGACACACTGGGTTTAAACCCTGCTCACACTCTCACCAGCTGGGTCACTCTTTAAAGCCTGCAAGATGATCCGCGCTGTGACAGGCATCATCTGGCACCATGTTTCCTCCACACCTGGTCCCTCCTTCCATCAGAGCAGGTATCCCATCTGCTCAAGACCCATCTTTCTGACCATCTTCCCTGTGAGTCCCCACAACAAGGCTGGGTCCAATTCATCTCTTCCCTCCCAGCTGGCCCCAGTGGGCCACTCAGGAGCTCTGCTGGCTGCAGGGGCTACTCTCAGCCCAGCCCAGCTGCCTGGACAGGAGGTGAGTCTGTGCCTGTGCCCAGAGCTCCCTCTGCATCTCATGATGGGCATCGCCTCCTCTGTCCTCTAAGGCACTAGTCACTTTTACTCTGAGCCCCTGCTCATCAGCCCCACCCAGCTTCTGTACCTCTGCTGCCCCTCCTCATCTCCTGAGCTGGCCCCCATTTGGTCCCATCTTCTGTCACATACACTTCCATCCACAGCCTCCTCTGTACCCGTACCCTACCTGATTCCTCCAGCCATTGTCCACCCTGCCCCCGGGAGAGTGCTTTCAGAGCACCCCTCCTCAAAAACCCATCACCACGACTAGAACAAGTCCCGACATCTCTCTATCTGACCCCCAACCACTTCAGCTTCACCTAGAACTGAACAGTGCCCTGCCCCCGACCCATGGTGCAGCCACTCTGAGCTACTCCCGCCTTCCTGGAAGCACTTCCCTCCTCCTTGTCTGTCCCCATGCTTGTCAACATCCTATCTGTTGTTTAGGCCCAGAGCAGATGTCATAAAGACTTTTCTGGCTCTCTCCTTCACCCAGGGAGCAGGTCTTGCCCTCCTCTGTGGCCCAGGAGACCCATTTTGCGTCAATACTTGGTGTGCCAGGCTTCCTGTCCATACAGCTGGGCCATGCTTTCTGCACCACAAGGCGTCTCATCCAGGTCCGGAATGGGGTGGGCACTTTGCGAGTGTTTGTTGAAACTGAATTTTACACGGTGTGCGTTTAAGACCCTTCTCTGAATGGGTCTTGGTCTGACTATTAAGCAGGCCATTTGCTATCAGACAAAATTCAGTTTGTGGTCAGGTCAAATTTTTTCCTATGGCCAAATCGTTATGCAAGGGTACCGCTGGAATATAAATCAACACTATCTTGATCTGCTTGGAAACAACCAATGGCATTGGCTCCAAGTTGTTTGATGATGTCCAGATGTGGGCTGCTGAAATGCATTTTCTGTAACTGAGCTGACAGGAGCTCCAAGTCTGACAGGGGTGCTTGGCCTTGAGCAGGTCACCCCTCTGTGTGCCCCTGTTTCTCCTCTGTAGCAGGGAGGGAGCACAGCAGGCTTATCGGCAAGTTCACAGAAAACATGAAACAACCTCCATTTTCCTGAAACAATCTACACTTTGAAATCAAGTATTCTGTACATTCACATGGAGCTCCGAGCCCACTGCAGACTGGGTGTGCTCCTTCGTGGGCTTCAGCAACTGGTGTCACCACCATGTTGAACAGAGGGGACCCAGAGGTGGATATTAGATCCTGCTATATAATACAAGCCAGGAGCCCCCAGATGTTAGGGAGGCTGGGGGGCCAAATCTGAGGCCAAGCAGGCTGCAGAGGACTCGTCCTCTTCTGGTTCAGAACAAATGCAGGCTGCCATCCCACAACCATGTCTTTTCCTTTTTTCCCACTATCCAAATGCACCCTCCTCCTACTTTGGGAGACTCCTTGCTCCCAAATTCAGAAACCATACTGGGGCACCAGCAGGTAGATGCACACCTGCGTGCTAGTACAGGCTTACCAGGGGTACACCCACAACTCTCAGGGAGAGTGGAGATGGATGAAACCAAGGAGCTCCAAGTCCTGAGGAGTTCAGGGCCAGGCCAGGTGGCAGGCTGTGCATGCAGGAGAACCACTCTAAGGGAAATGCCACAATGTGCTAAGGAAATTCATGGGGTCAGCGGGCTTCATTTTTGCACAGAGGGGCTCAAGGAAGGCCTTAGCAAGAAGGCAGTATTGGAGCAGGGCCTTGAGGGTGAGAAGGTCTTAGATTTGCTGAGAGGGCAGGCAAGGAACAGCCGTGGGGACAGTATGAGACGAGGTATGGAAGCAGGTAGGCCTGGATCAACTCGTTTTTGTCTAAAACTTGCGGTATGAGAAAGGTGGATTGGGAAATCAAATCTGCCTGGCCAGGACAGCAGGCTAAGGAGGGGGAACCTCACGGGCTGAGCAGAGAGGATCTAGTGTTTTGTGCTGGGAGCACCAGGGCCGAGCTGGGCCGTCAGAAGCCATACTCCTCTAAAGTAGCTCAACCAGCAAGCATCGCAGAGGTGAAGTTCCTCCAGAGAGACCTGGTGCATTTGGCATCACTCCAAGCCAAGTATGGCTGTTTATTTGGACACCAGATGCTTTTTTTTTTGCGGTACGCAGGCCTCTCACTGTTGTGGCCTCTCCTGTTGCGGAGCACAGGCTCTGAACGCGCAGGCTCAGCGGCCATGGCTCATGGGCCCAGCCGCTCCGTGGCATGTGGGATCTTCCTGGACTGGGACACGAACCCGTGTCCCCTGCATCGGCAGGCGGACTCTCAACCACTGCGCCACCAGGGAAGCCCGACACCAGGTACTTTTTATTGCTCCTGGGCTATAAGGTCATGAACATGCTTTTCCCCTGACGTGGCCTTGCCTGCTAACAGATTCCCGCTGGCAGACACATGCACACCTGGCACACAGGGGTTGCCCCTCACTGCAGCAAACCCTGACCGGTACAACCTGAGAGATAGAGTGGTAACACAGATGGGCTGGTGTGGGGAGAAGAAAGAGAAATGAAGACCTGCTCACATGTTATGACCCTTCAAGGTTTACCCTTTTGAGACATGGGCCCCCAATTTACAGAGTGAAGTGGATATGGAAAGCCAGCCATTGAAACCTTTTACAACATATATAGCATGAAAATGAACCAGCAGCCCAGGAAAAGCACAGCTAGTCCCAGCACTGAGACCAGAACCCAATTGATGCCAAGTGTCCCCACAGTAGGATCCTACATCAACGTCCCTGTGATGAACACAACATCTCTTGGGCGCAGCCCTCACCAGCCAGGCGGTGCTAAGCTAAAGGAATCATGAAGGGCACATGGGAACATCTGCTAAAAAGACACCCCCCCGCCCCTGCAGGAGTGTGTGGAGCCAGGCTATAGACCTTGAGCATGATTTTTTTCTCCTTATGTTTAAAGTGTCAAAGGAAATGCTCTGTGCAGACTTGATGAGGAGTCAGAACCTGAAACTCACATCCAAGTGTCTGTACTTCCTTATCCTAAGTGGTTCAAGCAGCATCACCAGGAAGCAGCCCCCAAACCAAGACAGGTGCCGGCATCTCCTGCTCATAGGCTGAGAGGGGCAAAATGACGTGCCCAACCAAGTTTACATAACTGGTCCATTTACTCTAAGACCTTTACATTAAGGGATGCTGAGCAGGGAGGACAGCTGAAAGAGGGACAAGCTGTGGGCCTTGTTTTTCTAACTGCAGGTGATGGGTCAGATGGGTCTCCAGGGATTCAGCTCCAGCTCCAAGTCCCTGATGCCCCTTGGCTGAGCTAGGTGACGTCAGGCTGGCCAGGGTGACACTGGGAGGCCAGGACCCGAGCAGCCCAAGCCTCCTTCTGAGGTACCCTGGCTTCCTGGGCTGACTGACCCCACCACCCACCTTGCCCTGACTCACAGCTCTCCCACCCACCTGCCTCTCAATGGAGAGCCCCGATTCCGTGGTCCCTTTTGGGCGGTCTGTCTCCTACCAAGGTGGAAACGTCTTCCCCTCCTTGGATCTCTGAGCCCCCAGCTGAGCCTCTACTGTCCTCTCCACACAAAGCCAGACCCCACTCCACCCCACTCCACCAGGGGGTTCCATTAAGTCCAACTGTGAACCTGAGGCTGAAAATGTTTCTAAGTGTTAATTTTATAGCTATTACCAACCTGAGTTAACTTCTTCTGATTTAGCTTAAACTCTGGAACTACAGTTCTGAAGATCTAATAAGTTAGTTAAGAAGGATTTTAGGGAAAAAAGAAAACTGACTAACTTTAAACTAGGAAGTCCAGTAAAAAAATTTTAGATTAGAGGTTGCACAATGATAGCCCACAGACATATTTTGTATGGTCTGCAGAGAGTTTTAAAAACATGTGAATTAATTGCTCAGAGTTAAAAGACAATTTTGCATACAGCTCAGGATTTCTGGTTCCTCTTTAAGAAATAAGTTGGGCAGCAGAGGCTAAACCTCTGAGGATGGGGACTGACTCAGGAGGGTGAAGGTGGGTGCTGAGACGTGGGGCAGCCCCACCAGGCTCGGGAAGCACTGAGGGAGAGTGTTGCTCATGAGAGAAGTGGCGCTGAACATTCCAAGTTCCCAGCACAGACCTGGCTTGGCTGTGAGCCTTGGTGTAATTTACAGACTGGGCAGGAGAGCCATTTCCTCCAGTTTTCTGTTTCTAATTAAAGCTTTTAGGCAAAGGGCTTAGTTGCTGATTTTGGTGCCAGAGTTAGCCCTGGCCTTATTAAATAGAAATATACAGCCAAGAGGAAATGAAGGAGGAAGGACAAATGATGCCAAAGGGGAAAAAATGGGACTAAGAAACCAGAGCAGCATCTATAGGAATAAAATATAAGGGGGTGCGTTTGGGGGGGGTGCTGGTGGAAAGAATGGGATGGGAAGCAGGAGCTACAATGACTGCAAGGGGCAAGGAGTATCACAGCTTCAGATTTCTTAGAACTGAAAAGTACTGTAGCAGCAAGAAATCAACCTCCTTGGAAAGAAACAAAGGCTTAAAAGATCCCCAAAACTTCTGACCCAGTTTGAGCACCAGGGCTACCGCTCACCAGCTGGCTTTGTACTCTCAGGGCTCAGGTGGGTTGGGCACCTCTCTTAGTCTTGATCTTCTCAGCTATCAAATGAGCACAGCAACAACTAGACAGGGGTTGCTATGGGGATGAGATGAATGCATGATGTGAAAGCCCACCATCACCTGAGCGGTGGGATTCGGGTCACTTCTCAGGGGCGGGACCCTCGCTCTGCACCTGGGTGTGGCAGAACTGAGTCTGCTGTTCCCATCACAGCTGCCTCCAGCTGGAGGGAGCCCTCCAGGCACCAAGCTCCACAGTTTGGTCATATGAGATCAATCTGCACAAAACCCATTTGAAGGCACAATCCCACAAATACTTCTCGCCTGTTCTGTTGAGGCCCCCTCCCATGGGAGGGTGAGTACCAAAGTCACCACCTGGGGTAAAAGCAGAGCAGTCGGAGGTACCTTTAAACACAGCTGAGCAGGATGCTCACCGGGGGAGAGGTGTGGCCAGCTCAGGGGCTCATCTGTTGCTTAGGCAGGAGCAAATCTCCTTCTCACCCTCACTCACTCTATGGACTTCAGGGAGCACTCTGGGGGCAGGAGGGCGCGTGGAACGCCAGCGCTAAATAACGTCTGTCTTGATTTTCTGTTGGTCGCACACGGACGAGTTCACTTAGGCTGGGTTCGCACATATGAGTCCTCCATATGCTAGGAGGTCTTCAAATAACTTGTTCACTTATTTTATAATCAGGTGGACTCTGGAGGGTATAATTCTCAGCACACACTGGCTTCTAGTGGAACTGAAATATCTGATCTAAAAATATTCTGCTGAAGTGGATAACAGAGTAGTAGGATTGTTACGAGGAGGTGGCAAGGGTCTGGCCACCTGATCCCCTGAACCAGACCTCTGCTCCGCACACCCCTCTGCTCCTGCAGTGTCCTTCCAGTCACCTCTCTCCACTTGACACACTCCTACTTGCCCTTCCAGGCCCACTTTCACTATCATCCCCTCTTCCTTGATACCTCATCGTCCCCACAGGCTTTCCCACACCCCTACACCAGAGCACCTATGGAGTTATCCTGTGGACAGAAGTTCACAGCGTGTCTCCCACTCCTCTGTAAGGTTTTTGAGCACAGTCAGGAACCATACTGCCTGGGTTTGCATCCCAGCTCTGCCCCTTGTGACCTCTCTGTGCTTCAGTTTCCTCATCTGGAAGGTGAGGCTGGGAGCAGCACCTCCTCGCAGGGCTGGATGAACGAATGTACTAAAGGTGTTGACAGCATCCAGCTTTAGCAAGCAGTGAAAACCTGTTAGCTAAACCCACAGTGGGTACCACCTCCTACCCCTAGGATGGCTAGAATCAAGAAGTCAGATTAATAACAAGCGTTGGTGGTTTGGGGAGAAATGGGCAATGTCATACCCTGCTGGTGGGAATGCACGTTACACGTCCCACTTGCCTTCCTCTATCTGCTCTTTTCCATAGCACACGCCATCTTCTAAAATACTATTCGATGTACTCGTTCTAGTTCTTATTTATTGTCTGTCTCCTGCTAAATGGGAGCTCCACCGGGTCACAGTAAATCCTCTCAGATCCAAGTGGTAAAAACAGTGCCAAAGAGAGGGTTAGAGCTGGAGGTAATTAATGCCAGTCCGAGAGGGAAAAGGCAGCTGTGGAGTTGGGAGAAGTCCCCGTGTGACGACGAGAGTCAGGAAATCTGTCAGGCTTGGGAGCGGGGCTGGGAGACAGCCTGAAGGATGTGTAGGGACAGGCTGCCCTCCCCAGTCCCCACACCACACTCCCTTCACTGCCAGCCCCCAAAGGCCGGGAGAACAGAGACAGTGAGACCAAGGACCGGAAGTGAGGGGACCCTGCCTCAGCTGCGTTTGCCCAATAGAGCTGGATGCACGAGGACTCCATGCAGAGGTCTGAAGCCCTTGTCTTATTCCGAGTCCCAGAAGCTCTAAGCAGAGACGCTGTGTTCGATTGCTGCAGATTCATCTGGAGACAAGTCAGACTTTATGTGAGGCTATTTAGAGACTTAAGTTATCCCACTTTGGGGGCATGTTTATGCATTTCATTGCAGAAATGTTAGCGTGTCTGATTATGGGTGTTGCCTCGTATACGTCCAACCTTACCTTTCATTATAGAACAGTTTTGAATTCTGACACGTCAGGTCCCAACAGGTGAGATAACAGACTGTGAACGCCTACTAGGGAAGGTTTGATTAAATTACTGTACATCTGTCTGGAAGTCAAAAACAAAACACAGAAAGATCTCTAAGACATGGAGGCAAGTTAAAAAAAATAATTCAACCATGCAACAAAAATTTGCGAAGTGCCTAATGAGTTAGGCACTTTTCTAGGCACTGCTATTAGAAAAGTGAAAAAATGTAAAAATACTAAATAAAACTCTCTACATGCACTGTGCACACATGTGTATATAAATGTATAGAAAAAGGCCTGCATGCACCCACACGAATCTGGTAATAGTGGGACCTGAGGGGACAGAGATCACACAGGGATGAAGGTGGATTTTGACATTTTATTTGCTACACTTTGGTATTGTGTGTATATATAAATAAAATCTATTTGTATATATGTCTATATATTGTACATTATTTGGTATTGTATATATTTGATATATATATTAAAGTGCTACAGACCGAATTTGTGTCCCTCCCAGATTTCTATGCTGAACCTAACCCTAGTGTGATGGTATGTGGTCTTTGGGAAGTGCTTAAGTCATTAGTGTGGAGCCCTCAGGAACAGGATTAGTGTCCTTATAAGAGACCCCAGAGAGCTCCCTCACCCCTTCTGCCTGCCCTTCTCGCTGTGACGGTCATCTATGCACCAGGAAGCAGGTCTTTGCCAGACACCAAATCTGCTGGCTCCTTGATCTTGGACTTCCAGTCTCTAGAACTGTGAGAAATAAATGTCTGTTGTTCACAAGCCACCCAGTCTATAGTATTCTTTACAGCAGCTCAAACAGACTAAGACAATAAGCAAGAGATCATGTATTACTCCTGTAATTAGCAGAGAAAAAAACTAGTACTATAAAAACAAAAGTAAAACAAGGGGAAAAGAAACCATGCATTGAGTCCAACCTACTTGTTTTACAAATGGAGAAGCTGAAGCTCAGGGAGGCCCCATGGGCTCAGGTCCAAATTAGAACCCAGATCCATAGAGTCCCCAGGGTTAGCTCCTGAACCCATGCTGCCCGCAACACAATCCTCCAAATAATACAAAGGATGTAAATGTGCTTTGTGAACTGGGATGAGCTCTGCGAGCGTGCCACCTTTTGAGGGGATAGAAAATTCTTTTTTTTTTTTTTTTTTCCAAAGTCCTTTTTACCACCAAGGAACCACTCTATTTGTTATCTGTAGTAGCCACAGGAAAGAGGTTTTGAGAGCAGGGGAAGGTCTATAGGTCAAAGGCTGCCCAGAGTCGGAGCAAGATAAATTCTATAACTGGATGGTGGGACCATGACCCTGGGTCATAGGTGACCTTGGGGAGGGAGCCCAGCGTGCGCTAGTGTTGCTGTGTAAAAATTAACATTCTTGGATTTCCAGCGCATACACTATTTTTTGCGGGTTTCTTTTTCTCTGTTTGCTTTTGCATTTCTCTCCTATTTTCTTTCTTTTTCTGAAAGGGGAAAATATGTTGCCACCCATCACACCTAATTTTAAGCTCTAAGCTTTGACTTTGCAATTGCAGTTGATTTCATTCATTATTCATTATTTTTAATGTAATGTATTAAGTTTTTACATCGAAACATTTTTTTCCAACATTCTGAAAACCAGAAGGGGTGAATGAAAGGCAACATTTGAGCTGGGCCCCAAAGGAATGGCTGGCGGAGGAGGCCAGCCCTGGTGGAGAGGACAGCCTGGACAGCATGGAGGTCCAGGTCTGTGCCAAGTTTGGGGACCAGCCCCGGTGGGAGGGAGGACATAGGACGCAGAGGTGTGGACTCTACCTGTCCCTGAACGACTTTCACATGGACGTTAACATAAGTGCTAGAGACAGGGGAGACCCTCCTAAGGGCAGTGGACGTGGAGACTGAGATGAGGGAGAGGATGGGACGGCCATCAGGGGAGAGGCAAGGCAGAGACTGCATCCTGGGGTTTGGCTAGGCCCACTGCAATCTGTGACCGATGCTGTGAAATAGGGCAATTTCACGTTAAAGTCCTGATTTCCCGCTTGAAAAATCAGAAGCTCTGGCCTTCCTGGGCCTGCCAGTCGGTGTGGCCACATTCCCTGAAGTGGACCCAGGCTCTGACTCCTTCTGGTCCCTCACTCACCAGCAACACCCATCTGAGCTGGTGATGTCTGCCTTTAAGAAATAGTTAGGAAGTGGCTTTTATAGGCTCCTTTCAACTCCAGAGGGAAGACAGTACGGTCGGCAGCCAGCTCTTGCCAGGACTTAGGGAGGTACGGAGGCTGCATGAGGTGGGTGCTGCCAGCTCACCTCATCCCCACCTCTACTGGGTAGGCAGGGAGGGCACACAGCAGGCTCCCCTGGCTACCCCCAGACAGACATGGTGAAAGCCCTGTTACCGGGGGATTAGCACCAAAAGGGGCATGTGAGGGGGTGGCTGGGTTAATAATTACCTGGAAAGTTCCTTATACTGCCCAGAAAGTGCAGTGGCCATGGATAATACATCTCTCCAGCACTAACCAAACGAAGGGTGCCCTGGCCCGGGTTTCTTTGATCAAATTGGCACATTCTCTCCTATGGAGAAACCAGGGACTTCCCGGGAGCAGCACAGTCTTGACCCTGACTCTCCACGTGACATGGTCTGACCAACACAGAGATGCCTATTTTGGGGCTTCACACTACACTGGAGTCTTTCTGGAGGAGAATGTGGTTCTGGCGCAGTCCCTGTGGGGCTGGTGTTTCTAAACTAAGAGGCTGAAGCCCAGAGAGATTGGGTTGTCTTCCCAAAGTCACACAGCTGGCAGGGACAGAGCCACGGCATCAGCTGTTTGGGGCCAGAGAGCACCTCGGCTCTTGATCAGAGGCACCTACATTGCCTGGAGGGAAAGTCAGGTTATTAGGGTGGGAAGGAAAAGCTCAGGAAAAAAAAAAAAAAGGTCAACTTCCACGTGTTTTGTTTGTTTCCAAATTGGTTCTTTTGGGAATCCAATGCAGGCCTATGAGTTTATGTCATAAGTGGAATGAGGGTAAAGTTGGGAACCCATCTACTCCATCTTCCTCGTGTGATAGGGACTAACAGGGGCACGGGGTGGGGGAGGACGTGACCCTGAGGAGGTGGAGGCCTCGGGGGGGGATGGATGCTCCACTGGTGGCCACAGTCAAGGAGCCTGTGGAGCCCCAGCCGAGCTCAAAAAGTCAGGGTGAGGGGCTTTGCCAGTGTGCCCTGGGCTTTACTGAGTCTCATGGAAACTATCTCCACCCAAGGTATCAGTATGTTCTTAAGCCACAGGGGTGTGGAATGGAAACCAGAGTCCAGACCCAAGGACTCAGGTGGTACTGCAGATGGAGAAGCCCAGCCTGGCTTCTACCACTGGGACCACACTCCTCCCACCCACCTCCTCCTAAGAGCCCCTCCACACCCCTGCACCCCCTGCCCCCCACTCCCCGGCTCCCGGGGGCCGGGGAAGTTGTAAAGCTGAATGTCAGTTGTGATTTAGGGCAGCCTTACTTCTCCGCTGGCTGGGAAGTAAGTGGATCCAGCTGGCAACCAGGGCCTGCCAGGGGGAGTGGGGAGGGAAGTGGGAGACGAGGAGATGGAGGTGCACCTGAGTGCAGACCTGGGAAGTGATGAGACCAGGCGGCTGGCCTCAGCCTCTGGCCTGGCTCCTAAAAAACTGGCAGGAGCAGGGAAGGTCTCTGTGATCAGGACTGTTGGCCTCCAGTACAGGGTTCTCAGACTCAAGATGCGTCAGCAGGATCACCTGGCAGACTTGTTCACACACACAATGCTGCCCCCTCAACCTGGCCCCCCACCTCCTAGCTAGGTGTGGATGGAGCCTGATAATTTCCAATTCTAATTTTTGGAACCTTCCCACCCCAGGTGATGCTGCTGCTGCCACTGGTCTGGGGACCACACTTTGAGAACCACTGCTCTAGGCCTAATGCTCCGCTCAGGCTGGAACCAGCTCGTCCCACAGGGACTGGTTGTACCTCACCCCTATCCCACCTGATCAGAATTTTCCAACCAAGAGCCCAGCCCTAACCCCACCTGTGTCTGTGTCAGGGAACCCAAGGACAAAGTCACTCAGAGGGCTTGAGCCTGGCTTGTTCCCCAGTTTCAGCTGTTCCCTTGCCCTGTCTCTGCAGGCCCAGGACTCTGCATGGGCTGGTGGCAACCTTGTCCTCCAGGGACTCTGTCAGCCCTAGAAGACTGTCCTGTTCTTTCTTGGTAGGTGGGCTGGGGATTTCAGAAGTCCCTGCTCAGCTGTGACCTTGGGCCCCAGGACTTTCTGTGGAAACCTGGGCCCCCAGCCCGGAGGCAGGTGAGGGTGGAGGGGGCACATGAACCCACCCCTGACTTCTCGAGGAAGGATCCTGTAGTATCTTCCACACTCCCCGGTTGCTCTTCTGGGTTAGAGCAGAGGTGAGTTTGGACCACTTTCAGGCTGAGGTATGCTGTACGTGTGACTTGGGGGCAACCCTAAAGCTGTTGGCATATTGGAGCCATGAATAAAAGGCCTTGACGAAACAATGTAACTGCTATTTTAGCGTTTTAAAATATAATATGAATACTGATAGTTTAAAATAAAGGAAGTGGGGGAAGCAAAAGTAGAGAAAGAAATGCCAATTTCAGTCCAAAGCTTTATTTGCTAAGTTTTCTTAGGATGAATTTTACCAGGTTATAAATTCTTGTAAGTAGAATCTATAATGGAAATACTGAGAGACTTTTGCCTGAAGTGGCATTATTGGATGCTGCTGTGATGCTACTGTAATGTAATAAATTATTAAATTGTTGCAAAGTGCTGTTTTTTGGCCTTAAATTTTTTTTTTTAGATGTCGGGGGTAGGAGTTTATTAATTAATTAACTTATTTTTGCTGTGTTGGGTCTTGGTTTCTATGCGAGGGCTTTCTCTAGTTGTGGCAAGCGGGCGCCGCTTTTCATCGCGGCGCGCGGGCCTCTCACTATCGCGGCCTCTCTTGTTGCAGAGTACAGGCTCCAGACGCGCAGGCTCAGTAGTTGTTTGCCTTAAATTTTTATTTCGTACATCTTGAAAACTATAGTATTAAAGATCTTGAGATTGTGCAAATGCTGGAAATGCTTGGCATGAGGTCATCTGTTGTTATTTTTACAAAATTGTAATGTAACTATGCAAGCGTGTTTATTAAAAGGACACAAACTAAAAAAAAAAAAAAAAAAAGAGGCCTTGAGGGTAGGAGGCATCAGGACCAACCTCATTTCGCTATCGATGCTCCACCCATCAGCCATGTGATCTTGGACAACTTAATTTCTTTGTACTTCAGTTTTCTCATCTTACAATGGAGATCATTACAGGACCTACCTGATAGGGCTCCCTGAGGTTAAATGAGGTGAGCGGTCACTGTGGCATTACTCACAATAGCCAAGAAGTAGAAATAACCCAAATGTCTCTCAACTGATGAATGGATAGTGGTCTGTCCATCCAGCAGAATATTGTTCAGCCATAAAAAGGAATGAGGTGCTGATACAGGCTACACCATGGATGAACCTCCAAAATGTTATGCTAAGTGAAAGAAGATGGACACAAATGGTCATGTATTATATGGATCCATTTATATTAAATGTCCAGAATAGGACAGAGACAGAGACAGAGGCAGAGGCAGATCAGTGGCTCCCAGGGGCTGGGGGGAGGGGGTGATGGGAAGTGAGAGCTGGATCTCCCTTTAGGGAGATGAAAAGTTCTGGAACTACATAGGGTGATGGCTGTACAACTCTGTGAATGTCCTAAATGCCACTCAATTATACACTTTAAGATGTCACTGAGGAAGATCTCACCTCTCTGCAGATGCTCCTTATTTCTAAAAGGGAGTGATTTGTAAAGTGAGGCTGATCGGTGAGAAGACCCAGAGGCAGGGTCGGGGGGTGGGTTTAGAAATAACAGTTGTTTTTAGCGATGAGAGGGGTGTCAACCTGGACACATCAAACACACTGAGCTCGTGACTGCAAACCTACTGCATTAACCAACTCAGGTAGCTTCAAATCCAGCCCCCTCACCGCCTCCACCTGGACTGGCTGTTTTCTCATAAAACAGTTTTCACGAGGTGTTGGCTCCTCTGTCTTGACGTGAGACGAAGCCTCAGGAAATCCCGGAGATGTTCGTCTGGGTCGTAAACAAGGCCATAGCTTTTCAAAGACCGATTTCTCCTCCCTTGCTCCCCTGAGCCCTCGGTCGTATGGAGACCACATGGACGGCTCTGGACCCCAGACCAAGGGCCACAGAAACGACCCCTCATCCAGACACCCTGCAGGGTCCGTCGCGCCGACTCCACAACTTCCCTCGAGGCCAGGGTTTGCAGAGGGGGAACCAAGGCTCTGGGGGAGTGCCAGCCAGCTGGTGGGAGGCAGAGCCATGTGTAGATTTCAGAGCTGGAAGCTTCCGGGGGCTGTGGCCACCAAGACACAGAGTAGGCGCCCATGGTGGGGAGTGTGGCCGGGCCACCTTGTGCCCATGTGAAAGTGGCCCAGACCCATGCACCACTGTGGGAATGTCCTAGCACAGTCTGGGGCTTGGAGTCCCCAAGGATGGAATTCTCTGTGCCTTGTCCCACAGCAGCAGAAAACTCCTAACAGAAAACCTGGTAAAATCTGTTAGGAGGAAGAGACTGGCTACAGAGACTTGTGTCCTGAGGTGTGTCCAACCTTCCCCGCCAGCCCCAACTGAAACCACGCTGACTGAGGTGTCCACCCCATCCCCTGCCAGGGGTTCCAGCCCAAGAGCCTGAGCAGGTTCTGACAGGGGTGGGACCTCTGGGACAGTCTGCGGGTGGCTGGACTTGTGCCCACAGCCTGGCAACAACTGGCTGAGGTGGGGGGTTGTCCCTCGAGACCTTCACAGAAGCAGCTCCTGTTTCACCCACAGCCTTATGGAGTGTGGGTCTCACTCTCCCGGGGGTCGCCCTACCCAGGAATTGAGCCACAGCCTCTCCTGCTCCTGCAGCCCCGTTTTCCAGAGTCTTCTCCTGTTCAGGCAAGGGTGGGAGGTGGTAGGGGACCCCATTGCACTGCTGATGCTTCCCTCCCCTGGGGCATGGGCACCCCAGATCTTGGTGACCTGTGGGGGCAGGAAGTTCAGGGAGGGAAGCAGACCCCCACTTTATCAAACATCATCCCTCCACCCATGCCCACACATCTTCGTGTCAATAGGCTGGAAGCAAATGTCCAAAAATGGAAATATTTGTACTATTTCTCCCTCAGTTACTCCTTCCAGGAGTGTGAGCCTAATCTGCCCCAGACTCCTGGGGCTCCAGGAGCCTTGCCTGCCTCTGCCCTGAGGGTGGTCCCAGAGCTTGGATGGCCACACTCTTCCTGCCCTTCTGAGAGCAGTGTGGGCCCACCCACAGGGTTCCTAATGGGAAGTTACTCTTGGGCTCTTCCTCTGAAGCTTTCCACAGATGGGCCATTTGCTATTTGTGGACTCTACCCAAAGAATCTGCTGCAACTTCTTGGTTCACACCTGTGTTCGCAGAGTAAACTAATTTAGGAAACAGTAAACCCAATGTGGCCACTCCCCAGAATCTGGGGCCAGGCTCACCACACCCCCTTCAAAGGTATGGATGACAAAACCAGGAAGGTGGGGTCAGAGTGTCTGCATTGGTTGCCAGGATTTTTAAGAGACATACTCAATCCATTTCAGCCTGGATTGCATATAATATCTTACCAATTTTCCCTACATTCATAATAAACCTGACATTTCTTGGGAAATGAAACTCTGTGTGCCCTGACCACCTAGTATCAAAGCAAGGCACGCAGAAGTTACAAGTTCGTAGCTACGTTAATGGCACCTGGAAAAATGAAAGCTCGTGTGGCTGGCTACATAATACTGCATTTGTATCTAAGGCAATACATTATTCCAGGAAATTTTAGGAATAAGACCCACCCACAATCCCACCAACCTGGCATAAATATTTCCATTTTTGGATATCTGTTTCCAGCCTGTTGACATGAAGACCTGTGGGCATGGGCGGAGGGATGATGTTTGATAAAGCAGGGGTCTGCTTCCCGCCCTGATATTCCTGCCCCTACAGGTCACTGAGGCTTGGGGCGCCCGTGCCACAGGGGAAGGAAGCATCAGCGGCACAGAGGGGTCCCCCCTACCTCTCATTCCTGTGCCATCAGAAGACTCTGGGAGGAAACCTTGGGCTCCGGGAGCAGCAGGGACTGTGGCTCACTTCCTGGGTAGGGAGAGCCCAGGAGACAGTGAGACCAACACTCCATATGGCTGTGAGTGAGATGGCCTTGTTCTTGTTTTTTTTTTTTTTTTTTTTTTTTTTAATTTCTACTTCTGTATGCACTAGAGTGTGCTCACCACCAAAAATTTATTTTTAATTTTTTTTGAGACAGCCTTCTTTTGCTATAACATTTAATGGCTCCATACTCCACCCTGTAATTTACTTGGCCATTCCCCCTCACCAGACATTTAAGTGGCTTCCATTATTATATTATCAAAATGGGTGCAGTAAATGTCCACATGTGACCTTGGTTTTGCCCTTAGACTTCAGCTCTGGTGCCCATCTCTGCTCAGGGCCTCCTGCTGTCGAGGTCTCCGCATCATCCTGATTCCTTCACTTACTGTGGAGGCTTTCCCTCTCCCCCTCTGGCGCTGACATTACCCTAGTCCCTCTTTTCTCTTTCATTTTATCCAGCTTGGTGTTGACAGTCATAACCACCCTGTCCAAGAACCTTCAATGGCTCCCCACAGACAGAAAAGCCTGCACAAAAGCCACACTCCTTGGTCTGGCGATCAAGCCCCCAACTCCCTGGGCCCAGACTCCCCAGCTCTCATCTCCTTCCACATACCCTTCAAATTTCAAGCTCTGGTCAAACCAAACCACTCACATCTCCATAGACACTGTGCTCATCCAAGCCTCCATGCATTTGCACACACAGATTCCTCTACCTCAAATACCCCCAACAAAACCTACCCACCCACCTTCCTACTTCTCTCCTCAAATCTCAGCTCCAGCGTCAGCCCTGCTCTGCCTCGTGTCCACGACCTCCCTGGGTGGGATCAGGAATTGTCTGCAGTGTCTCAGTGCCCTATGCACACAGTCCTTTCATGCAGCTCCTCATAGGGACTGTATTTTGGGGTTTACTCATCAGCCTACCCTCCTGGACCAAGAACTCCCAGAAGCCCATCCCTGTTCTTTTATCCTCAACACAAATACAAAGATCAGGCCAAATATCACACTCAGTAAACACATGGTGAATGACTGAATGGAGGAGTGAGTCTGAGTTCTCCCCACTATGTGGGACCGTCCCATCTCCGTGGCATTCCAGCCGAGTGTCCCGCCCCTCTCTCTCCCTGCTTTCACACCCAGGGAAGGAAGCAGGTCTGTGGAGGCCATCAGAAGCCTTGAAGAAACAGAAAAATAGAAAACAATGGGACGTAAGCAATCTGCCTTTGAGGCCTTCTCCCAGGATTTCAGAGCTAGAACAGCATTGACAAAAATTGCCATGATTAAGAACAGAAAACATTAAATGGAAGCAGAATAACGCAGCAAGCCTCCCTGTGGCCTCGCCTCACCCACACCTTTATTCTGCGCACTCCCACCAAACCCACTCTGTGTGGTACAACACTTCTGTGAGGCTGCTTGTGAGGATTACAGCTGGATATTCAGTTCCCTGTCTTGGAGTGTCACATGTTCCCTGGCTTGAAACATACCTTACAGACAATTATTCAGAGATTCCTAAAATGTGAGCCTCCTGCCAACAAGTAGGTCCAATTAAAATGCAAGAAGTGTTTTTAGTGCTGTTCTGATAATCCCATGAGAAGTTCAGTTCTCCACCCCACATAAGAATTTAGAGGCTGGGGTGGCAATGGGACGTATCGCTTTTAATCCTATGTTTTCCCTTTTCTTGAAAGGTGAAGAAAGGCAAGATGTGCCCTGTTGGAAGCAGGTGTCCCCTGGAGCCTTCAGGGGAACAGCTCAGGATACATGACCTGCACTTACGGAACATAAACACACACACTGGCAGTAAGTAAGGACTTTCCAAGTCCTCAGAAGATCCCAGGGGACTGTGGCCACTGACAGCTGCAAGAGGAGGGAGGCTCTGGGATTTAGCATCAACAGAGTCTAGAGACGGTTTCTGCCTTCTTGCTTGCCTTTCCCACCCTCTGTGGTTGACTCAGACACTGAGGTAGCTACTGAGATGGACCCTCTGACTTAGCCAGTGACCAGCACCCAGTGGTGTCTCTGCCTCCAGCATGGGCCAGCCGTCCATCCCCATCACTGGCATCTGATCTTGTCACTCCCTTGCACTGAAATCTGCACTGGCTCCCTACTGCCTAAGCTGTATGTACTTCCTTTGAAGCACAAAGGCTACCGGATGGTTTAAGGGAAGCCCTGAGTAATCACCCAGAAAGGGTGTTTACTTCAAGACTTCTCAGGACCTTTAGTATGCTAACATTCCTTGCAACTCTCCAAGGTGGAGATCTGGGGGCAGGGGGGAGTTGTATGTGAGATTTCCCAAACTTGTGTGACAGTGGAACTCTGTCCCAGCAGCATACCATGAGTCAGGTGTTCCAGAGACACTGATTTGGGAATCACTAACTAAAGGCTAAAATTCACATTCTTTACCAAGGCAATTGAAGCCTGCATAACCTGGCCTCACCTTATTTTCCCCACAGTCCCACTGCCTCAGTACCTGCTTTATGGTTCTGCTGCCTGGAAGCTCCACTAGGCTCCCTCCCTCCTCCCCCCTACCCCTCCTCCCAACATAGCTCCCTGGGCACCTCCTCCAGGAAGCCCTTTCCCACTCCCCTTCTGCACCAGGATTTTGCTGCACTCTCTCCAGTGTGACAGTTACACTGAGTTAGACCTTGCTGCGACATTTGCTTTTAGGCACGTCGACTCTTTGGTTTGCATTTAAAGAGCAAGCTGTATGAAAACTTTAGCCCTCACTCAGGTGGTCAGAGGTTCACATGGGCTCCCAGGAGCTGATGCCCACTGTGGGGACTGCAGATTCTCATCCCTCCCCACGGAGGAGACCTGCTGGCAGGGCTTAAATTACTTGTCTCTATTTTTTGCTATTCCATCTGGACTTTTTTTTGGCCTAGTTATATCTAAGTTTGCATAAGTGTGAATATAACAATATTCTGGGGTGTGGGGAGTGGGCAAAATGGGTAAAAGGGCTCAAAAGGTACAAACTTCTAGTTATAAGATAAATAAATCCTAGGGATGTAACGTACATGTAATATGCATGGTGACTATAGTTAACAATACTGTATTGGATATTTGAAAGTTGCTAACAGAATAGATCTTAAAAGTCCTCATCAATACACAAAAAGAATTTTTTTGCAACTATGTGTGGTGATGAATATTAACTAAACTTATTGTAGTAATCATTTCACAATATATAACATACCAAATCATTATGCTGTACATCTAAAACTAATACAATGTTATATGTCATTTATATCTCAATTAGAAAATTCATTAAGAAAACTAAATAAAATATAGTAAAATAAAAGAGCTGACCAAGTGAAAAAGCAAACAAACAAAAACCATATTCCTTCCTGTGTGGAAGTGCCTTTCCCCTCTTATCTGAGGGGTCCTCCCAAGGTGTCTTATTCATCATTTAGGGGCAGGTGAGTAACATGGAGCTGCCACAACATGTGGCTTCCCCGTGAGGCCATGGGGAGCCCAAGGTGGGTGTGAATAAATAAAGGCTGACCACACCCTCAAGGATGGGAACAGGCACACACAGGTAGCGTGGGAAGGGACAGCCACATTTGGCCCTCCTGACGCTTTCTGAAGCAGAGCTGGCAGCCTGGGCCAGGACACTGGTAAGCTCTCTATCGGGGTTAATCGCAAAGACTCCCAGACATTCTGACCCCAAGCCCTTGTTCTATGACTAGGGTGACTGTATTGTTTATCATCCAAACCAAGATATTTTAAGAGAGAAAGAGGCTGATTAATAATTATTTGGGGGACTTCCCTGGCGGCGCAGTGGTTAAGAATCTGCCTGCCAATGCAGGGGATATGGGTTCGAGCCCTGGTCTGGGAAGATCCCATGTGCCGCGGAGCAACTAGGCCCATGCACCACAACTACTGAGCCTGCGCTCTAGAGCCCGCGAGCCACAACTACTGAGGCTGCGTGCCATAACTATTGAAGCCCGTGCGCCTAGAGCCCATGCTCCGCAACAAGAGAAGCCACCGCAATGAGAAGCCCGTGCACCACAACAAAGAGTAGCCCCCACTCGCCACAACTAGAGAAAGCCCGCACACAGCAACGAAGATCCAACGCAGCCAAAAATTAAAAAATTAAAAAAAAATAATTATTTGGGAAGAATAGGCATACATTGGGACTGTCCCAATATAGTGGGACACATGGTCATTTTAGCTATGACCAGCTTGAGGAGGGTGGCGAGGAGCAGTGAGGCACCTGCTCTGCAGCAGGCCACCTGTTTGTGCTCTCCAGGCATAGTGCAGCATCCCCCTGCCACAAATGTGTCCTTCCTAGGCACAAAGGTATAGCCATGTCAGGGAAGAGATGACAGCATCCATTCTAACCAACTCCCCTCCCAAGGGTCTTCCAGCCCAGACCCCACTCTGCCCCCCACCCCAAAGTGCACAAAGCCCCACAAAGGGCTTTGTGGGGCAGAGACAGCTCAACAGAGGGCCCTGTAAGGACTCCCAATGCTATGTGCACCCCAGGCTACCCGTGGGCCATGTCACTGTGGCTGCTGTCCTACACTCAGTAAGCCTCTTAAAACCTGTTTGTTCCGACAAGAGTGCCAAGACAGTTGAATGGGGAAAAATCTTTTTTTCAAAAAATGAGTCTGGGACAATCAGACATCCAAGTGCAAAAGAGACACCCATCTCACACCATAGGCAAAAGAGTACCTCAAAATGGATCAAAGACCTAAATATAAGAGCTAAAACTATAAAAATCTTATTAGGAAACATAGGTGTAACTTTTTGTGACCTTGGATTAGGCAATGTCTCTTAGGTACGACCCTAAAGCATAAGAAACCAAAAAAAGGATAAATTGGATTTCATCAAAACTGAAGAAAACTTTTGTGCCTTAAGATACCATCAAGAGAGTGAAAAGGCAACCCACCAACTTATATCCAGAATATATAAAGAACTCTTACAACTCAATAAATACAAATAGCTTACAACACAAATAGCTCAATTGAAAAATGGGCAAAGGACTTGAATAGTCATTTCTCAAAGAAGATAAACAAATGGCTGATAAGGACAATACAAGATGTTCAGCATCATCAGCCATCAGGGAAATGAAAATCAAAGGACACAATGAAGTACCACTTCAAAACTACTAGGATGGCTAGAATCAAAGAGACAGATAACAAACGTTGGCAAGATGTGGAGAAATTGGAGCCCTCAGATACTGCTTGTGGGAATGTAAAATGGTGCAGCAGCTTCTCAGAACAGTCTGGCAGTTCTTCAAATGGTTAAACATAGACTGCTACATGATCCAGCAATTCCACTCCTAGGTATTTACCCAAGAGAAATGAAACATATGTCCACACAAAAACTTGTATACAAAAGGCAACATTGCTCATATTAGCCAAAAAGTAGGAATAACCCAAGTGTCCATCAACTGATGAATGGATAAATAAAAGGTGGTCTATCCATGCAATAGAGTATTATTTGGAAATAAAAAGGAATGAAGTACTGATACATGCTACAACTTGGATGAACCTTGAAAATACACTAAGTGAAAGAAGCCAGTCACAAAGACTACAAATTATATGATTCCATTCACATGAAAGTCTAGAGCAGGGAGATCTATAGAGATCAGTGGTTGCCTAGGGCTAAGGGGTTTCTGGGAAAATGGGTGTGGGCTCTCTTTTCAGATTGACGAGCTGTTCTAAAATTTATTGTGGTGATGGATGCACAACTCTGTGAATAGCCTAAAAACAACTGAAGTGTACACTTTCAATGGGTGAATTGTATAGTAAGTAAATTAAATCTCTATAAGGCTGTCACACAACAAAACCTGTCTGAAAGGCTGGGCCAGCATGGAGGTGGCATCATGCTCTGCCCCTCAGGAGTCTCAACGCACATTCATCTCCTATCTTTCCAACAACACACCTATTGCATTTCCCTCCTTCTTCTAAAACATTAAAGAAACTGTATCTATGGGACACATCTTACAACAAACAAACAAACCCCAAACAGGATTGCTCATGGGCACAGGCCACCAATGACTGTCAAACCTGAGCAATTTTTAACACAGGCAGAAGCACAAAGGAACGGAAACTACAAGTTCTCTGCCTTCTACTGTGCTACATGAGTGTAGGGTGACGAAGCATGGGTTAGACAGCATAGTTGATGCTTGTATAGTCAACAGCAGTCCCAGCTGGTCTTCCCGAAGTAAGTAGGGAGAAGCCAAATCATCCCACTCAGGACTTCAGTCCCTGATCCTGGTGCATTTAACAAGCAGATCACCTGCCTCTCCAACTGATAACAACTATCAATCAAGACTCTCTTCCTTCTCTTCAACCACTGTCCCAGGGTGCTGAGGAGTAGGGAGGACCCACCGCCCTGCCCACCATGGTCGGTGAGGAAGGAGGGACAGGAGATAACCCCTTTGTTCCAAGGCAGCAGGCGCATGGTGTGGCCACAGATCACTTACACTTGGAGTGAAAGACCTTGGAGGGTAGGAGCGGGGGCTCCAGGGGAGGAACAGAGAGGGGACAGGACCTGCCTAAAGGACAAGGATATCCCCAGGGCTGGGACAGGCAGGGAGGTGGCTCAAGGTTCTGACACCCGCAGAGCCCATGACCATTACCTGCTCATGTCCATCTGACCTGCAAGGCTTGGAGATTCCTGGGGTCAGGCCCTGTGCAGGGTTCACCCCATGCCCTGTGCTTAGCCCAGGGCTGGCACAGAATGGGCTCCTGGCACATGCTGCTGAGTCAATTACTCATAGCAAATCTGCACTCTGCTGCATGTTGCTCCCCCTGAGAAGGCCAAGGCAGGCCTCTACCCACCCTCTCCCAGCTCACTTCCCAAAGATCTCCAGCTAATAAAACTGTATTTACAGGACTGGTTATTATTATGCTCCAAGAAATTAATTCATTTCCAAAGCCTTGGTGTTCTGTCCTAAATGTGGTGTCCCGGTTGTTCAAAGGACCATGTGGCCTGAAGTTTCACATTTTTGGAAAACAGGAACTGAGCCTGAACTAGCAATTCTCACTCACAGGTCAGCTCTTGCTTCCTGTGCCCATCTTGACAAGGAGAGGGGAGTGTAGGCAGCCTTACCCTCTCAGGCTACAACCTGGAGAGATGAAGTGACTCCCTGAATCACAAGCTGCCCAGCAGCAGGGCTGGAATTTCAAGCCCCTGGCTGTCAGGCAAGGGCTGAGGGAGTCAGCAGGGCTGAAGCCCGCTAGGCTGTGCTGGGCTCTCAGCTCCACCCACCCAGGCTGTGGTGCCCCCATGAGGCTCTCTCCCCACAGGCACTCTGAGCTCCGACCCAGCGTGGTTTGGCATGCACTTCAAAGGAGCAGGACAGCTGAGCATCTGGGGCTTCCCTGGGGTCCACTGAGCGAATGCCAAAGATGCAGGCTGTGGGGCCACCTGTCGCACGGGTGGAGGCTTTCTGGGACCAGCCCATCCTGCCCAGCGGCAGCTGTGCCCATAGGCTCCATGAAGGAGTGAGCTTCTGCAGCACATAGCCAGGCTGGCAGGACCATCGAGGGGCCCAGGACCGAGATCAAGACCCAGTCTGGAAATTCACAGAACATGACTCTGGGCAGGTCAATGACTATCTCTGAACCTCAGTTTCCATGTGAAGATGGAGGCAGAAACCAGAGGGATTTCATTACAAGCCAAGGAATGTCAAGGATTGCTAGCTAGGAAGAGGCCAAGAAGGATTCTTCCCAGGAGCCTTCGGAGATAGCATGGCCCTGCCGATAGCTTGATTTCAGACTTCCAATCTCAAGAACAGAGAAAACACTTTTTTTTTGTTTGTTTTAAGCCACTAAGTTTGTGGTACTTTGTTGTGGAAGTCCTGAGAAACTAATACCTACAGCAACAAGACTTTGCAGATGCAATTAAATTAAATATCTTGACATGGGGATTATATGCTGGATTACCCAGGTGGACCCAATGTAATCACAAGGGTCCTTATGAGAGGGAAGCAGGAGGTCAGAGAGGAGAATGAGATGTGAGGACAGAACAGAGACTGGAGTGATGCAGCCACAGGCCAAGGAATGCAGGCAGCTTCTAGAATGATTTCTCCTCTAGAGCCTCCAGACCAGCCCTGCCGACACCTTGATTTTAACCTCTCAAGACCTATTTTGGACCTCTGACCCTCTAGAACTGTAAGAGAATAAATTTGTGTTGTTTTAAGCCACCAAGTTTATGGCAATTTATTTCAGCAGCCCCAGGAAACAAACATAATTAAATTAAGTCACTTGACAGTGCTGGTGTACACTGGAGGCAACCAACTCCACCCCGATGGGTCTATACCAGGCTAGGTTTCTTCAACTCCTGCGGTGGTTTGTTAAGAAGTGCAGACTCCTAGATTGTATTATAAAGCTACAGTCATCAAAACAGCATGGTACTGGCATAAAAACAGACACATAGACCAACGGAACAGAATAGAGAGCCCAGAAATAAACCAACTCACTTATGGTTAATTAATCATGACAAAAGAGGCAAGAATATACAATCTTCAATATGTGATGCTGGGTAAACTGGACAGCTATATGTAAAAGAGTGAAGTTAGAACATTTTCTCATAATGTATACAAAAATAAACTCAAAATGGATTAAAGACATAAATGTAAGAATAGAAACTATAAAACTCCTAGAAGAGAACATAGGCAGAACATTCTGTGACATAAACTGCAGCAATATTTTTTTTGGATCTGTCTCCAAAGGCAAAGGAAACAAAACCAAAATAAACAAATGGGATCTAATTAAACTTACAAGCTTTTGCAAGGCAAAGGAAACCATCGACCAAGTGAAAAGACAACCTGCTGAATGGGAGAAAATATTTGCAGATGATATGACCAATTAAGGGGTTAATATCCAAAATATATAAATAGCTCATACAACTCAATATAAAAAAACTGATTAAATAATGGGTAGAAGACCTGAAAAAACATTTTTCCAAAGAAGACATACAGATGGCCAACAGGTACCTGAAAAGATGCTCAACATTGTTAATCATCAAAGAAATGCAAATAAAAACCACAATGAGATATCACCTCACACCTGTTGGAATGGCTATCATCCAAAAGACTGCAAATAATAAATGCTGGAGAGGATGTAGAGAACAGGGAACCCGTGTGAACTGTTGGTGGGAATGTAAATTGGCACAGCCACTGTGGAAAAGTGTGGAGGTTCCTTAAAAACTAAAAATAGAACTACCGTATGATCCAGCAATTCCACTTCTGGGTATACATCAGAAAAAAATAAAAACACTAACTAATTCAAAAAGATACATGCACCCCAATGTTCACAGCAGCATTATTTACAATAGTCAAGATATGGAAGCGACGTAAGTATCCAACAGATGAATGGATAAAGAAGATGTGGTATATGAAATACTACTCAGCTATAAAAAAGAATGAAATTTTGCCATCTGCTATTTGCAACAACATGGATGAACCTGCTATTTATTATGCTAGTGAAATAAGTCAGACAGAGAAAGACAAATACTGTATGTTATCACTTATACGTAGAATCTAAAAAATAAAACAACTAGTGAATATAACAAAAAAGAAATGGATTCACAGATATAGAAAGCAAACTAGTGGTTACCAGTAGGGAGAGGGAAGGGGGGAGGGGCAAGATAGGGGTGAATGATAAAAGGTACAAAATACATAAGCTACAGCACAGGGAATACAGCCAATATTTTATAACAGCTATAAATGGAGTGTAATCTTTAAAAATTGTTAATCACTATGTGTACACCTGAAATTTATATAATATTGTAAATCAACTATATCTCAATTAAAAAAAGAGAAAAAGACAAGGAAGAAGAACTACAATCCTGCAGCCTGTGGAACAAAAACCACATTTTGTTCCACATTTTTTGTGGAACAAAACCACATTTTGTTCCACATTTTTTGTGGAACAAAAACCACATTTACAGAATGTGGAACAAAAACCACATTTACAGAAAGACAGACAAGATGAAAAGGCAGAGAGTTATGCACCAGATGAAAGAACAAGATAAAACCCCAGAAAAACAACTAAATGAAGTGGAGATAGGCAACCTTCCAGAAGATGGATTCAGAATAATGATAGTGAAGATGATCCAGGACCTCGTAAAAAGAATGGAGGCAAAGATTGAGAAGATGCAAGAAATGTTTAACAAAGACTTAGGAGAATTAAAGAACAAGCAAACAGAGATGAACAATACAATAACTGAAATGAAAAATACAGTAGAAGGAATCAATAGCAGAATCACTGAGGCAGAAGAACGGATAAGTGACCTGGAAGACAGAATGGTGGAATTCACTGCTGCAGAACAGAATAAAGAAAAAAGAATGAAAAGAAATGAAGATAGCCTAAGAGACCTCTGGGACAACATTAAATGCAACAACATTCACATTATAGGGGTCCCAGAAGGAGAAGAGGGAGAGAAAGGACCAGAGAAAATATTTGGAGAGATTATGAGATTATAGTCGAAAACATCCCTAACATGGGAAAGGAAATAGCCACCCAAGTCCAGGAAGCGTAGAGAGTCCCATACAGGATAAAACCAAGTAGAAACACACTGAGACACACAGTAATCAAATTGGCAAAAATTAAAGACAAAGAAAAATTATTGAAGGCGGCAAGGGAAAAATGACAAATAACATACAAGGGAACTCCCATAAGGTTAACAGGCGATTTTTGAGCAGAAACTCTACAACCCAGAAGGGAGTGGCATGACATATTTAAAGTGCTGAAAGGGAAGAAACTACAACCAAGATTACTCTACCTGGGAAGGATCTTATTCAGATTCGATGGAGAAATCAAAAGCTTTACAGACAAGCAAAAGCTAAGAAAATTCAGCACCACCAAACCAGCTCTACAACAAATGCTAAAGGAACTTCTCTAGGTGGGAAACACAAGAGAAGAAAAGGACCTACAAAGACAAACTCAAAACAATTAAGGAAATGGTCATAGGAACATACATATTGATAATTACCTTAAATGTGAATGAATTAAAGGCTCCAACCAAAAGACACAGGCTTGCTGAATGGATACAAAAACAAGACCCATATATATGCTGTCTACAAGAGACCCACTTCAGACCTAGGGACACATACAGACTGAAAGTGAGGGGATGGAAAAAGGTATTCCATGAAAATGGAAATCAAAAGAAAGCTGGAGTAGCAATACTTGTATCAGATAAAATAGACTTTAAAATGAAGAATGTTACAAGAGACAAGAAAGGACACTACATAATGATCAAAGGATCAATCCAAGAAGAAGATATAACAGTTATATGCATATATGCACCCAACATAGGAGCACCTCAATACATAAGGCAACTGCTAACAGCTACAAAAGAGGAAATTGACAGTAGCAGAATAACAGTGGGGAACTTTAACACCTCACTTGCACCAATGGACAGATCATCCAAACAGAAAATTAATAAGGAAACACAAGCTTAAATGACACAGTAGACTAGATAGATTTAATTGATATTTATAGGACATTCCATCCTAAAACAGCAGATTACACTTCCTTCTCAAGTGCACAGGGAACATTCTCCAGGAAAGATCACATCTTGGGTCACAAATCAAGCCTCAGTAAATATGAGAAAATTGAAATAATATCAAGCATCTTTTCTGACCATAATGCTATTAGATTAGAAATGAATTACAGGGAAAAAACATAAAAAACACAAACACATGGAGGGTAAACAATACGTTACTAAATAGCCCAGAGACCACAGAAGAAATCAAAGAGGAAACCGAAAAATACCTAGAGACAAATGACAATGAAAACACGATGATCCAAAACCTATGGGATGCAGCAAAAGCAGTTCTAAGAGGGAAGTTTATAGCAATACAATCCTACCTCAAGAAACAACAATATCTCAAATAAACCACCTAAATTTACACCTAAAAGAGCTAGAGAAAGAAGAACAAATAGTAGAAGGAAAGAAATCATAAAGATCAGAGCAGAAATAAATGAAATATAAACAAAGAAAACAATATCAAAGATCAATAAAACTAAAAGCTGGTTCTTTGAGAAGATAAACAAAATTGATAAACCATTAGCCAGACTCATCAAGAAAAAGAGGGAGAGGACTCAAATCAATAAAATTAGAAATGAAAAAGGAGAAGTTACAACAGAACCACAGAAAAACAAAGCATCCTAAGAGACTACTACGAGCATATGCCAATAAAATGGACAACCTAGAAGAAATGGACAAATTCTTAGAAAGGTACAACCTTCCAAGACTGAACCAGGAAGAAATAGAAAATATGAACAAACCAATCACAAGTAATGAAATTGAAACTGTGATTAAAAATCTTCCAACAAACATATGTATAAGTGATTCACTTTGTTATAAAGCAGAAATTAACACACTATTGTAAAGCAATTATACCCCAATAAAGATGTTTAAAAAAAAATCTTCCAACAAATAAAAGTCCAGGACCAGATGGGTTCACAGGTGAATCCTATCAAACATTTAGAGAAGAGCTAACATCCATCCTGTTCCAAACTGTTCCAAAAAACTGTAGAGGAGGGAACACTCCTAAACTCATTCTATGAGGCCACCATCACCCTGATACCAAAACCAGACAAAGATACTACAAAAAAAGAAAGTTACAGACAAATATCACTGATGAATATAGATGCAAAAATCGTCAACAAAATACTAGCAAACAGAATCCAACAGCACATTAAAAGGATCATACACCATAATCAGGTGGGATTTATCCCAAGGATGCAAGGATTCTTCACTACACACAAATCAATCAATGTGATAAACCATATTAACAAATTGAAGAAGAAAAATCACATGATCGTCTCAATCGATGCAGAAAAAGCTTTTGACAAAATTCAACACCCATTTATGATAAAAACTCTCCAGAAAGTGGGCATAGAGGGAACCTACCTCAACATAATAAAGGCCATATATGACAAACCCACAGCAAACATCATTCTCAATGGTGAAAAACTGAACGCATTTCCTCTAAGATCAGAAACAAGACAAGGATGTGCACTCTCACCACTATTATTCAACATAGTTTTGGAAGTCCTAGCCACAGCAATCAGAGAAGAAAAAGAAATAAAAGGAATCCAAATTAGAAAAGAAGAAGAAAAACTGTCACTGTTTGCAGATGACATGATACTACACATAGAGAATCCTAAAGATGCCACCAGAAAACTAGTAGAGCTAATCAATGAATTTGGTAAAGTTGCAGGATACAAAATTAATGCACAGAAATCTCTTGCATTCCTATACATTCATGATGAAAAATCTGAAAGAGAAATTAAGGAAACACTCCCATTTACCATTGCAACAAAAACCATAAAATGCCTAGGGATAAACCTACCTAGGGAAACAAAAGACCTGTATGCAGAAAAGTATAAGACATTGATGAAAGAAATTAAAGATGATACCAACAGATGGAGAGATATACCATGTTCTTGGATTGGAAGAATCAATATTGTGAAAATGACTATACTACCCAAAGCAACCTACAGATTCAATGCAATCCCTATCAAATTACCAATGGCATTGTTTTACAGAACTAGAACAAAAAAATCTGGAAATTTGTTTGGAGACACAAAAGACCTTGAATAGCCAAAGCAGTCTTGAGGGAAAAAAACGGAGCTAGAGGAATCAGCCTCCCTGACTTCAGGCTATACTACAAAGCTACAGTAATCAAGATAGTATGATACTTGCACAAAACCAGAAATATAGATCATTGGAATGGGATATAAAGTCCAGAGATAAACCCACACACCTATGGTCAACTAATCTATGACAAAGGAGGCAAGGATATACAATGGAGAAAAGACAGTCTCTTCAGTAAGTGGTGCTGGGAAAACTGGACAGCTACATATAAAAGAATGAAATTAGAACACTCCCTAACACCATACACAAAAATAAACTCAAAATGGATTAGAGACCTAAATGTAAGACCAGACACTATAAAACTCTTAGAGGAAAACATAGGAAGAACACTCTTTGACATAAATCTCAGCAAGATCTTTTTAGATCCACCTCCTAGAGAAATGGAAATAAAAACAAAAATGAACAAATGGGACCTAATGAAACTTAAAAGTTTTTGCAAAGCAAAGGAAACTACAAACAATACGAAAAGACAACTCTCAGAATGGGAGAAGATATTTGAAAACAAATCAACGGACAGAGGTTTAATCTCCAAAATATACAAACAGCTCATGCAGCTCAATATTAAAAAAACAAACAACCCAATCCAAAAATGGGCAGAAGACCTAAATAGACATTTCTCCAAAGAAGACATACAGATGGCCAAGAAGCACATGAAAAGCTGCTCAACATCACTAATAATTAGAGAAATGCAAATCAAAACTACAATGAGGTATCACCTCACACCAGTTAGAATGGGCATCATCAGAAAATCTAGAAACAATAAATGCTGGAGACGGTGTGGAGAAGAGGGAACCCTCTTGCACTGTTGGTGGGAATGTAAATTGATACAGCCACTATGGAGAACAGTATGGAGGTTCCTTAAAAAACTAAAAAGAGAACTACCATATGACCCTGCAATCCCACTACTGGACACGTACCCAGAGAAAACCATAATTCAAAAAGACACATGCACCCCAATGTTCATTGCAATACTATTTACAATAGCCAGGTCATGGAAGCAACCTAAATGCCCATTGACAGATGAATGGATAAAGAAGATGTGGTACATATATACAATGGAATATCACTCAGCCATAGAAAGGAACGATATTGGGTCATTTGTAGAGACGTGGATGGATCTAGAGACTGTCATACAGAGTGAAGTAAGTCAGAAAGAGAAAAACAAATATCGTATATTAACGCATATATGTGGAACCTAGAAAAATGGTACAAATGAACCGGTTTGCAGGGCAGAAATGGAGACAGAGATTCAGAGAACAAACGTATGGACACCAAGGGGGAAAAGTGGCGGGGGAAGGTGGTGTGATGAAGTGGGAGATTGGGATTGACATATATACACTTATATGTATAAAATGGATAAATAAATAAATAAATGAAAAAGAAAAAAAGAAATGCAGACTCCTGATCCCCACCCCAGTCGACTGGAGGACAATCTTCTGGAATGGTGTCCAGGAACCTGTGTTTTACCAGCTCCTGGTGACTCTGATGTTCACATAGGTGTGGGCACCCTGGTCTGGAGACCACAACACCCCATGGAGGCAGAGGGGACCCACTGACCCTCATTGCTCTGGCCGCTGGGAGCTTGGGAAAAAGTTTTAGGCTCAAGTGCTAAAGCTTTCCCTGGACTAAAATGTGAATATTTTTACTTCTCCCTGTTTTCATTTTAATTGAATAAACATTCTGCATTTGGCCTTGGGGATAAACAAAGAGTCTGGTGAAGGAGGAACATATCCCTCAAGGGCAGCAGTGGCATGGTGGCAACCAGGCCTGTGGGGCCTCAGGAAGGAGGAATCAGCCCTGCCAGGGTGGACAGGGAGGACTTCATGGGGGGAGAGACCCTTGGTGAGGGGATCTGGAAGGAGGAGAAGTCAAGGGGGAGGGTGTTCCAGGAGAGGGGAAATTGTGAACTAAGCTACTGAGATGTGAACCAGCATAGGCCAAGTGGGGAAACAGTCAGAAATAGGACTGGCCAGGTTGGGCAGCTTGTGGAGGCGCTGTGGACTGTGCAAAGAGCTCAGACTTTGTCTTAGGGCCTTACTGAAGGGGTCCTGAAGGACTGAGATTGGGCAGGGGTGTAAGGAGCTAAGGTTGCAATGGATCAGATTTATGTTTCAGGAGAAAGAAACATTCTCAGGCACTGTGCAGGGGGTTCTCACATGACAATCCAATATCTGAGGCTTCACGGAGAGAAACGAAAGTATCACAACACAGGAAGAGTGAGAACTATGCCGATCCTTTATAACCCAGCCCCTGTCAGGCGCACCTGCCTGGTAGCACGAGCGCCTCGGCCCACTCATCCTGTCCCTGTCTTTGTTAGGCTGTGTCTGCATGACACCTGTTTGTTGTAAATGCACCTGCTGTTTGAAGTAGTTATTTGTGACTATAAATAATACGATGCAAATCCACTGCAAGAGGAATTGCAAACCTTGTCAAAAGATGCAGACTTTGTGAAGAGGAGAGGGATTTATCTTCCTTGAGTATTTACAAGAGCTATTTAGTAAGAGATGCTGTAAAGCAACAGAAATTGAAATTAGTAAAGGCAAATATTTCATAGAAAAATCATACAATGTTTAAGAAGAAAAGAGAAGTACTATTTGTTTATCATTTACTATGTACTGATTTCTAATAAATAAAATCTCATTTATTTCTGTATTTTAGTTATCATCACCTCATTTTATAGAAGAGACTTGGAGAAATCCAGGCTATTATGCTAATAAATGTTGGACCTGAGATAAGAATCAAAAAAAAAAAAAAAGATGCAGACTTTCATGAAGTGATGAGAGTGATGTTGGAGGACTGCTGGGATTATATGTCCGCAGATGGGGCTGGCTCTGGCCAAGTCAGCCCGGTAATGACTGAAGCAGAGAAACAAGCCAAGGATAAGGACAAGATGGCCGCTTCAAAAGAGGGGGATTTGGGTAAAAAGAAGATCAAGAAAGACTTATGGGAAAACTGATTATGGCAGCCCTTGAAGACTGGTGCACGAATGATTCTCTTTATTAACATGCTGTGACATTCAAATGTGAAAAAAACTTACGGTGCTTTCACATAACTTTACTGGTAAAATCCAACCAAAAAAGAAAAAGAAAAATTCTTTTTTTATTAAAAAATTCTCCCAGAGTTGAAATTATAGCTTCAACATAGTTAAATATGAGATAATATTTTTTAAATGAGTTTATTTTTGGTTTCTGTTTTCAAGATTTAGTTCCAATGAAACCTGTTTTTCACTCTACTATGGAAATTAAAAGGCCTTTTTCTGGGCCACAGTATCTTTACATAATAGCACCTCCTGAGCGTGCCTTTTTCTGCAGATCTGTCTCTCTTTAGACCATGCTCTCTGAGCAGGTAGTAACATTTCATCTTTATTCCTGGGCCCCAGGCAGCCTGGCACTCCTGCAGGGTCTGTTAAGCAGATGAATGAAAAAGAAATGGAGAAACAACTGCATTTTTGTGTCACTCTCTCTGGGATGTTTGCTCAGTCATGATCTAAAGAAGTGGGCTTGGACGGTTCCCACGGGGTGGCATGGGGGCTCCGGGGCTTGTGGACTTAATTAAGCACTGTTGCTGTGTTGAGAGAGAGAACTTGAGGAGGGAGGGAGGCCTTTGCGCAAGTGAGTGGTACACACAGGCAAGGGCAGGCAGAAGGGGCCTGTTCCCCTGTCGTGCATGTGGATGCCGGCATCCAAATAGGTCCTAACAAATTGCTTCTCATGAGGAAAATCATGAAAGGAAAATGACCACAGGGAGTGTGGTCAGCTTCCCTAGTGGCTGGCTGAGGAGCTGTGGCTGTGACTGGTCAGCACAGAGGAGAGAGGCTGGGAGTCAAAGGAAGCACCAGGACCCTGGGAGAGAGAAGGAGGAAAAGAGAGATGGAGAATCCTAAAGATGCTAATTAGACACTGGATCCAGCCATGCCTGAAGCTAGACCAGCCTGGGCCTTTAAGTTCCATGAGCCAGCACCTTCTCTATTCTGTTGAAGCCAGCCTCTCTCACTTGTAATTGAACTGTCTCTTTTATCTGATCGCTGTGAACATGGGAGGGAGAAGCTGACAGCAGGCTGAACACAGTGGCCTGGAGGACAAGACCCCATACCTTGCCTTGGAGAAGGCCCAGGAGGCTCATGGAAAGTGCTCAAAACATGGGCTGTTTTCCTGGGGGGTTTTTTTGTTTTTTTTCTTTGCGGTTCGCGGGCCTCTCACTGTTGTGGCCTCTCCTGTTGCGGAGCACAGGCTCCGGACGCGCAGGCTCAGCGGCCATGGCTCACAGGCCCAGCCGCTCCGCGGCATGTGGGATCTTCCCGGACCGGGGCACGAACCCGTGTCCCCTGCATTGGCAGGCGGACTCTCAACCACTGCGCCACCAGGGAAGCCCTGTTTTCCTAGTTTTAAAACAACAAATGCAAACAAAAACCAGAGACGGTTTTTAAAACCAGAGCATCAA
This sequence comes from Tursiops truncatus, assembly GCF_011762595.2. Lineage (NCBI taxonomy): Eukaryota > Metazoa > Chordata > Mammalia > Artiodactyla > Delphinidae > Tursiops > Tursiops truncatus. The sequence continues at coordinate 152,634,580 of NC_047036.1, forward strand.
AAGGAGGCGGATGTGAAGGGCGGCTATATAAACATACTTATCTAAAAAATGATAGTAAAACATCTAGAGCCATGAGATTTCAGAGTTGGTCTCCAAGGGAAAACTTACTGGCATGATTTTTATCAAAATTATACTAAGACACATTGTTCTCATCTCCTCCTGGTCAGCTGTCTCAGGATCCACCCCATGTCCATTCCTGGGGTTCCGGGGACACAGGTTCTTAACACTGTGCAGTGCACAGGTGGAGTTAATAAATATTCATTTGTTAAATGAAACAGTATGAAGAGTCAGAGCCCAGCTGGAAGGCCTCTATCTTTTTTAAAATTTAATTTTAAATTTACATGGAGTAAAATTCATTCTTTTGGCGTACAGTTCTCTTGACTAATGAATAGTCATGTGACCACAATGACAATCAAAGGCACAGAATAGTTCCATCATCCCCCAAATCTTCTTATCCTACCCTACCTCTCACCCTTAATCCCTGGCAATCACCGATGTGTTCTCTGTCCCTATAGTTTTTTAAAAACTGTGGTAAAATATTCATAACACAAAATTTACCATTTTAAATGTTTTTAAGTGTATAATTCAACAGCATTAAGTATATCCACAATGCTGTGTAACCATCACTACAGTCCAGAACTTTTTCATCATCCCAAACAGAAATTCTGTCCCCATTGAACAATAACTCTTCATCCCAGCCCCACTCCAGCCCCTGGTACTCACCCTTCCACTGTCTGTCTCTATGAATTTGACTCCTCTAGGGACCTCATATAAGCAGAATCATACAGTATTTGTCTTTTCGTGTCTGGCTTGTTACATATAATGTCCTCAAGGTTCATCCATGTTGTGGCATGTGTCAGAATTTCCTTCCTTTTAAAGGCTGAATAATATTCTATTGTAAGTATAGACCACATTTTGTTAATCAATTCATCTATTGGTGGACATCTGGATTGTTTCCACCCTTTCAATATTATGAATCATGCTGCTATAAACATGGGTGTACAAGCATCTGTTTGAGTCCTTGCTTTCGATTACTGTCCCTACCCTTTTGCCTTTTATAGGACGTCACATATATGGAAGCATGCAGGATGCAGTCTGATTTTTTTTTAATTATTTTATTATTTTATTTTATTTTGTATTTTTTTAACATCTTTATTGGAGTGTAATTGCTTTACAATGGTGTGTTAGTTTCTGCTTTATAACAAAGTGAATCAGTTATACATATACATATGTTCCCATATCTCTTCCCTCTTGCATCTCCCTCCCTCCCACCCTCCCTATCCCCCCCATCTAGGTGGTCACAAAGCGCCGAGCTGATCTCCCTGTGCTATGCGGCTGCTTCCCACTAGCTATCTATTTTATGTTTAGTAGTGTATATATGTCCATGCCACTCTCTCACTCTGTCCCAGCTTACCCTTCCCCCTCCCAGTATCCTCAAGTCCATTCTCTAGTAGGTCTGCATCTTTATTCCCGTATGATTTGTTTTTGAGTCCAGCTTCTTTATCTTAGCATAGTGTATTTGAGATTCACCCATATTGTTGCATGTAACAATAGTTTGTTCCTTTTTTATTGCTGGATGAGATTCCACTGTACGGATATACCACAGTTTGTTTTTCCATTTTTCATTTGAAGGGCAATTGGATCATTTCTAATTTTTGGTGATTATGAATAACTCTGCTACAAATGTTTGCATACAGGTTTTGGTGTAAACATAAGCTTTCATTCTTCTTGCATAAATACTTAAGTGTGGGATTGTGGAGTCATATGAGAAGTGGATGTTTATCTTTGTAAGACACTGGTTTCCAAAACTGTTTTCCAAAGTAGCTGTACCATTTTGCATCCCCCACTGGCAGTTCTAGGTGCTCCACATCCTCGCCAACACTTGGTATTGTCAGTCACCTCTGCCTTTTTTAAACCCATAAAGTATCTGTTAATTGCCAGATCTAAGTACTAGTAGTAAGAAGTAAGTGAATGAATGAAAACTGCAACTTACTGAGATATTCTATAAGTCAGACACACATCAAACTATTACTGTGTGCCAGACATGGTCCTCCAAGTTTAAGTATTATCTCACTTAATCCTGATGTTACCCCCAATTTACTGAAGAGGAGACTTAGACCCAGAGAGGAGAAATAACCTGCTCGAGGTCCCTTGGCTAGGAATGCTGAGCCACACTTGAATCCAGGCTCCAACCCACCATGTCATGTACCTGCCTCACATATAGATGGGTGCTAAAAAATGCAACTTCTCCCTCCTCCCCTTGGAGAGTTTAAATGCATTGTCCCTATTGTTGCAACACCCCCTTGAGAGAAGGATTATTCCTCCCATTTTATAGGTGATGTTCACTTGCCAGTGAGAGGCACAGGCCCTGGAGCCTGGGTCACCTGCCTCCCAAGGCCCAGTGCCTTTCCATGGCATGCCATGCTCACAGCGTGCAAACCACTGCTTTCAGACACAAGGCCTGAGCATCAGGTCTGCCCACCAGAAGCAAAGGCCGAGACAGTGAAGCCTTAGAGCCCCGAGTGGTCCCTGTGATTTGTGGCCGGTATGCCTCTCAAATGTACAGTCATTGTTTGAAGACGCTTCCTTGCACCAACTTTGCCCAACATCTGCAACACTTCCCAAGAAAATGTGAGCCCAAGGGAAAGAAAAGAACAAACACTTCTGTGAAAAAATGCACAGATCTGAAGGCTCCTTCTAGCCTTTTGAAGCAACCCAGAAAGTGACAGATGTGGGTGGCTGCCACTGAGGCCTTGAAACCACAGTCTCATCCTACTTCTCACAATGAAAGTCTCAACGAACAAGAGATTTTTCTAAAGGCAAGTTTAAAGGTCTTTTCTTGCCTTTGGTGGGATTCCTGGAGACAGAAAGGCAAAGAAGACAGAGGCTCAGATTGGGGTGTCGTGAGCCCTGTGTCCCATGGCCCTCCACTCACCCTGCCTCTATTCACGTGGCAAGCAGTCAGAACCGGAAGCTATGGCAGTCATTCACTGAGAGCCTACTGTGTGCCAGGCAGGGTCTGCCTCCAATTCTGGGGTTTTCTTCCAGATGCCCCTGGGGATACCGTGCCCATCAGAAGGAGTGTACTGCTGGGTGTTGGCACCCTAGTAATGCACTAGGTCATAATGATCATCATTCATTCATTCACTTACTTCATTTAACAATGAAGGGTCATGGTCCAGTAAGGGACATGGAGGTGAGTGCAGTGCAGGCAGGGAGTAGAGGCGGGCACCAGGTTTGTGGTAGCACCAGGAGTGAGGAATCAGCTTTTCGGGACATTGCACACTTCATGGAAGAAGAGACTCTTGAGCTGTGTCTGTGAGAAGGAGGAGTTTGCCAGGAGGAAAAGGGCATCCCAGGTAGAGAGAACAACATATACAAAGGCACTGAGGTATGGAACAGCAAGAAATGTGTGGGGAAATACAGGTCATTACTTACGGTGGGAGTATGGGATAAGGAAGGGGGCAAGAGGTGAGCCCAGACCAGCCCCTCCATTGGCTCCTGTGACCCCTGATCCCTATGGCACACAGTAGGCACTTAGTAAATTTATGCTACAAGGGGCACAAAGACCATTGAGAACAAGGCCCCTTGCTTCCTCCATCCCCCAGAACAGATGTTCACATGTTGTTGAGGGTGGGGAGGCTCTCGGGGTTCACATGCAGACCTGGGCCCACACCCTCTGCATTCCCCTGGGGGCACCAGCTGTAACTCTCTCTCTCCTCCCTCTACTACTCAGGAAAACATACAAGGTCACGGTGGGTGTGAGAATGAGGTCACTATGCTGCTAACTTTGACTTTGCTTTAATTTAGAAAAGAAAAAGGAAATCATTCACAAACCTTGGTCCTTTCGCTATATTGATGCCACATTACCAACAGTGCCCCACTCCAGGTGCCTCTGTCTCGGTGGTCCCTCCCTGAGCTCGACACTCTGAGCATCCCTTACAGCCTGTCTTTACCTCCCTCACAGGCACCACAGGCCACAAGCACTGGCCACAAGCAGCCCTAGGGCCAGAAGCAGAGTGTCCGGTTCTGTGTTTGCTCTGGGAAATCATGATGGATGAATCATGGCCATCCTCCGAGGCCACCTGCACCCTGATGTTTCTGCTGCTTGGTTTTGTGAGTCAATAAATCCCCCCTTTTACTCAAGCTAGTTTAAGTTGTTACATGTTCCAACTTAATACTTAATACTTCTGATTAATACAGCTCTGTTCTTATTTAGATTACTCTCTAAACACACTGTGATTCAACTTTTGTATTTTCTTTCTGACCCAACAGTTATGTAAGAGAGTGTTTGAAAATCTTCAGATGGCAAAGTTTGTATATGTTTAAACTCTTGTTTTTATATGTTTAAACACTTGTGTTATTCTTATCACAATGAATAACATTGTGATAAGAATAGAAATAGATTAGTCCTTTCCCCTGCGTTATTAAAAAAAAAAGTATCACAAACCACAGTCCAACATGCTACCACACCTAATGCTGAAACACTGAAAGCACCCCCATTAAAGTCAGGAACCAGATGAGGATGTACCACCACCACTTTTTTTTTTTCGTTACGCAGGCCTCTCACTGTTGTGGCCTCTCCTGTTGTGGAGCACAGGCTCTGGACGCGCAGGCTCAGCGGCCATGGCTCACGGGCCTAGCCGCTCCGCAGCATGTGGGATCTTCGCGGACCGGGGCACGAACCCGTGTCCCCTGCATCAGCAGGCATACTCTCAACCACTGCGCCACCAGGGAAGCCCCACCACCACTTTTATTGAACAGTTTTCTGGAAGGCCACAAGAAAGGAAGGAATGCTAATGCTGAAGTGGAGCATGAAAAATATAATTATTTATACACAGTATGATTTGATACCTCAGATGCATGAGAACAAACGAAAAACCACTAGAAATAATGAGAGAATATACTGAAATGGGTAGATGTACGTTTAATATATAAAAATGAATGGCAGAGAAAGACAAATATCATATCACTTATATGTGGAATCTAAAAAGAAAAGATACAAATGAACTTATCTACAAAACAGAAATAGACTTACAGACGTAGAAAACAAGCTTATGGTTACCAAAGGGGAAGGCGGGGGTAGGGATAAATTAGGAGGTTGAGATTAACATATACACACAACTGTCTATAAAATAGATAACCAACGAGAACCTACTGTATAGCACAGAGAACTATACTCAATATCTTGTTATAACCTATATGGGAAAAGAATCTGAAAAAGAATATATCTATAAAGCTGAATCACTGTGCTGTACACCAGAAACTAACATGGCATTGTAAATCAACTATACTTCCATAAAAATAAATAAAATAAAATATATTGAAAACAATGAATGGCATTCCCATATACAAATCATAACCAGTTAGAAGGCATAATGGAAAAGTGTTCCATTTATAATAGATACAAGAAAAGGATAAAACACTGAAGAATAAACTCAACAAGAAATCAAAGGATCTATAGGAAGAAAACCTAAAATAACTCTACTGAGGGATACTGAGAATGCAAGCATGCTGGAAAGTATCCTAGTTCTTGGAGAGCTAAACAGATATTCAACATTGAAAAGATGCTTATGCTCCTTAAATTAATCTATAAAACTGATGAGATACCTGCAACCATATCTACACTTATTTTGGAACTTAAAATAATATTAGGGTTCACCTGGAGAAAATACATAAAATAGCTTTGATAATTCTGAAAAAGAAGAGTAATGAGTGAAGAGTAACCCAACGAGAAATTTAAAGCATGTTATAAATCTATAATAGTTAAAAGTTTGGCAGAAAGATGGAATACTCCTCCCGCTAAGGACAGCTGGAAACCCTGGGTGCATATATGTGTGTGTGTGTGTGTGTGTGTGTGTGTGTGTATATATATATATATATATATATATATATAATTTTATTGCACTTTGCTTTATTGCGCTTCACAGATATTGTTTTTTACAAGTTGAAGGTTTGTGATAACCCTGTGTTGAGCAAGTCTATTGACACCATTTGCTCACTTCATGTCTCTGTGTCACATTTTGCTAATTCTCACAATACTTCAAACTTTTTCATTATTATTATATTTGTTGTGGTGATCTGTGATTGGTGCTCTTTGATGTGATTATTGCAAAAAAATTACAACTCACTGAAGGCTCAGATGATGTCATATTTTAGAAATAAAGTATTTTATTTTTTAATTAAGTACATACATTGTGGGGTTTTTGTCTATAATGCTATTGCACACTTAATAGACTATGGTATAGTGTAAACATAACTTTCATATGTTATGAAAGTTACATATGAAAAAAGTTCATGTGACTTGCTTTATTGCAATATTCAGTTTATTGCATTGGTCTGGAAGTGAACCCACACTACCTCTGAGGTCTGCCTGTACACATGAGGAAGACTCTGGAAGATGGAGAGAAGAAGCAGGATAGCTAGGGACCTTGGGGCCTGAGAAATGACAGACAGGTGAGCCCACCTGTGTGTGTGTTTTTTCTTTTACTTTCTTTTGTTTTAGTTTCATACATCCTAAACTGGGTGCCAGGGTGCTGGAGAAACTCAGAAACCCCAATGGATGCAAACAAAAATGTCCTCAAGAAAAACCTGCCAGAAAAAGGAAGTAGAACAACTACTCTACACCAGGCATATAGCACAGAACAAACTGAGGCCCCACTCCTACCTGCCTCTGCAAAGGCAGAGTGGGGAGCAGACATCCCCCTTTGTCAGATCCCCACTAGGGTGGTATCAGAGGAGGCTGAGTGGGGAGTTGGGACCTTCACCCTCCTGCCATGTGATACTGAGGCCAGACCCCAAGGGGTCAGTAGAAGCCACATGGGGAGCAGTAAAGAGGCACTCCGGCCCCTCCCAGCCAGGGTGGTATAGAGGAGGCTGAGTGGGAAGCCAGAACTCTCACCCCCTCCCAGGGGTAACTCAGAGCCCCTCCCCACCTTGGGTGTCATGGAGGCTCAGTAGAAAATGTGGACTTCCACTCCCACCTGGAAGTAACAAGGTGGTACCCACTGCCCTCTACCTGACAGCATGGGATGTGAGGAGGCCAGCTAAAACACAAGATTTAAATAAGATCCCAAGTCTCATAACGTAATATCCAAAATGTCCAGGATCCAACTGACAATCACTCATCATATCAAGAACCAGGAAAATCTCAACTTGCGTGAGAAAAGGCAATCAACAAATGTGAACACTGGTATGATAGGGATGTTAGAATTATCTGACAAAGATTTTTAAACAGACACTGTAAAAATGCTTTGATGAGCAATTATGAACACACTTGAAACAAATGAAAAAATAGGAATTCTCAGCACGGAAACAGAAGATATAGAAGAACCAAATGGAAAGTTCACAACTGAGAAATACAGTAAAGGAAATAAATAACTAAGTGGATGGGTTCAACAGGAGAATGGAAAGAAAAGAGGCAAGAATCAGTAACTTGAAGGGAGAACCAAGAGAAACTACTCAGTCTAAATAACAGAGAGAAAAGAGACCAGAAAAGAAAAATAACTAGAGCTTCAGGGACCTGTGGGACGGTAACAAAAGATCTAACATTTATGTCATCAGAGTCCCAGAAGGAGAGGAGAAATAGCATGAGGCTGAAAAAATATTCAAAGAAATAATGGCTGAAAAATTTCCAAATGTGGCAAAAGACCAAAACGTACCCATTTAACATGTTGGGTAAATCTCAAACAGGATAAATCCAAAGAAACTCACACCAAGAAATGTCATAGTCGAACTGTTGAAAACTAAAAACAAAAATCTTGAAAGCTGCCAACGAGGAGTGACACCTTACTTACAGGAGAAAAATAATTCAAATGACAGCAGATTGCTCAGCAGAAACCATGGAGGCCAGAAGGAAGTGGCACACATTTTTTCAAGTGTTGAAAGAAAACCCAGAATTCTATACCCAGTGAAATTATCCTTTAGGAATGAAGGGGAAACCAAGATATTTTCAGCTGAAGGAAAATTAAGAGGATTCATTGCTGACAGACTGACCCTGAAAGAATGCCTAAAGCAAGTTCTCTAAATGGAAAGGAAATGATGAAAGAAGGAATCTTGGAACATGAGGGAGGAAGAAAACACTGTCATCAAAAGTCTGGGTAAATACAAGAGGTCTTCCTTCTATTGGGTTTTCTAAATTGTGTTTCAGGATCGAAGGAAAAACTATAGCATCATTTGATGTTCTCAATGCATGTAGAGGAAATAGTTAATACACTTGTATTATAAATGGAGAAGGGTAAGGAATATAAAAGGAGGTAAGATTTACACACTTCACTCACACTGGTACAGTTGCTCTGGAAAATATTTTGGCAGTTTCTTAAAAAAAAAAAAACAATCAAATTGAGAGTCAGATAAACCCATACATCCATGGCCTATTAATTCTTCACAAGGGGTCACGGGGAAAGAATAGACTCTTCAACAAATACTGTGGGAGAACTGGATATCCACATGCAAAAGAATGAAACTGGACCCCTACTCACAATGTATACAGAAATTAACTCAAAACAGATCCATGGCCTAAATATAAGAGCTAAGACTATAAAACTCTTAGAAGAAAACATAGGAATAAACCTTCATGATACTGGATTTGGCAGTGTACTCTTAGATCTGACACCAAAAGCACAAACAACAAAAGAATAAATGGATAAATTGGACTTCGTCAAAATTAAAAACGTTTGTGCATTAAAAAACATTATCAAGAAAGTAAAATGACAATCTACAGAATAGGAGAAAATATTTTCAAATCATATATCTGACAAGGGTCTAGTGTCTAGACTACATATCCAATATAAAAAGAACTCCTGCAACTCAACAAGAAAATGACAAACAACCCAATACTAAATGAGAAAAGGACTTGAGTAGACATTTCTTGAAACAAGATATACGATGGCCAACAAGCACATGAAAAGACACTCAACATCATTAGTCATGAGGGACATGCAAATCAAAATCACAATGAGATACCACTTCCTGACCACTAAGATGACTATAATAATAAACCAGAAAATAACAAGTGTTGACAAGGATATAGACAAATTGGAACCTTTATACACTTGGTGGGAATGCAAAATGGTTTAGTCACTGTGGAAAACAGTTTGGAGGTTTCTCAAAAACCTAAACATAGAATTACCATGTGACCCAGCAATTTTACTCCTAGATGTGTACCTAAAAAGAATTGAAAATAGGTACTCAAACTAATACCTATATATGCATATACATAGCAGTACAAATAGCCAAAAGGTGGAAACAACCCAAATGTCCATCAGTGGATGAATGGATAAACAAACTGTGGTATATACATACAATGGAATATTATTCAATCATAAAAAAGAATGAAGTATTGATACATGCTACAATGTGGATGAACCTCAAAAAAATTATGGTAAGTGAAAGAAGCCAGACACAAAAGGTTACAGATTGTATGGGTCTATTTACATGAAATATACAAAATAAGTAACTCCATAGAAAATGGGCTAGACTGATGGTTGCCAGGAGCTGAGAGTAGGGGGGAGTGGGGGAGTGCTGCTTTCTGGGTATGGGGTTTCTTTCTGGGGTGATGAAAATGTCCTGATATTGGATAAGGTGGTGGATGTACAACATTTTGAGTATATTAAATGCTACTAAATTGTGTATTTAAAAATGGTTAGTTTTATGTTAATGCAAATTTCACTTTAATAATAAAAAAATGTTCAATCTCACATATAATAAAGTTATTAAAATCCAATGAAAATACTATTTTTGCCTATAACATTGGTAGAAAATTAAAAATTTAATAACACCCTGTGCTTATGAAGATATGTGGAAGCAGGAACTTGCACATAATGTTGTTTTAGGGTAATTTGGCAATAGCTATCAAAAATGTAAAGTGATGTATTCCCTTTGACCTGGCAAGTCCACTGGTAGAATTTTTCCTTATAAAAACATTAATAAATGAACACATATTAAATTATAACACTGTTTATAGAGGCAAAAATGGAAACAACTTAACAATACATGATTTAGGGATTGGCTAGATGTTATAGTACATTCATTCAATGGAATACAATATAGCCACCAAAAGGAGAAAGCTCTGTATGTGACAACTGGATCTCTAAGACATATTATTCTGTGAAAATAATAAGGTATAAATGGTGTGATCTCATTTGTGTAAATGTGTTTAAATGTAGCTAGACATTTGTTTCCTGGAAGAATATACAATAATCTGTTACCTGTGGTTACTTTTGGGAAAAAGCACTAGAGATAGAAGAAGGGAGAAGAAATCTGTATTTCATTTTATATTTTTCTGTACTGCTTTCTTTTTACCATTACATACAAATAAATCTATACTTTTCTAATTCTCAGAGTCAAGAACAAAATAATTTCTAATGTTCACTCCATACAATAATGATTTTAGGATTCTGCATACGTTTATTTTCCATGCCCCTTCCTTAATTTCTCAGTCTTTATTAATTTAATATGTATTACAGAAACCATATTATTATTATACAGTTCTTATTTATTTATTTTTAATAGACTTTATTTTTAGAGCGACTTTAAGTTCACAGCCACCCTGAGCAGAAGGCTGAGTACAGAGATTTTCTATATACACTCTGCACCCCCTCACGCACAGCCATCTTCATCATCAACATCCCCCAGCAGAGTGGGACATTTATTACAATGATGAGCCTACATTGACACACCATAATCACCCAGTCCATCATTAACTTTAGGGTTCACTCTTGGTGTTTTACATTCTATGGGTTTGGACAAATGTATAATGACATGCGCCTATCATTGTCTTATCACACAGAGTATTTTCACTGTCTTAAAAATCCTCTGTGTTCTGCCAATTCATCCCTCCCCCCCCATACCCCCTGGTGTTGTAGTTCTTTTTTGATTTTTAGTAAAGTATAATATACATAAAAGTGTACATATCACAAGTAGTATTATACAGCTTTTAGCATTCTACTCTTCTTTTGAAAAACTGTTTTGGGATTTTGTATTCAGTTTTGTGATTATAATTTTAAATTATTTTCAATGTCTCATATAGCTTTTAATTTACTTGACTTTAAATCAATCAGACAGCTTTTCCTGTCCAGATCCTGATTTTGATCCCTTTCTTCTTTCATTGGCATGTATGCTGGTGTAGCTTTCTTAGAAATAATAATATAGTACCTGAGACATTGCATATCTGGAAATGTTCCTTTTCAGTCTTCACCCTATATATGGAATTCTTGAGTGTAAACTTTTCTACTCAAATTCTGTGGCCACAGTCCCACTGTCTTCTGATCCTTAGAACTGTGGAGAGGTTTGAGGCAATTCTGCTTTTTGACACTTTTCAGATATTGGTCATGTGATACTTTCTATGGTAGCTTTTTCTTCCTCCTTTGAATGTGTGTGTGTGTATATAACCATTTTAATTAAAATACTTTGCCACATGAAACCTACATGAAGTTTTTCAATTTACCTTGAATTCAGTGAGTCCTTTGACACACAGAATCAGAACTTTAAGTACAGAAAACTTCTTATTTATTCAATTATTGCTTATGTTCCTACTGCTCATGGTTCTTTCCCATTTATTCATCATCAAACAATGTCAGAGGCTCTACTTAAGTGTCAGGCACTGAGAAAGCAGGAGTAAGTCAGACAGACATAGTCTCTGACCTCACTGGGCTTTACTTTGGTGGGAAAGGCAGATATGTGATCAAATAATTATAACAGAGTGATGTCAGGACAGGAGGGAAGTCCCAGAGGTGATGGATCACAGGCAGGGGGTTTCTCTCAGCCTGGGGTAAGGGAGAAGGTCTCATGAGCCTACCTCGGGATGGAGAAGGTGTTCATGTGTAGAGACAACCCTCCTGTGCCGGGCCAGCATCAGGCGACTTTGGTTACTCCCACAGCAAAGCAATGCTATTAAGTGAGCATCTACCATGTGATTTATCTACTAGAGTGTGAGCTCTCTGAGGGCAGGAACTGTACTCTGCATCATCGCCACCCAATGCATCGCCAGCACGGGCCTGGGAGAGTGCTCACACTCTGGCATTAACTACTAACTATTCTTTAAAAAAAAAAAAGAACTAAACAATTTCCCTCCCCACTTCCTGCTTCCTCGAACGGCAGGTAAATGTCTTTATGTGGAAACGGGGAATCAGGAAAGCAGAACTCCCTGCTTGGGGTCTACTTCTCAGAGACCCCAACACAGCTAAGACAGCCACGATCCACAACCCATGACCCTGCCTGAAGACAAAGAAAGATCACTGAACCCACCCAGGTTGTGTGGTATGTGAGGGGAGGGCCAGGCTTCTGGAATCTAAAATTCAGCTGTTGCTGATCTGCTTTCTCTGCTCCCAAGAAAAGGTGAGGGCTGGTTGTTGAAGAATCTCCCCAGTTTCTCTACTCTCCCGCAGCAAACAGAGCTACTTGGATTCAGCCTCTGACCCTCTCAGGAAGGAGTTAAAATCCAGTCAGTGATGCTGACATCTGCTTGGTACAGTTACACACTCTTTTCTCTGACTGGGGTGCTCATTTAGTTGGTTACGTGGTACGTGGTGATGACCCTGCCTTGCAGGGTGAGTGACATGGTTTGTGCCAGCAGTGGAAGGGCTGCAGACCCTGAGTCCACCGTGCTGAGCTAGCTCGGGGTTCCAAACGAGTCGCATGTCTAAAAGCAACCACGTGTCCCCACACGCTCAGGGCTCAGGCTGCAGGCTTTGTCAGCCTCTTTCCCCCAGGGCGAACCCGTCCTGGAGCACCACCTGCCTCCTTCTTCCACAGTGCACCTGCTCTGTTTAGATCTCACCTCCACAAACATCTAAGCTGAACTCTCCATTGCCAGGAGGATGCACAGACATTCCTTACAGACACACTGCAAACGGATTCACTGCTTGCATAAGATATGTTTACTGCTGCTGGGAGGGTCTTGGGGATGAAAACTCGAGGATAGTTCTGTTCCAGACTCCGCTCTGTCTCCACAAAGAGTGAGGGTTCCTTGAGGGCAGTCAGTGAGGTGGCCAGTCAGCAGATGCTGTGATGCCACATCTGTGCGAGAACTCCTGTGGGACAATTCGACTGTGAGCTCCTGGAGATCAGGGCCTCAAGAGGGGGCCCTGCCGCTGCAAGAGAGGAGGGTGCTGGGTGGGGCCAGAGTGAACTTCCCGGAGAGGGAGATGTCACAGCCGACAGGTGGGTGGAGAGGGGGCAAGTAATCAGGGCACACCAGGGTCCCTCAGCGGTGGACTGGAGACAGAGGTTCAGAGGCAATTTGCCAGGTCATGAAATTCTCAATTCTAGGATGTGGGGCAAGAAGGCAGAACCACACCTCCGTGATGAACAGCTCTTCTGGACACACACACACACACACACACACGTGCACAAGACATGCATGCACACAAACACAGTCATACACATGCACCTGTACACCATAAGAGAATGCAGACAGACATATATACACATGCACACAACACACTCAAAGACACATGCACACAACACACTCAAAGACACTCGCACAAACACATGCACATCTAACTTTGGGGGCTTGATCCTATTGACTGTTGCCTTCAGATTAATGCTGGGAAACTCTGCCTCCTTGCTGTGTGTACCTTTTAGTTACTGTCAATATTTTTACAGGTAAAGAATCTGACCTCTTTCCAATAGCAGACCTGTGCTTCCAATCACTGCCCAAGAAGGGAAATCAGGCATGCAACATTCTGGATTCTCCATCTGGGAGAAAACCACAGCACTGCCCCCTCATTCCATCCCACATTCCCCCAGTGAGATATCATTATACAGCAGAAAACCATGGGGTCTGTATCAGAGGGAAATCCAACCCTTGATGATAAAGGGACATTTGAAAGAATGCCCAGGGACACCAGCATCTGATTAGACAGTTTTTATAGGTAGTTATGCCCCTGCCCCTTTGCTGCCCCTCTTCATCCAGGCCAAGGAGACTGGATTCATTAGCAGAACAGATGTGGCCTGTCTCTACGATGAGGATAAAGATCACAAACTACCTGCAGAAACAAGGACATTCTGAACCTGGGCTGCAGCAACAACATCTGACTTGGGCCCAAAGAAAATTGCATTTTTCCCTTCAAGTTCAATTAACAAACATTTATTCAGGGCCTGTTATTTATTCAGCTTCATGTTTCAGTCCTGGGCTTCTCTGTCAAGGCTGCTTCCTAATCCTAGAAATCAGCCCTGAGGAAGCCCTTAGGCTGCCAGCAGGTAGGACTGCAGGAAGTCAGTCCTGTGTGGAGGACCCAGTGTCTGGAGGGCCTGGCACCCATGTGCTCACTGGGTTAAAATCTTACCTCTACCATTTAGTAATCTGTGTGACCTCGGATGTTACTTAACCTCTCTGTGTCTTGATTTCATAATCTGTACACTGTGAACAATGATAGCACCTACCTCAGGGTTGTGACGATTGAATGAGATAGAACACATAAAGTACAAGACTTTTATGCCCTCAGTAAGGGTTCGCTATTATTATTACTAACATCTAGATAATTATTATCAAGTTAGCTCAGCTCGCTTGTCTGAGCTCCAGGCCTCAGCTTTCTTTCCCTGTTATACTTAGACTTAAACTTCCTCCATGGACTGGAGCCCTTACCTAAATTTCTGCGCTCCTGGTCAGACTCTGACCCTGTTGCCCCCTTTAATGAGAAACTGGAATCAGCCACTGTGCCCATCTCAGCCATGCACCTCAGCCTTGGCTGCATGCCTGACTCCAGCTTGAGTGCTGCTTGTCCCTGGCTGCCTGGTCCGGCCTGCTGCCCTAGACAGAGCCTCCTACCTCAACCCTCACTTAAACCCACTGCAGCTTGGGTACCAGTCAGCTGCCCCACAATGACCCAATCTAATGCTGAGTCTAACCTCATGTCCCACCCAAGCCCTTTGGAGGTAGCAGGATGGAGATGAAAAAAATCAGAAAGAGAATCTGAAAATAAGCCTCAGGCACATTTATCAGTCTTTGCTTGTCTGGGCCTGGAGGAAGCCAAGCCCTAAATCCTTGGTTGGAGATAGTAAACCACATGGCTTCAGTTTTAGCAGGACTGCAGAGACCTAGGTATTATGCAAAGACTAGATCATGAAATTGCAGATTTAAACCCTCCCTTCTTCTCTCTAGGATGTAAGCCCAGGAGAACAAGGACCCTGCCTGCCTTATTCACTACTTAGTGCTCAGAATGATGTCTGACCTGTAGTAGATGCTCAAGAAAATGGAAAATGACAGAAAAGAATACAGTTGCCCTTATACTGCCTGCTCTTTGCCCCCTTCTATCCAGCCCTCGGCATTAGTTTTTAAGGTGAGTGTCAATGCCCACTGTGTCCAACTTGGCCATGGCCATACCATGGGTCACTGCCCCAGGACAAGGGGAGACCAGCAAAGCTGAATGAGGCAAGCTTCCAATCCTTCAATGCCAGGGCATTGAAGGTATTTTGATACAGTGTCATTGATACTGACACTAAATAGGTACTGAAAATCTGTTCTGTGCCAGGCACGGTGCTAGGAACCATTAACCTGAATTACCTCCTTTAATCTGTACAACCCTAAGAGGGAGGTAGGTATTATTATTACTAACATGCCATTTTGTAGATTAAGAAGAAAAGCACCAGGAGACAAGCAACAGCCCAAGCATAGGGCTGTAAGTGGCAGAGCTGGACTTGAACCCAGGCAGCGGGATCCAGACTGGGCACCATCTCTGATGCTCTGCTGCCTCCCCCAGTGCACCGGCCCAATCCCCAGGGTTGGAGGGTCTCAGCCTTTTCTCCCTGCCTTGCTTTCAGTCTCAGGGAAGGGCTCAACAAAGAGACCTGTTGTCAGTGAGGCTGAGTGTATACTCCAGTCCATCTGGTAGTCCTGCTACGAGAGGGAAATCATGTCACGTTCCTCAGTTTCCTTCTCGGTGAAACAGGGATAATAAAGAACTTCTGTGCAGTTGTGGTGCAGATTAAACAAGCAGCACAGGGCCTCGTACAAAATAGGTCCTAATTCCTTCTTCCCTGTTGTGAGATGCTACTTCCCTTTTGGCTACAGCACAAGGGGAATGTGGACTTTGGGCCTCAAAAGGGCAAAGAATGTCCCAAACAACGGGAAACACTGGGCTCTTTGGGGGTCATCGTGCCCCCCGGGGGGAGGGCTGAACTCAGAGGGGCCTTAGTTGTTTTCATTTTATTTGTAGGACATGAAACAGAATTCCATTCTCAAGGAAAACCTCCATGGAAGCAGAAATAAAAACAGAACACCCCTCCCCCAAAGGGGGGGTCACAGAAACCCAACCCCAGGGAGCCACAGAATCCCAACCCAGGAAAGGATAACTGTGTTGTTTACTGGGAAACTTAAAACACTATCTGCTCCTTTGTTATCATTTTCTCTTAATAAATAGTTTAGGCTGGGAAAAAGGTCCCGCAAGTGTTAAAAATTTCCACAGTGTTAACGGAAACCGTTTTCGAAGTAATTATCAATAACCACAGTCACGATCTTACAGATACAGCTTGACTAATGAATACATTCCATAAGGAAAATGTTTTTCTGTAGAAGAACAAACATGTTAGAGAGTCAGCTGAACAGACACCGGACTCTCCTGGAAGGGCCTGGATTTCCAAGCCTTTACCAGCTGTGTGGTCTTGCTTAGGACACTCAGGCTCTCTGAGCTTTGTTTTCCTCCTCTGTAAAATGGAGACAGTTATATCTGCTCTGGGAGCTGAAATGTGATGATGGGTTAAAGCCTCAGCACAAGGTGACCCTCCTCTGGCGTCACACACTTTTGCAGAGGCTCCACCAGCTGCCCTTTGTTAGCAGGTTGCGAGACTCACTGCATTAGCAGGACAGACTGGGGGCAAGTCTGAGGCCAAGTGCTGTGGGGAGACAGCACACAAATGGGGCAGGGGCTGCCAGGGGCTTGTCCTGCACTGACAGTTCCTTGTGATAACCATGGGCTCACCTCTTCCCTCCAGGTCTCAGTGTCTCCTCTACAATGACGACCTGGGCTTGATCTCAGGGCCCTCCACGCTCCCCAGTCCTAAGGCTGTATAAAAAGCTAGCAAATCCCATGCCCATGTCTCCATCACGATTTAGAAGCACACAGCATTTAAATAACATGTGAGCCCCTTATGCTCCAAGAGGGGACAGCCCCCAGCTCTGTGAAGGACTATGCTGTCTGAAGGGAGTTGCTGAACACTTACTAGGCACCTTCCAGGTACAAAGGTGGAATCCTGACACTTCCCAGCTGCATTTGCTCCAAAGCCATATCAACTTTTGCTGAAAACAAGACAAAAAACCAGGCTTGAGAGGAACAGAGTTCCCAAGCAACTAGAAGCAAAAACCAAGTGGGAGAAGACATTCAGCTCTGGGAACTGAGGGACAGAAGTGCCAGCAGGCAGTGGCCACGTGGATGACTCAGAAGCAGGCTATGCCGAGTGTGGCCCACTTGGGAGATGCACCAAGTCACAGCTCCTGGGAAGTGGTTGAGCAGGGCCTGTTAACCTCCCAACCCCTGCCAACTTGTCCCTGACAAGCTTGTCCATCCTATCATCACCCCAGTGGTAACCAAGGATACTGGGAACACGGACATTCTGCATTTCTGTGTTGTGCTTGCCACTTGTCCTTCAGCACTTACCTGAATATGTCATCATGACATGAAATAGCACTTGTGGCATTTATAATTAAATGGTGATTATATATAAAAATGCAACCACAAACACACTTGCAAAGCCCTAGCACGGTGGTCCTGTAGGGACATTTACCATCCTTCTTGTACCAGAAGGGGACTGAGGCAGCGAAGGCTGCCACAGGGCAGGCACCTGGCATTGTGTCTCACAATCGTGCTCATCGTTAAGGTCAGGATGTTCATTCCCTCCGAGCAGAGATGTCCGTGGACTGCAGAGACAGAGGTGTGGGGAGGCGTGTAGCTGGGGCTCCCACCCTCCTGATCTAGCAGATAATCCAGGAGCGCTGAGGACCAAGATGTGGGAAAAGCCCATTTTACATGAGGAAACTGAGGCTTGGCAGAGTTAAGTGACTTCCTTAACGTCACACAATTAAATATCAGAACCCACAGCCTTCTCCTGTTTAGAACGGTGATGACATCGTAGTTGGAAGAATTTCCTGCTTACTCCCTGGCCCGAGGTGGTGGTATGGAACTAAATCATGCAGCCTCACTAGCAGGCAAACAAATGTTCACTCTAGCATCATGCATTCATTCACTCACTCACAGTGACTTCCTCTGTGTTAGGTGCCAAACAATCCTCTCCATGACAAAGGCTATGAAACTGCCTGTTAAAGCAGCTTCACTGCACTGGGCATGAAATGTCGGGTGAATCTAAAATCTGGCCCGCTTGCCCAGGGTCCTAGGGCGAGCGCTCCTTCCACTGGACCCAGACAGAATAGCAAGGCTTCAGGGAAAACCCTTTGATCCAGGTCCAAGTCATGTCCTCTGCCTTGTTGCTGCCCTAGAAGAGGCAGTAAAATGTACACATCAATTGGAGAGAGAACATTTAATGTTCTTCTCTGGAGGCAGTGCTAGGGCCAGGACAAGACATCCCAACAGCTCTCGGAACTGAACTATCTTGGCGGTTGTAGTCACTTGGTGTTCCACAGGTTAGGACTATGGGTCCTCCACTTTTCTTCCTTAAAATAACAATTCCTCAGTTAAACCTGAATGGTCACAGTTATGGCTCCGGTTCTGATACTGCCAGCTAGGCCACCCTGGCAGGTTATGTAGCCTCTGAGTTTCAGACACAGCATCCATAAAATGCTGATTATAATCTCTTCCCCCGCCCACGCTCCCAGACCATCTTGAGGATTCAATGAGATCACGGGTGTAGAAATGGTGTACAGTGCAGCTTCAGCAAATGAAGCTAAGGTACCCCTCTCATTCCAGGAAACCAAAGAGAAGTCCTTGCCCTCACCTCCTTCTCACGATGTAGTATCAGGGCAGCAAGAAGCAGAACTGGAATCCAGCTGGGAAGATTTGAGTCTATCTTCACTTACTACTTATTGGCCTTGGGGCCCCTTCTTCTTTCTGACCCTCAATTTCCTCCTTTGTAGAGATTCTAATGAATTCCTGGCAGGACCACTTAGAAAACCAGAAGAGAAAAATGTGAAGCTATCTGTAAAGTTTAAAGCACTGTGCAAAGGGGTACTGTTTCCCAGTCTCACTGCTTGCCTCAGTTTCCTCTCTGCAAAATGGGGATATTCATGTTGACACCTCAAGGCTGTTTTGAGATGGGTGAAAATTAAATGAGATGACAGCTGTGGAAACAGCTAGCACATGTCTGGCATGCAGTGGGTGCTCAATTAATGTAGAGTTTGGGTCTGTAGGCAGCCTGGGAGGAGCAGAGATGAAATACGCTGAATTATGGGGTGGAGGTGGGGTCCATCTGCAATTTTAAAGAACACAGGAGCCTACCATCAGTGCCTGCCTCCAATTACCAGTTTGTCTTCCAGTCTCAGCTTTTATTAGGAAAGATGCTTTGATATCGGCCAGTTGGGAAAGCATGACAGATTTGTGTCCTGAAAGCACAGTGGCACACTGGCCACAGGTGACAGAGGGCAAGAAGCCAGCCCCTCACGTACTTTCCGCTCCCCTGAATACACCCCCAGAGAGGCCCCACAGCTCAGGGGCAGGAACTCCCTCCTCTGTTCTCTCCAGAGCATGGGGTTGCAACCAGGGGGTCTCCCATTACTGGCTCTTTCCTCAATGCCACTGTAGAACTCATGGTTTAGCATGGTCAGGAATGGCAGCAGAAGCTTTAGGAATCCGTTGTTTTAAAATAAATAGTGGTCATTATAAACAATGATCTATAAGACCATTATCCTTCCTTTGGAAAATAGAAAGGAGGAAAATCCACTTTCAAGTCCATCGACCCAGCAGAACTCTTGGTGCTTTCCTTTCTAGTCTGTGACCTCATGCACGTGAACTCCCAGAGTTTTCATTGGAGCTTGCGCCTTTCTATGGCCTGTGTTCTCTACTTCATCATCTGGTGACTCACATTTTCCCACATTGCGTCCTCATCTTCATAAATACCATTTCTAATGGAATACTAATTTCACGAGGAATGCCTGGGGCCACGGTGTTCTCATGTGCCTACCCCATGAACACCCTGAGTGCTGAACACAGGCCCTGCTTGCATCTGCTATCACACTCAGTGCTGAAATCAGGGCGTAGATCTTGGTCTTGCTTGGACACATCCCTTAGGGACTGTCAAAAGTTGTCGAAGCCACATACTACCCCCTGCAGCATGTGACCCTGCCAGCTTCCCTACTGGGCAGGATCTAGAGCTGCGATTTAGAAATGGACTGTCAGACAAGCCACTGACTGGGAGAAAATATTTTCAAGACACATCGGATAGAGCACTGTTACCTGAAATATACAAAGACCTCTTAAAACTCAACAGTAAGAAAACAAACAATCCAATTAAAAGATGGGCTAATGACCTTAATAGATACTTTGAGGAAGACACACAAATGGCAAATAAGCACATGAAAAGATGCTCCACATCATACGTCAGCAGGGAAATGCAAATTAAAACGACGAGATACCACCGCACACCTATTAGAATGGCTGAAATACAGATCACTGACAACACCAAATGCTGGTGAGGATGTGGAGCAACAGGAACTCTCATTCACTGCTGGTGGGAATACAAAATGGTACAGCCACTCTGGAAGACCGTTTGGCAGTTTCTTAGAGAAAAGTATGCTTACATACTTTTACCATACAATCCAGTAATCATGCTCCTTGGTATTTACACAAACGGGTTGTTACATTCACACAAAAACCTGTACACAGATCTTTATAGTGGCTTTATTCATAATCGCCAAAACCCGGAAGCAGCCAAGATGTCCTTCAGTTGGTGGCTACATAAATAAACAGTATTATATCCAGACAATGGAGTATCATTCAGTGCTCAAAAGAAATGAGCTATCAAATCGTGAAAAGACACGGAGGAAACAAATGAATATCACTAAGTGAAAGAAACCAATATGAAAAGGCTATGACATTCCGAAAAAGGAAAAACTATGGAGATGGTAAAAAGATCAATGCTTGCCAGGGGCCTGGTGGGGATGGAGGGATGAATAGGCATAACACGGATTATCTTTATAACGCAGTGAAGCTACTCTGTATGATACTATCATGGTGGATACATGTCATACATACATTTGTCCAAACTCATAGAATGTACAATATCAAGAGTGACCCCTAAGGTAAATTATAAACTCTGGGTGATAACTATGTGTCAATATATGTCATCCATTATAACAAATGCACCACTCTGGGGGGGGATGTTGATAATGGAGGAGGCTGTTCCTGTGTTGGGGTGGAGGGTCTATGGGAAATCTCTGTACCTTCCACTCAATTTTGTTATGAAACTGCTCTAAAATAACAAAATCTATTAAAAAACAGAACAACAGGTCAAGGAGGATTCATTTTCCTTCCTGGTCATAAACTGATTTGGTGGTGCCCGCAGTGGTCATGGGGGTTTCCCACAGTAAAAGCCATCTCTGGGGTGGACAGCTGAGAGAGGTACCCCAGCTACCAGCCAGCCCAATGCCTTAGGGCTAGAGGCCCCTGGACAAGCTCTGCTTCCATCCACAGCTCTGCAGCCAAGCCCTCTGGTGTCCACATGAGCTGTCTCACCCCAGTGCCAGGTCACTTCCGCATGGGGTGGGAAGTGAACCACAACCCTGAGATGCTCAGAGGGAGGCCACCAACCTGTGCCAGCTGGTGATGACTGGGCTCCCATGTCACAGAGGGGCAGCACCAAGAACCCTGACTCCATCGCCTACCTCCCAGCTCTGTGACATCGGTCAGGAGACCCATTCCTCTGGTCTCCTGTCCTACATTGGAATCAGGGAGGAAATTTTGCTCATCCCCAAATCTGGGGACCTGCACTAACATCCTCTGATGATGGATGGGTTCATCTTTGATGCCTCTGCAGGAGTTGGTGATGGATGGGCCAAAGTGATCCCAATATGACCCCCGTGAGGGAAGGCAGGCCAGACTCCACAGACAACACTGTGCTCACATTTACAGTCACCCTTGCTCTGTGCTGGGAGCTGAACATCCCAAAGCTCCACTGTACAGCAGCCACACAGGTGAGTTTGTCCAAGATCTTCCTGCAGCCTTCTCATGCTCTGTTTCCTCTGGAGTTTGCCCTGGAACTGGGACCAAAGACAGGAGGTGGTACCACCCAGAGTGGAACTGAGTTCCACTGTGCCAGGTGGATGAGGTATCATCTGGCAGAGGGACCAGCATGGAGGGAGGTTCCCACCTGCATTTTCACTAAATCATTTGCATCCTCCAGCTGCCCCATGGAGTCACACCATTGAGCCCATTTTTAAGGTAAAGAGACTAAAGGCTGGGGTAGTTTACTGATTTGCATCATGTCAGACAACTGATTAATAAGAGAACTGAACTCAGACATTGTGAGTCCAATCCAGGGCCCTTTCCTCTTGATTCCAGCACGGGAGAGAGGGAGGCACTGCCCCTGTCAGAACCAGCCATCAGGGCATCCAAGGCTGAAGGCCCTGCAGCATCAGGGCCCAGGAGGAATGACATTGGTGAGGAGGGGAAGGGTCACTGCAAACCTTTTGGGAAGGCACAACAAGCTCCTCAAATGAGCAAGGCTGACCTAGCAAAGTGACTGAGCTTTCCACTGCTGGCTCCTTGAGGCATTGCTGGGGGTGGGGGAGGCCTCTGGCTTCCAAGCCAACTTCTGTCCTGGCAAGAAGGTGCCCGGGCAGCTGCCAAGGCTGGCCACCTCTGCCAGAAGCTGAGGGAAACCGGGCCAGCTCTTTTGCTTTTTAAATTGAAGGGAAAAGAATGTTAAGGAGCCATCCTCAACCAAAAAACATTCAAGATCGTTTTCTTGTTAAAAACCTCAACCATCCGGACACTGTGGGGCCAGGACAAGATAAGTCTCACAAGCCTGCAGGTTTCTCATTATTTTTCCAAAACATAAAGCAATTCAACCTAATTACATGGAGTCATAATGTAAAAGCTGAACACAACCTTCAGTAGTTTCTGGACAGAAACCGTGAAACTGGAGGGACAAGAGGCTTCGGGTTTACATGCTGAGGCCTCAGCACATTGGCCCTGGAAGCCTGGCTGGGTGCACACAAGCCAAGCTCAGCGTGGGGTCTGTACCCTCCAGGGAACCGGGGCAGCCTCGGGGGCCCCTGCCTCATTCTGTTCCTCAGAACTCCTTGTGAAGTGGACTGAATGAATGTTCCGGACACACTACCCAGCCTGGCCTGGGCTCTGTACCCAGGAGCCGCTGTAGGGCGCTACAGCCTGGCCTACTGGATGGCTTCTCAAGGCTGGCAGCCCGGGCCTTTTCAGCCCTTGAACCAGGACAGCAGCCATTTCTCCTGACCTCCTTACATCAGCACCAAGATGGTGAGTTAGGGCTGGGCTGGGGACAGGATGTGTCCTGCTTCTCCAGGACACTGTCACTCTCGGTGCCCAAGGCAATTTACTTCAGCGCCTCATTTTGTTCCTGAACTAGGGCCAGCATCCGGATTTTAACCTCTCAGCTGCCAAGATGCGGGCTGTGGAAGCAGAGGCCATGAGCCCATCGGCTCCAGGCCTCAGGTGCTCCGGTGAGGGTGAGGGGCTGCTGATGCGCCTACATCGCTGCCCAGCCAACTCCTTTCCCACACCCAGGGGCCCCGAGGGCCAGCATGCACATGCAGCAGACCCGTGGTGAGCTTCCTGAGACCCTGCCGCACCCCAGTCCCACACAGGCCTGCATCCTTCTCACTGGTATTCATCAGAGGTGCTTGCTCCCTGGCCCTGGTGCTGGAGTGAGAGGGGCAGGCAAATATGTAGGAACGTTGGCCTGTACTGGACACCTGGCGATTTCAGTGGCTGTAACACTCACCCAGCCTTGGGAGGTGGGTGTCATCCCCATTCTACAGATGGTGGGGTGGAGGTCTGAGTCCCCCAGGAGGTACAGTGATGCGTCCCAGAAAACAAAGGGCAGCTGGGGGGACCAGGCCTGCCTGCCTCAAGCCCATACTCCTGCTACCACACCACAGCTCCCCCCTTCAACACCCCAAGAGTACAGTGCCTTTCCTCTCCTTTCCTCTGCTCTCTTGATCTGAGCTTCATGTTAGTCCAGGCCCATGGGGCATCCATGCTGGCGGTGACCCAGAGTTCCTATCTAAGCCCACATCTTCTTGGTGAGGCCATATGGTCTCTTGCCTGGACACTGCAAAGACCCCCAGCTGTCTCCCCCAGCCTGTTTCCAAACCGATGACAGAGGGACCTTCTGAGCTTGTGGCCCTGACCGTGTCCCTCCCTCCCTACTCTAACCTCCAGGGCTCCTACTGGGTGCTGTCTGAGTGTCTCAGCCTCCCATGAGAGGCTCTCACGGGGCGGGGTAGTTCTACTTCTTTCTTCTGGCCTGTGGCCTGGCTGTAAGCCCACCACCCTCTTTTCCCCTCCAAGGTACAGCTAGAGCTCAGGTTCAGTCTGTCCCCACTGACTGAGCCCTTCCCTCTCCTGGTGTTGCCCTTCCACACCCCTTGTCCAGGTGGGCTCTGGAGTCAGCTTATACCTTGTGCCCTCTCGTAGGTGTTGTTTAGTCAGGGAGGTCAGCCAGAGGTCAGGTCTCCCCGCAGAAAGGTCAGATCTCCACCCAGAAAGACATGTGTGCAATGGTTTGCCACCATGCTGAATTTTAAGAGCATTAAACACTTATGGGTGGAACTGTCATTTTGAGTCCTTAAGCCTGATCTTAGGGTGCTTAATCCAGAATGTACTGCATTATCTCGACTGTACATTCATTTCCTATCTCCTGAGAGCTGGTGTCTTAATTCTCCTCCTGCTGGGAATAAGTGATCACACCCCATGAGGAATTTCTTCTATGCAAGCAATTTACAAAGACACACAGGTGACCTCACCAGGGTCCCAAGTTCCGGGGCCTCCGCCCACTGGAATTCTGTTACTTGTGGCCAAGAATTCCAGAAGTGGGTTCTGATTTCCCAAGTATGTGAATGGCACTGGTTGTTCGCTGGAAAGGACAAAATGGGTCCTGGGAATACAAGGGAAAGAAGACTAGTTCTGTTTTCTTAAAAGATGAACTTGGGAGTTCCCTGGTGGTCCAGTGGTTAGGACTCCACGCTTCCAATGCCGGGCTTGGGTTCAATCCCTGATCCAGGAACTTAGATCCCACAAGCCACGTGGTACAGTCAAAAAAAAAAAAAAAAAATTGAACTTTATCTATTCCTGGGGGCTGTCAACCCCCTGGCTTGTCCACCTGTGGGAAAGGTCCACGTGTGTGCACATATTATAAACACACATGCATGTGAGTGTGCAGGGAATACTGGGGCTCATTCCTGACCTCCAGGCAGGATATTGAGAAAGGAAACTAACAGAATTGCATGGTTCCTTTAAATGGCAACTTGAGAACTAGCATATTCTGATGAAATGAGAACAAGATCATCTGTTTGGCTGAATCAACACAACTTATGTTCCATGAGTGTCTGCTCTGCACCAGGCCCCAAGATCCAGGTTGTGGTTCATGCACACGTGAGCCTTGGGGCTGCCAGGTCTGGTGGGCGCAGAAGTGAGTGAGCATGTCCCTACCTGGAGAGTCAGGCAGCAACAACTCTGCTGTGATGCCCTGGGTGCATCACTGCAGACATGGACACGAACAGTGTGCTGCAGGAGCACAGACCAGGGGCATCAGAGAAGGTGGTGGTGGGGACGGGCCTGGAAGGATGAGCAGAGCTCTCCGGGCAGAGGAGGGAGGCAGGAGTCCCAGGCAGCAGGAGCAGCACCAGCAAAGACACAGAAGGTGAACGGTCAGTTTATAGAATGACAAGTAGTGATCCAAGGATGCTGAACAACAGTGGTGGAATTGCGAGAAGACCAGTGGACTGTAACAACCTGCAAAGCTCAGGAACCACCCTTCTGTTATATACATGTGGTCTCCTGGTTGGAAGTATTTTGGAAGGCTTGCTCTGGGGGTAGAAATCTATTCATGCAGAGAAAGTTCTGGAATACAGCTGCCATGATGAAGTTCTGAAAGACACTATGGTTGGCTGAATAGTGGCCCCCAGAGATATCTATGTCCTAATCCCCAGAACCTGTGAATGCTACCTAATAATGGAAAAGGAACTTTGCAGATATGATTATGTTAAGGATGTTAAAATGGGGAGATTATCCTCGATTATCCCAGTGGGCCCTAAATGCCATCACAAGTGTCCTTGTAAGAGGGGGGCAAAGAGAGATTAGACACGGAAGAGGAGAAGGCGATGTGACCACAGAGTAGAGACTGAAGTAATGCAGCCACAAGCCAGGGAATGCTGGTGGCTACCAGAACCTAGGAGAGACAAGGAACAGATTCTCCCCTTCAGAAGGACCAGCCCTTCTGACCCTTGACTTTAGCCTCGTAAGACTCATTTTGGACTTCTGGCCTCCAGAACTTTAAGAGAATAAATGTATGTTGTTTAAAGCTACCAAGTTTGTGATAATTTATTATAGCAGCCATGGGAAACTAATACTTGAATTGCTACAAGTTGCCAGCCATGAAAACATCTCACTTCGAGAAGGATTATATCGAAGTTGTCTGTGGTAACTTCAGCTAAGAAAAACATGGGATTGCGAGAAAAATCTTTTTTTTTTTTTTTTTGCAGTACGCGGGCCCCTCACTGTTGTGGCCTCTCCCGTTGCGGAGCACAGGCTCCGGACGCGCAGGCTCAGCGGCCATGGCTCACAGGTCTAGCCGTTCCACAGCATGTGGGATCCTCCCCGACCAGGGCACGAACCCGTGTCCCCTGCATCGGCAGGCAGACCCTCAACCACTGCGCCACCAGGGAAACCCGAGAAAAATCTTTTACCTAAACTTTCTATAGGTAGAGAATAGAAATCAATCAGAAATCCATGAAAAATGAGAAGTAATTTACAAATTCTGATTAGAAACATAAGTTAAAAGTCCTGCCGAAAAAGAAAGGGGTTTTTACGATGTGCTTTTAAGGTCTTGAATAAAGAACTGGCATTTCCTTGAGTGTTTGAGGACTTTGGCTGCCACTAATCACTGTTGAGACTTTCAAAGCAACTTCTAGAACACCTTCCTTTTATTTTGAAGGCTTTAGAACAAAGTCTTGACACTTATTCATGTAGACAGGATCTAACTAAGAAAACAGAAACCACTACAAGTATTTACAACAGAGGGAATACAATGCAGTGAGCTAGTTACACAGGTGTTGGAGAAGTTGAGAAGCCAAAGAGATGACATTTAAAATAACCCAAAGTTTAGCAACAGCAGGAAGCTACTAGCACCCCTAGGTGAAAGTGACAAACGAGAGGGAGGGCTGTGTTACCGGAGCCCAGGGACTGAGGTCACCGACAAAAGCTAGACCTGCGTCAGGCAGTGTAGCCCATGTCAGGGAGGGAGGCGGAGAAATACCCTGGTTTCTCTCTTCTCCCCACCCTCTAATCTTCCTCCTGTGCTCTCATTGGCCAAACCCAGCAGGAAGTCAGGAGAACCCAGAGCCAGGGGAACACAATCTGTGGGGCTAGGTCGTCCTGTGATCAGATCAGAGAAAGAACAGGCTAATTGTAAACAGGCACACTCATTTACTCACACTCTCAAATATCCAGAGCTGGGTCTATGGATTTGTACCCAGTGATATCGGTGTCACCCTCCCACTAAAGAGATTCATGCCAGGAAGGAGGGACGGAATGCTGGGCAGAAGTGGAAGGAAGACTGCAGGCAAGTCCCGTGGGCGGGGGGCAGCAAGGGCCCCCACCCCACTGGCACAACCGAGGCCTGAGCAACTCTCTTGGCTGTGTGCTCCTGGCTTCTCTCTGGCTCTGCCAACTCTGTCCTAGGCACAGACTCCCATTTCCGCTATTCTGCCGCTCTGTTGAGGGCCCTTACCCTCCTCGCACTAGTTGCTAGTGCCCCCCAGTGCTCCCCTCACCCACCAGCCAACTCAAATCTTAAGGACCATCACCCTCCAACCCCCACGGGGGCCCTGAACTGCTGAGACCATCAAAACTCAAGCTTACTGGTTTTCTTACTGAGAGGTTTTTGCCCTCCCGACACTAAAAACATGGTGTCTTTTCCAATTCTGCTTCTCCAACTTTCCAACAACAACTGGCTGTATAACAATTCAATTCAATTCAGTTCAATTCAGACACTAACGGCAGGAGTTAGCACACAGACCCCACAGGTTTAAAGGCTCAGTTCCACAAGACTGCGCCCACTTCCGACACCAGTCACGAGTATTGGACCATCTATACTTCCAACCGACTGGCTATAAACTGGGGGTCCCCATAACCCACCCCCAAGGTTCGATGATTTGCTAGAATGGCTCACAGAACTTAGGAAGCCACTTTATTTATGTTCACTAGTTTACTGTAAAGGGTACAGATGAACATCTGGATGAAGAGGCTGTACACAGGGCGAGGTCTGGAAGGGTCCTGAGTGCAGGAGCTTCTGTCCCACGGAGTTGGGGTGCACCACCCTCCTGGCACATGGATATGTTCACCAACCCAGAGGCTCTCTGAACCTGGAACCTCATGGTTTAGGGTTTAGGAGGTTTCATTACAGAGGCAGGATTGATCAAGTCATGGGCCAGAATTGATTGCACTCAACTTCCAGCCCCTCTCCCTTCCCCAGAGGTGAAGGAAGGGGTAAGCTGAAAGTTCCAATCCTGTAATCCTGGCTTGGTCTTTCTAGCAACCAGCCTCCATCCCAAAGCTACGGAGGGGCCTCCCAGCTACCAGTCATCTCATTAGCGTACAAAAGACTCTTACCACTCTGGATATTCCAAGAGTTTTAGGAGCTGTGTACCAGGAACCAGGGACAAAGACCAAATATTTATTTTTTATATACCATACTCTCCCTCTTTTAACCCTTTGTTATGGGCTGTACTATGTTGCCCAAAATTCATATAGTGAAGTCCCCATCCCCTAGTACTTCAGAATTTGACTGTATTTGGAGATAGGACTGGTCAAGAGATAATCAATTAAAATGAAGTTATTAAGGTGTTCCCGCATCCAATGACTTCTGTCCTCACAAGAAGTGGAGACCAGGACACAGACAAACACAGAGGTAACACCATGTGCTATCATAGGGAGAAGGTGGCCATCTGCAGGCAAAGAGAGAGGTCTCAGAAGAAACCGAACCTGCTGACACCTTGATCTTGGATGCCCAGTCTCTAGAACTGTGAGGAAATAAATTTATGTTAAGCCACCCAGTCTGTGGTACTTTGTAATGGCAGCCCGAGTATATAAATACACCCTCCCAACACCCCCAGGAGGCAGGTAATATTACTACCTCTGCTTTACAGATGGGGAAATCAAGGTTTACAGAGGCTAAGTAGTGTGCCCAAGGCCAAGCACTCATGCCCAAGGCTATGCTGTAGGAAAGCAGTGGGGCATGACCTTGCCCACTCTGCAGCTTTGCCAGCATCTCCTCATCACACTCTCAGTGGCCCCAAGTGGCCCCTCTCTAGGCAGATGCTGTGGCCACATGTGGTCCCACCAGCACAGCACCCCACAGCACAGTGGAGTCAGGAGAAATGCCTATATCTCGACTTGGATGTCGGGTTCAGCCACGTGGTGGCTGTGTGACTGGCGGTAATTGAACTTCGCTCCTCATCTGTAAAATGGTGAGGCTGGGTGAGGGCAGCAGAGGCTGCTGAGCCCAGAGACCAGCCTGGGCTGAGCCTCAGCCCAGAGTAAGTGTCCATTCTGGGGGCAACGCCCTGGGACCCCAGCCTGGTGACCTCACCTTGTCCCTCATGTGGGCAGTTCTGGGCAAGGGACTCTGGTGATGGCGCTGTTGAAGAGGAGAACTGTGCTCCTGGAGAGGCCAGGCACCTCACCCACACGTCCATTTCACAGCCCAGGAAAGCTGAGGCCTAGGCTGATGGCGGGGAGAGGATATAATCTTCTCAGGACCACAGAGTTGGAACTTAATAGAGGTGGGATCAAACCCAGTCTGATTTCAAATCTTCTGGCCCTTCCTGAAAGGCAACTATTCCCTTCTGAACTGCAGAAAGCTCTGCCTGGCCTGTCACGTCTGTCCCCGTGCCCACAGTGTGGCTCATACAGGGCACCCCACACTGACCCTGCAGCCGGCTCCATGGACCCCAAGTTTCCCAGGAGCTCCGGCCGTTGAGGGAGGGGGTAGGCACAGATCCAGAGCAGCTCGCTGGACTCTGAACGGCACCGGATACAGGCACTGCTTGCCCAGCAGGGTAAGCGATAATCTTTTCGTCTATTCCTGGCTCCTGGAGATTTGCCTCTCTCTGGGGAAATTATTCTGGGGTCACAGAGAAATTTCTTTGACAGCTAATAAACTTTCTGTTTCTGGAACCAGATCCCGCAGCCCTCGACCCCTGGGGGAGGTGTGTATTGTATTTTTTCTCCTCCCTTTTAATCACCAGATGAAGTGGAAAGGGGTAAGGGCGAAAGCTTGGAGCTGAATTACCTCCTCAGCCAAAGTTCACTCTGAATTCGTAATTTGCATACATGGAGCCCAGGGACCAGGCTGTCTCCACTAGGGCCTGCAGTGACCTTCAGCTCTCTGTGAGGTGGTTCAGGAGTTCAAAGTTCAAACCTCAACTCAGCAAAGCTGAGCCTGGCGCCGAGTCCTGAGCTGGGCACACAGAAAGGCAGTTGAGGCCCCTGAATTCAGACCACAGGCTTATGGTGGCTGATACGTGGGATTCCAGTCCCGGCTCTGCCTTGTGACCTGGGGGTGGGAATTTCAGCTCTCTAAGACTCAGTTTCCTCATCTCTAAGATTGGACAATAATAGGACCCATCTCCCAGGCCCTGGCGCTCCAGAATTTCTCATTAGGAAAAGCATAAGGGAGGGAGGTGATCTGGTTTCACAGTGGTGAGGTGAGAGCTGCTTTTGAGGTATCAGCTGCAAAGGAGGGCACTGTTTTTCCTTAGATGGTATGTTTGGGGGTGGCCCTGGAGAAGGCTCCCGTTAGCCCCCCGCAACTTCCCGGCCCTGCTGCAGAGGAATGAACCACATCTTGTATAAGAATTGCCTAGCACAATGCTTGCCACCTAGTTAGCACGGAATATACTGACTGCCATTCTTTTATTGTTGTTTTTGTTGATAACAGGATATGACACTTGCCCCGGATGAGTTCACAGAACAGCAGGAGAGGCAGCTATACTACTGGCCATTATAACAGCATCACAGTGTGCCAGGCATTATGGGAAGGCAGAGAGAGCCTGTTTTATTCTTCCTGGGCATCCAGGGTAGACTTCACAGAGCCCTTGACATTTTTTTAACATATTTATTGGAGTATAATTACTTTACATTGTTGTGTTAGTTTCTGCTGTATAACAAAGTGAATCAGCTATACGTATGCATATATCCCCATATCCCTTCCTTTTTGCGTCTCCCTCCCACCCTCCCTATCCCACCCCTCTAGGTGGTTACAAAGCACCAAGCTGATCTCCCTGTGCTATGATGATGCTTCCCACTAGCTCTCCGTTTTACATTTGGTAGTGTATATATGTCCATGACACTCTCGCACTTCGTCCCAGCTTACCCTCTCCCCCAACCCCGTGTCCTCAAGTCCATTCCCTACATCTGCATCTTTATTCCTGTCCTGCCCCTAGGTTCTTCAGAACCTTTTTTTTTTTTTTTTTAGATTCCATATATATATGTTAGAATAAGGTATATGTTTTTCTCTTTCTGACTTACTTCACTCTGTGTGACAGGCACCAGGTCCATCCACCTCACTACAAATAACTCAATTTCGTTTCTTTTTATGGCTGACTAATATTCCATTGTATATATATGCCACATCTTCTTTATCCATTCATCTGTCGATGGACACTTACGTTGCTTGCATGTCCTGGCTATTGTAAATAGTGCTGCAGTGAACATTGTGGTACATTACTCTTTGAATTATGGTTTTCTTAGGGTATATGTCCAGTAGTGTGATTGGTGGGTCAGATGGTAGTTCTATTTTTAGTTTTTTAAGGAACCTCCATACTGTTCTCCATAGTGGCTGTATCAATTTACATTCCCACCAACAGTGCAAGAGGGTTCCCTTCTCTGCACACCCTCTCCAGCATTTACTGTTTGTAGATTTTTGGATGGCCATTCTGACTGGTGTGAGGTGATACCTCATTGTAGCTTTGATTTGCATTTCTCTAATGATTAGTGACATTGAGCATCAATTCACGTGTTTGTTGGAAATTTGTATATCTTCTTTGGAGAAATGTCTATTTAGGTCTTCTGCCCATTTTTAGATTGGGTTGTTTGTTTTTTTGAAATGCATGAGCTGCTTGTATATTTTGGTGATTAATCCTTTGTCAGTTACTTCGTTTGCAAATATTTTCTCCCATTCTGAGGGTTGTCTTTTCATCTTGTTTATGGTTTCCTTTGCTATGCAAAAGCTTTTAAGTTTCATTAGGTCCCATTTGTTTATTTTTGTTTTTATTTCCATTTCTCTAGGAGGTGGGCCAAAAAGGATCTTGCTGTGATTTATGTCATAGAGTGTTCTGCCTATGTTTTCCTCGAAGAGTTTTATAGTGTCTGGCCTTACATTTAGGTATCTAATCCATTTTGAGTTTATTTTTCTGTATGGTATTAGGGAGTGTTCTAATTTCATTCTTTTACATGTAGCTGTCCAGTTTTCCCAGCACCACTTATTGAAGAGGCTGTCCTTTCTCCATTGTATATTCTTGCCTCCTTTATCAAAGATAAGGTGACCATATGGGCGTGGGTTTATCTCTGGGCTTTCTATCCTGTTCCATTGATCTATATTTCTGTTTTTGTGCCAGTACCATACTATCTTGATTACTGTTGCTTTGTAGTATAGCCTGCAGCCAGGGAGCCTGATTCCTCCAGCTGTTTTTCTTTCTCAAGATTGCTTTGGCTAATAAAAAGAAACGAAATTGAGTTATTTGTAGTGAGGTGGATGGACCTAGAGTCTGTCATACAGAGTGAAGTAAGTCAGAAAGAGAAAAAAAAATGCCATATGCTAACACAGATATATGGAATCTAAGGAAAAAAAAAGGTCATGAAGAACCTAGAGGCAAGACGGGAATAAAGACACAGACCTACGAGAGAATGGACTTGAGGATATGGGGAGAGGGAAGGGTAAGCTGGGATGAAGTGAGAGAGTGGCATGGACATATATACACTACCAAACGTAAAACAGATAGCTAGTGGGAAGCAGCTGCATAGCACAGGGAGATCAGCTCTGTGCTTTGTGACCACCTAGAGGGGTGGGATAGGGAGGGTGGGAGGGAGGGAGATGCAAGAGGGAACAGATATGGGAACATATGTATATGTATAACTGATTCACTTTCTTATACAGCAGAAATGAACACACCATTGTAAAGCAATTATACTCCAATAAAGATGTTAAAAAAAAAAAGATTGCTTTGGCTATTCAGGGTCTTTTGTGTTTCCATACAAAATTGGGAAATTTTTTGTTCTAGTTCTGTGAAAAATGCCATTGGTAGTTTGATAGCAATTGCACTGAATCTGTAGATTGCTTTGGATAGTAGAGTCATTTTCACAATGTTGATTCTTCCAATCCAAGAACATGGTATATCTCTCCATCTGTTCGTATCATCTTTAATTTTTTTCATCAGTGTCTTATAGTTTTCTGCATACAGGTCTTTTGTTTCCTTAGGTAGGTTTATTCCTAGGTATTTTATTCTTTTTGTTGCAATGGTAAATAGGAGGGTTTCCTTAATTTCTCTTTCAGATCTTTCATCGTTAGTGTATACGAATGCAAGAGATTTCTGTGCATTAATTTTGTATCCTGCAACTTTACCAAATTCATTGATTAGCTCTAGTAGTTTTCTGGTAGCATCTTTAGGATTCTCTACATATAGTATCATATCATCTGCAAACAGTGACAGTTTTACTTCTTCTTTTCCAATTTGGATTCCTTTTATTTCTTTTTCATCTCTGATTGCTGTGGCTAAAACTTCCAAAACTATTTGAATAATAGTGGTGAGAGTGGGCAACCTTGTCTTCTTCCTGATCTTAGTGGAAATGGTTTCACCATTGAGAACGATGTTGGCTGTGCATTTGTCATATATGGCCTTTATTATGTTGAGATAAGTCCCTCTGTGCCTACTTTCTGGAGAGTTTTTATCATAAAATGGTGTTGAATTGTGTCAAAAGCTTTTTCTGCATCTATTGAGATTATCATATGTTTTTTATCCTTCAATTTGTTAACATGGTGTATCACATCGATTGATTTGCATATATTGAAGAATCCTTGCATTCCTGGGATAAGCCCCACTTGATCATGGTGTATGATCCTTTTAATGTGCTGCTGGATTCTGTTTGCTAGTATTTTGCTGAGGTTTTTGCATCTATGTTCATCAGTGATATTGGCCTGTAGTTTTCATTTTTTGTAACATCTTTGTCTGGTTTTGGTATCAGGGTGATGGTGACCTCGTAGAATGAGTTTGGGAGTGTTCCTCCCTCTGCTATATTTTGGAAGAGTTTGAGAAGGATGGGTGTTAGCTCTTCTCTAAATGTTTGATAGAATTTGCCTGTGAAACCGTCTGATCCTGGGCTTTCGTTTATTGGAAGATTTTTAATCACAGTTCCAATTTCAGTACTTGTGATTGGTCTGTTCATAATTTCTATTTCTTCCTGGTTCAGTCTCGGAAGTTGTGCTTTTTTAAGTATTTGTCCATTTCTTCGTGGTTGTCCATTTTATTGGCATAGAGTTGCTTGTAGTAATCTCTCATGATCCTTTGTATTTCTGCAGTATCAGTTGTTACTTCTCCTTTTTCATTTCTAATTCTGTTGATTTGAGTCTTCTCCCTTTTTTCCTTATGAGTCTGGCTAATGGTTTATCAATTTTGTTTATCTCCTCAGAGAACCAGCTTTTACTTTTATTGATGTTTGCTATCGTTTCCTTCATTTCTTTTTCATTTATTTCTGATCTGATCTTTATGATTTCTTTCCTTCTGCTAACTTTGGGGTTTTTTTGTTCTTTCTCTACTTGCTTTAGGTGTAAGGTTAGGTTGTTTGAGATTTTTCTTGTTTCTTGAGGTAGGATTTTATTGCTATGAACTTCCTTCTTAGAACTGCTTTTGCTAGAGCCGGTGACATTTTAACTGAGCCTCAAAGGATGCACCTAGGCTCAGGGCAGGGCCGGGTGTTCAGATAGGGGTTGGCGTGAGTGAGGAACGTACAGCAAAGAAGCCACCTGAGGCAGCCAATGGCCCTGAATGCCATCCTAGGAGGGGATTCTGAGTCCCAAACTCAGATACCTGGTGTTTAGCTGTGTTGACAGTGTGGAGAGACAGAGATGGAGACAGGGAGACAGGTTAGGAGTCTGCCAGTGACATCTAGGGCCCAGGTTGAGGCAGGGAAGGAGGCTGAGAGGACAGAGGGCCTGGCGGATCAGTGTGGCTGCAAGGGCAGGAAGAGCAGGGGAAGAGGGGCAGACTGGGTGGTGACTCTGTGTTTCAGAGAGAGAATGCACACAATACCATCTCTGCTGAAAACCACCTGGAAACGCCGTGTTTGCTTTTCCCAAAATGTACCATAATCAAGGATTCACCAGGGATGCCTCAGAACAAAGGCACCAGAATGGTGGACAAGCTGCTGCTTTTCTTATGGTGTCATTGTATGGCTCTGGTGACATAGCTAAGCCGTCCTTACTGAGCAAAGAGGGTGGGGACCTAGAGATGAGCCCTGCTCATCCGAGTACCTGTATAGGGCACAGAACTAATAGCTAACATTGACCAGGTACTTACCTGTGTAGAAACTGTGCCAAACTCCTGGTGGGCTCAACTCATTTAATGCTTGAGAAGTAATACCCCCATTTTGCAAAGGAAGAGGCTGAGGGTCAGAAAGCATACACCCGTCAGTCAGAGTTGCACAGTGGAAGGTGGTAGAACCAGGGTCGGTCTGGCCTGCGCAGTTGACAAAGCACTCTCAGAGCCTCATCTTCTGGAGACTCCTTCTTTCCCAGCTGTCTCCCTCCTGAGGATCACCATGCTCTCAACTGTCAGAAAGGGTACTTGAACCTGGGACGTCTGTCTCCAGGTACAATGTTTCTTAAGACAGTACAATGGCCTCCACCTCAGTGGACAACAGTCTTGCTCTTTCATCTCATTGCTGGTGGGTGGTGGGCTGGTGGTGATGCCTGATCATAATCCCTTCTGGCTTTTTATGCTCTACCTTGGATGAAACAGGTCTAGGCAGAGGGGACAGGTGAGGAAGCGAGCACAATTACCAGAAGCGGGAGGGCACCAGCAGCTGGCCCATGTCTATGGCATCCTGGATCTAGCATGAGCCTCACCCTCGAGAGTTCCTAGTGGAGGAGTGAATGTGTGGTGGGGTGGGAGTGGGGGCAGTCCCTGGTGGGGGAATCCAGCCTCTGAACCTATAGCCCTGCTGCTGCTCTGAGTTCCGAGGAACCAGGCCCTGAGGATACCACTGTTCCATCTGGGTCCCCCTAGCTGAGGCCCTGTGCTCTCCATCCCTCACCTTCCCCCTCTGGGGCCAGCCTCAGTATCATTTCCATCACTCAAGATGCAGAAGTCAAGAAGCTGACCTAGACCTGGGGGCACTGGGAGACTGGACTTAGGGGGAGGGAGGATGGAGGGTAGGCCTCAGCTGAGTTCCTGGGCTGCTCATGCCTGGGGGGCCTAGTCTACATGCCCACTATGGGCTTAGTGGTCCCTGATGGCCATAGTGAATAAACCTGAAGTTGACCCAAGGCTGCTGGTCAGGCTTCAAAAAATCTCAGCCAGTATGTCATAATCCCAGAGCCGAAAACAAGCAGAGGCAAGACCCCTCTGTGGCACCTGCCTCCACTCTGAGACTCTGCTCTGGTTCACACCAAGGGATTAAGTTCAAAGAATGAAAACAGTACCTAGAGAAATTAACATGCCAGGGCACTTAGTAAAACAGTCCAACTTTAAAAAATAAAACCATCTCTGGCCTCCTCCTTAAGTTACTGCTGTAAGATTTAAAAGATACTTGAGTTTCATGGGTAGGAATACACAAGTGCCAAACACCTGGAGGAACTAAAAGGTACAAGCTATCATTCTTGTTTATTTAATTTATTGTCTGAAAATATTTAGGCAAGAAAAGTATGCATAAATGAGCTTTCCAGTATGGTCTGGGATCCCGGCAAAATAAACTGTTTTACCTATAGTTACTCAGTTCATCATATGTGTCTGATGTGTATTTATGTATACATGCACTGTGTAGACCACAGAGTAGGCAACATACAGCTAATATGCTGGTTCCTTACCCACAAGTATCTTTAAATTCCTTCTGTATTTGTATTTGTAAATATGTTATGTAAACCAGATGGATTTATAGAACTGGAATCTGGTTTTATTTTTTAACAACATGTACTATAAAATGCTTTGGGAAAATGATCTGTACATTTGAAAGGGAAAAAAAAAGATATCTTGGTCTACTTCTGAAATGGCAAGAGAATCAAGAACACACATAGGAAATGCTGGCATTGGAAGCATCTGCTCAGAATTGACTCTTGGGTCCAAATAAACTGCCTAGAGCAGCGGTTCTCAAACTTGGCCTCACAATATGATCACTTGGGGAGATTTTAAAAGTTCTGGCGGTCACCCTTTGCCAATTACACCAAAAGCTCTGGGTAAGACCCAGGCACCTGCAGTTTGTCAAACTCCCCAGGGGTTTCCAGTGTGTGTACCAGAGTCTGTGAACTTGCCTTGGAGGGTGGTTCTTGCCAAGGTGCACACTGCACTCACCTGGGAGCTTTAAACCTTTCCACGTCCAGGTTGTGCCCACGATCAATTACACCAGGACCAGCCAGCAGATCTTAGAGTTTCCCAGGTGACTCAAATGGAAGCCAGGGCTGGAAACCACTTCCCTCAGAGGATTTGGGAACAGTCCTAAGGGATGTGACAGCTGAGCCCAACTTACTTAATGGAACTTGAGATGGGCCAGGGGCTTCAGTACCGTCATCTTAGTCCGGATGCAAGTCTTGCTTTCAGGTCACCTCCATCTCTCTCTTTTATTAATTGTGTGACCTGGAGCCAGTTCAAGAAGTGCTCTGTGGCTCCTGTCCCCCTGACTCCTGGCCTCGTCAGACACATCTCTCCTCTCCAACCATCCACAGCCTCAGCTTGAGTGCAAGTCCTTGATTTCTCCCTCTTGCCTCTGCCTTGCCCCCCTCCCTCTCTCTCCCAGTTAACCCCCACCCTGCAGCTGGAGCAGTCTCTTTAAATGCAAACCTCATCCCATCTCTCCTCTGTTCACATCCTCCAGCAGACGTGGAGACCCTGGAACCCTTGTAGGCTGCTGGTGGGAATGTGAAATGGTGCAGCCACTGCAGAAGTCAGTGTGGCAACAATTCCTAGCGATTCCTAGGATCTCCCTGGAGAAATGAAAATAGACATCCACACAAAGACCTGGATGCAAAGGCTCACAGTGCCCCAAACTGGAAGCAATCCAAATGTCCATCAGCTGGCCAATGGATAAACTGTGGTATATCCAATCAATGGAATACTAATACATGCAACAACATGGATGAATCTCAGAAACATGATGCCATGGGAAAGAAGCCAGACACAAAACACATGTAGTGTATGATTTCATTTGTATGAAATTTCTAGAAAAGACAGATCTACAGAGACAGAAAGCAGATCAGTGGGTGCCTGGGGTTGGGGATAGGATTGGGGATTGGCTGGAAATGGGAACAAGGGAAATTTCTGGACTGATGGAAAGGTTTTAAAACCGTATCATGGTGGTGGTTGCACAACTATATAAATTTACTAAAAATCATGGACCTGTACACTTAGAATGGGTGAATTTCATGGTGTATAAATGATACTTCAAATTAGACTGTTTAAAAAAACTTCTGGTGGCTTACACAGGATAGTGAAGGAGCTCCTTGCCATGCTCTTTGCATGCAGAGCCCTCCACCATACATTCATCTACCTTTCCAGGACAACTCCCCAGATGCCCAGGTCTCACGGAACGCTCACCTTTCCCCAATCACAGACATGGCACCTGTGTCTGGAATTCCTCATTTCCACAGCCAGCTTCTCACCCTGGCAAACTCCTCACCCTTCAGGACTCAGAGCAGATTAACACTCATCTGAGAAGTCCACACCACCCCTACCTATTAACAAAATATTATTTGCTTACACATCAGTCTCTCCCATTATAGCAGTGCTTTTAAAACTTAGGCTAATGGGTTGTGAAATCAACTTCATGTGGTACAACCAGCATTTTTTTAAAAAAATGAAACAGAATAGAAAATAGAATGCACTGTGTGTAGTAAACACACTGTCCTATTAAACTATTGTTTCACCTTTTCTGTATGGGTATTCGTATATGTACTAAGTTGCTTTTTCCATACTCTGAAAAACACTTAATTAGACAGGGAGTTCCTTGAGGGCAGGGGTTGTGTGTGTTTCTCTGTATTCCTGTGGTCAGCACAGGGCTTGGAACTCAGAAGTCACCTAAGTTTGCTCAATGAAAGAGTGGTTTGATGTGAATGTAAAACTTCCCCCCAAAACTCGATTATACATCCACTTGTATCTTATATTTTTTCCACTCCCACAACCCGTACATAGTTTTAAAAAAGTTGTGTGCTGGCTCACAGTCCACGTTCTCCTACAGTTAGACTGGCAGCAAACCCCAGCAAGAAGTTCAAATAATTGCTGTAAGTCTGAGTTATAAACCTGACTATAATTGTCAAGTACATTTTTGACAGGTAAGACACACAACATAAAAATAAAAATGTAATAGCAATAATTCAAATCCAAAGCTCCAGACAACACTTGCTACATAATTTGCAGAGTCTGGTGCAGAATGAAAATTTGGGTCCCCTTGTTCTAAAACTATTAAGAATTTAATGACAGCAGAGCATTAAACCAAAGGGAGGCCCTCTAAGTGCAGGGCCACAGGGTCTCACCCATGAAGACTGGCCCTGAACCCAGATCACAAAGACCTAGATCTGGGGTAAGGGGGCGTTTAAAAGTGCTTCCTCCTGGGCTTAATTGGGGGGGGACACAGAAGATCGCATTTAACTCCTGATGTTTAGAGAAACTGGGGTTCAAAAATGCTTTTGAAACAAGCCAAAAAGTAGCCCAGGAACCTCTAACTGAGGACACAGGGCTGGCAGATTCAGCATTCAGCTTTACCACAAACTCTGCTTCCTTGTCTTCAGGGTTTTTTTTTTTAAATATTTATTTATTTATTTAATTTGCACCGGGTCTTAGTTGCAGCACATGGGCTCCTTAGTTGTGGCATGCAAACTCTTAGTTGTGGCATGCATGTGGGATCTAGTTCCCTGACCAGGGATCGAACCTGGGCCCCCTGCATTGGGAGAGCAGAGTCTTAACCACTGTGCCACCAGGGAAGTCCCTGTCTTCAGGTTTAACACTCGGTACCGTTCGCCCAGATTGCAGGAGCCAACCCACCCCAACGTGTGGCAATGATGAAGGAAACTCATCGAATGTCTGACAGGGGCCCCAAATCACCCGTATCAGAAGGATTTGGGCTTCACAGAAGAAACCGTACTTGGTAGCCTGAGCATGACTGGGCAGAGGGACCATCAATAAGCCCATGCTTCAGTTTCTCTGCTCCAAATCCCCATCTGTTTGGCCAGGGCTTTGACTGTCAACCTGAGCCCCCACTGGCCTGGCCTTCTGGGACATCCAACTGATGCCAAGTCCTGCAGCCTCATCCCTTCACCCAGCTTGGCCCTTGCTTTCTCCTCTCCTCCTTGGCCAAAATCTTCAAAATTATGGGAAAAGAGTCTGAACTTGGTCTGTCTTTGTCTTATGAGAGCCCAGGGTGGGAGCTGCGTGTGGTCAAGAAAGAGGAAGAAGCTTATCTCAAGAGCAAAAGTACTATGTACTGGTAATTCCACAAAGAAAATTGCCTTCGACTTGTATGTACAAACAGGTAGGCAAATTTAGACGGGAACATTTTTTAAAGATCACCCTCCCCTCCACACAACTCAAAATGTCATCACATTTAAATTATTTGGAGCTTCATTTGAGATACTTTCTACCCCTAAGCATGTCAAAAGCAATTTCCCAGAGTGAAGCCTTCATGAATCCAGAATTAACAGGACTGTATGTCTCCCTCACTGAGCGCTGGGGTCAGGGTCCACAGCTGGGGGAGCAATAGCTCGCTTCTTCCTGACTCAGGGAACCACAGGGCATCTACGGAATCTTACAGATCCTCTGGTCCTGTAGTGATTAAACCTTGTTTAAAGCAGCAGAAGCCACTCTTTAAATAGAAGGCATCTTGCAGAGGCCCAGTCTATGAAAGAATCAGAGTGGAACAACTCTGGCTATTGCTTGGCACAAGGAACCTAGGCCTGACTTCCTGCATCCCTTTCGCCACCCTCCCTGTCCCCTCTCACCCCCAGAACTCGACAGAGCCCAGTTTGAGAACCCCTGGTCTTTTCTGCTCCCCCAGCCCCATTCCTATTTTACAAGCAAAGGAGACCTCCCACCGTCTCACCAAATCTTCCCTTGTCTCCAGGGCAGTGATGTTTCCATCACCCCAGGCTGCTTCTCTGTTTCCTTTTAGTTGCCGGGAATTTCTGGGCCTTGAAAGATTCGAAGCAGCTTGTGCATTTGTGTGGTCCCAGAGGAGTCTCATCTGAGCCACTGCATTCACTCAGGCCTGTGTGGAAGCTCGTCCGCATGTCCACACCCTAACCCACCTACGGCATTTCCCTGAAACCCATTAGAGGCACAGAAGTTGTACCCATGTGAAAACACTTACCATGTGCCATTTTGGTTTGAGGCAGCAAACAAACCCCACATTTAAAGGGAGCTGAAATTTGAGAGGCTTGAGCATGCTACCAAACCAGGGCTGAACCCCCTGCTTTGGAAGGTGTTTCAACACCAGACACACAGGAGCCAATGCCCTGTGGCCACTTGCCTTCTCTTCGTTCAGATTCTGGCCAGAGTTTTAAAAATTTAAATATGAAAAAAAAATTTTTTTTGAATGTACAGTTCCATGAGTTTTAAGACATGCATAGATTCTTATAATTGCCACCACTAACAGGATAAAGGACAATCCTCCCCGTCAAAACCCCAAAATTCCCTCATGTGATCCCTTTGCAGTCAGACCATCCCTTGCGCCTAACGCCCGGTGACAACTGATCTGTTCCCTATCACTACAGTTTTGCCTTTTCCAGAATGTGACATATTAATAAATGAAATCATACAGTACGTAACCTTTTGAAACTGGTTTCCTTCACTTAGTATGTAGCATATTTAAGATTCATCCAAGTTATTGTATGCATTAATAGCTTGCTCCTTTTTCATTGCTGAGTAATATCCCATTATATGGACGTACAACAGTTTGTTTTTTAATCCATTCACCCATTGAGGGACATCTGGGTTTCTTCCAGTTTTTGGTGATTATAAGTAACGTTATTATGCATATTCACGTACAAGGTTTTTGTGTGAGCGTACATTTTCATTTCTTTGAGATACATGTCCAGGAGTAGGATCACTAAGTCATTTGCCAAGAATATGTTTACCTTCCTAAGAAACTGCCAAACTGCTGCCAGAATGGCTCAACCATTTTGCATTCTGACCAGCAAACCAGATGCTCCACATCCTCATCCACGTGGCATATTGGTATTTTCCTAGCTACTCTAATAGGTGTATAGTGGTATCTAATGTGTTTTTTTTTTTTTTTTTTTTTTTTTTGCGGTACGCGGGCCTCTCACTGTTGTGGCCTCTCCGGCTGCGGAGCACAGGCTCCGGACGCGCAGGCTCAGCAGCCATGGCTCATGGGCCCAGCCGCTCCGCGGCATGTGGGATCTTCCCAGACCGGGGAACGAACCCATGTCCCCTGCATCGGCAGGCAGACTCTCAACCACTGCGCCACCAGGGAAGCCCTCTAATGTGGTTTTAATTTGCATTTTCCTAATGACTTATGATGTTAAGCATCTTTTCATGCGTTTATCTGTCTTTCGTATAACTTCTTTGATGAAGTGACTTTTGCCTATTTATTTATTTATTTATTGGCCGCAAGGTATGGCTTTTGGGATTTTAGTTCCCCGACCAGGGATCGAACCCAGGCCCTCGACAGTGAGAGCGCAGAGTCCTAATCACTGGACCGCCACGGAATTCCTGCCTTTTGCCTATTTTTAACTGGGCTCTTCGTTCTCTTATTGTTGAATTCTGAGAGTTCTTTGTATAGCCTGGATACAAGTCCTTTGTTCGGTATGTGATTTGCAGGTATTTTCTCCCAGTGTGCAGGCCATCTTCTCATTCTATTTAGGAAGTCCCTTGCAGAACAGAAGTTTTACATTTTGGCTTATGTCCAACTTATCAGTTTTTTTAAAATGGATCGTGCTTTTGTTTGTCACCTCTAAGAGCTCGTTGCCTAATCCAAGATCATGAAGATTTTCTCCTATGGTTTCTTCTAAGAGT
The DNA here is from genome assembly GCF_011762595.2 of Tursiops truncatus. Lineage (NCBI taxonomy): Eukaryota > Metazoa > Chordata > Mammalia > Artiodactyla > Delphinidae > Tursiops > Tursiops truncatus. Next base: position 152,677,952 of record NC_047036.1, read on the forward strand.
TTTAAAGTTTTATGCTTTGCATTTATACCCCTATTTTTTTTTTTAAACCCCACATTTGTTTATTTATTTTTGGCTGTGTTGGGTCTTCGTTTCTGTGCGAGGGCTTTCTCTAGTTGTGGCAAGCAGGGGCCATTCTTCATCGCGGTGCGCGGGCCTCTCACTATCGCGGCCTCTCTTGTTGCGGAGCACAGGCTCCAGACGCGCAGGCTCAGTAGTTGTGGCTCACGGGCCTAGTTGCTCTGCGGCATGTGGGATCCTCCCAGCCCAGGGCTCGAACCCGTGTCCCCTGCATTAGCAGGCAGATTCTCAACCACTGCGCCACCAGGGAAGCCCCCTCTGATCTATTTTGATTTAATATTTGGATATGGTCTGAGGTTTAGGATGAGGTACACATTTTTTTGCTTATGGATGTCCAACTGTTCCAGCACCATTGTTGAAACCACTATCCTTTCTTCAATGAATTACCTTTGTTCTTTTGTCAAAAATTAGTTGACTCTATTTGCCTGGGTCTATCTCTGGGCTCTCTATGCTGTTCCACTGACCAATGTGACTATCCTTTTGCCAATATCACCTAGTCTTGATTAGTTTCCTCCAACTTTGTTCTTCTTTTTCAAAATTATTTTCACTATTCTAGTTCCTTTGCCTTTCCATATAAATTTTAGAATAAACTTCTTGATATCTATAAAGAATCCTGCTTAGATTTTGATTGGGGTTACATTATATCTATAGATCAATCTGGGGAGAATTGACATCTTAACTATATTGAATCTTCCAGTTCATGAATCAGGTGCGTCTCCCCATTTATTTAGTCTTTCCTTGACTTATTTAATCAACTTTTATAGTTCTCAGCACACATTTTGTTATATTTATGCCTAAATATTGCATTTAGGAGGGAGTACTGTAAATGAGGCTGCTTGTTAAGTTTCAGTTTCCAATTGTTTGTTGTTGGTTTGTTTTTTTAAATGTTGACCTTATATCCCATAAGACAGCTCATTTATTAGTTCCAAGAGCTTTTTTCTTTTTTTCTGATAGTTCGTTTGGATTTTCTATGTAGGCAATCATGTCATCTATGAGTATGAATAGTTTTATTTCTTCCTTTCCAACTTGAATGCCTTTAATTTCTCTTTCTTACTTTATTGCACTTGCTAGGACTTTCAGTACAATATTGAATAGGGATGCTGTCTCTGATTATTGGAGAAAGCATTCAACCTTTCACCATGAGGTATGGTGTTAGCTGCAGATTTTGGTAGATGCTCTTTATCAGTCATTCTAACCCCTGACCCGTAACCCTGGAGACCACTGATCCATCATCACAGTCTTGCCTTTTCCAGAATGTCATGCAAATGGAATAATACCTTTTTTGAGATTTATCTCTTGTTTCAGGTTAAAGGCATTCCTTTCTGTTTCTGAGAGTACCTTTCTACTTCCCTTCTAGTTTGCTAAGAGTTTTTATTGTGAATGAATGTTGAATTTTATTAAATGCTGTTTCTGCATCTATTGATATAATCGTGTGCTTTTTCTTATTTAGTTGTTAATGTACTGGATTTCACTGATTGATTTTAGCACATTGAATCAGTCTTACCTGGCCAGAAAGTTTTAAGCATGACATGTATTACTTTCTACCATGTAATAAAGTTGTTTAAATGTGTGCTAGCTCCCCATGAGGGTATAAGGCTTCATTTTAATCAATCAACTCAGGTGTTCTGAATGCCCACTAAGTTTCAGGTAACTCTCAAGGTAAGCTCAGATACATCGTCTTATTTAATTGTCACAGCAGCAGTAGGAAGTAGATATCATTATCCTCATTTTACTGTCAAGAAAACCGGAGGCTGGAGAAATTAAGAGACTTATATTACTGCCACCTAGGTCTCCTAACTCCACATCCAGTATTCCTCCTGCTGTAGTAGCAGCCACTAATTTATTTTTTAACCCACATCAAGTTCAGCATGGTGATGGCACACAGCAAAAGGCCAGTAAACACTGAATCAGTCAACCAAATGATCATGCCTCCTTGCATGTGCACGAACTGTAAAAAGCCCCTCTTGCCAGGTTTCAGTGTAGCATGGGCTTTCTTATACCTTATCCAGGAAACATACTACTAAAACTAACTTCCAACGACCTAGCCCCAGGACCTTTAGCAAATTTTTACCTATTGGATCTCAATGAAAAGAGCAACTCCACTTAGAGGCTGCATCTCTTATCTCTACTCTTTGACTCATAGGTGATACTGAGGAAGGAGGATATAAAGCTAGAGATGACTGGGTGAGCTGCAGGGTGAACAGACCCAGCAGACACAAAACTCCTGAGTCCAGACAGTGGTGAGTCCTGGAGGTGCTGTGGATCCTTAAGGACAAATCGTTACAAACTAGCCACATTTTGGTTCTCAACAGTGAGGTGAATGTCACGGGCATAGTGTAAGCAGAATGTCCTCTATTTATCACATCTGGACTGATGATGAAAGTCTCTCATAATATCCTTGTATACTAGATACATTGGTGCCTCCTGAAAAGGCTGCCAACCATGTTCAGAGACATCTACCCATGTCTCCTTCCCACCTCCTTCACTAGCTGAACTCAATTTGGTCAGGGAGGACATGGAGATGCCTCAATTTCATGAAAGGTAGGTCTCCACCCTGGGTCCCAGGCCCGTATGGCTCTTGCTCTGAACTTGGAGGCACTAGCGCTAGCCAAGCATGGCTGCTTCTCAAAGACAAACCACAAGTAACACTTTGTCTCTTAATCCTCACATGATGTAGGTACTGTGCTATCCCCATGCTACAGATGGGGAATTGAGCAGGAAGAGGTTAAATAATTTGCCTAACATCTAGTAAACTGTAGTAAATTGTAACGTCTAGTAAACGTCTAGTAAAATATTTGCCTCTCATGTCAAAAATAAGAGACATGGAAAGAAAAATGTATTAATTACACAGATTCAAAGTAGAAATTTCAGGAGAGAACAGAGGAAAAGAACTATGAAAGAAATTGAGTCTTAAGCTCAAAAGGTCTCACTGAGTAACAGGTAAAATGAATAAGAAGAGACCTACTTTGATATTTTCAGAAATGTATTGACATTTTCTTTCTTTTTCTTTTTTTTTTTTTTTGCGGTACACGGGGCTCTCACTGTTGTGGCCTCTCCCGTTGCGGAGCACAGGCTCCGGACGCGCAGGCTCAGCGGCCATGGCTCACGGGCCCAGCCGCTCCGCGGCATGCGGGATCTTCCCGGACCAGGGCACGAACCCATGTCCCCTGCATCGGCAGGCGGACTCTCAACCACTGCGCCACCAGGGAAGCCCGACATTTTCTTTATATATGAACATAATATATTTTTTATAGGTGTTCATATATTAAGTCACAATATAGTTCCAATATCAGAAAGGATATAGGCTGACCATTAGGTTATACAACTAGAAGTAAATAGTAAAGGTTTAAAGGTAAAAATAGTTTAGAATTAAAAAAACAATCCTGTTAAAAATGCTTAGATCCAAAAGAAAATAAAAGCTTCAACTGCACAGAAATAAAACACATATATTTTTGGAAAGCCTATTTAAGAATCAATAGAGTAAAAGCACTATACTTAACAGCAAAGGTTAGTGGTATGGGAGACAGGAAAATGTTGTAGGAGAATACTACATACAACTCAAAAAACATTAAAAAAATTTTTTTATTGAAGTATAGTTGAATTATAATGTAGTGTTAATTATTGCTGTACAGCAAAGTGACTCAGTTATAGATATATAGATTTGTTTTCATATTCTTTTCTATTATGGTTTATCATAGGATATTGAATATAGTTCCCTGTGCTATACAGTAGGGTTTTGTTGTTTATCCATCCGATATATAATAGTTTGCATATGCTAACCCCAAACTCCCAATCCAACCCTCTCCCACCCCCTCCCCCTTGGCAACCACCAGTCTATTCTCTATGTCCCTGATGCTGTTTGTTTCATAGATAGGTTCATTTGTGTCATATTTTAGATTCCACATATAAGTGATATCATATGATATTTGTCTTTCTCTTTCAGACTTACTTTACTTAGTATAATAATCTCTAGTTGCATCCATGTTGCTGTAAATGGCATTATTTCATTCTTTTTTTATGGCTGAGTACTATTCTGTTGTATATATGTACCACATCTTCTTCATCCGTTCATCTGTCGACGGGTATTTAGGTTGTTTCCATGTCTTGGCTATTGTGAATAGTGCTGCTATGAACATAGGGGTGCATGTATCTTTTTGAATTATAGTTTTGTCTGGATATATGCCCAGGAATGGGATTGCTGCCTCATATGGTAATTCTACTTCTAGTTTTCTGAGAATCCTCCATACTGTTTTCCACAGTGGCTGCACCGACCTGCATTCCTGCCGACATTCCCTTTTCTCCACACCCTCTCCAGCCTTTAAAAAACCTTTTTGAAAAGAAAAATAAGTATTACCAAAATTGACTAGCCTGGGGTTCGACTGAGGTTTTAAGCACGTTGCTTGAGCCATTTAAGGAACAATTTTTAATTACTCTAACCTTTTTCACATCTTAAGAAATATGGGAAGCTTCCTAGTTCTATTTACTAAGCTACTGTCATCCTTCATACTTTGGGTAAATATTGATCAAGTGTCTACCATGTAAAAGACACATGGCCAGGCACTGAGTTTTTAGTGGTGAACTAAATACAGACATGACACCTACCATCATGGTACCAAAAGTCCATGGGGGAAACAGGAATAAACCAAAAATCGTATCAATAATTAGCTATATCACCTCACCCCTCCCCAAGACCCCAGCACAGTCAGCTGGGCTCCTCATCAATAATTAGTTACAATAGAGGTCACTGCTATAAAGAAACTTCAAAGAACTATGAAAGAGAATAACCAGAGGAAACCTAACTACTATATGTAGGTTGGTGATTTAGGTAAGAGATGAGTCACACTTAACTGTGTGATGTGGAACAAGAGGAGATATAGAAGGTAGTGGGAAGAGCATGTGCAAAGGTCCTGGGGAAGTAAAGAGCTTGATGGGTCTGAGGAGACCTCAAATTGAAACAGGAGGGAGGAGGCAGGGCACAACCTTTAAAAGAGTGATAGAGCCATTGTGGATACAACAAAAACTGGTTAAAGCCGATTACGCCCAAGATGGTGGAAGATTTGACTTCCAGTAGACTTTGAGCCTCATTATATGCTCATTTAAATACATTAGCAAGCTAAATGACACACTCACAGGCACCATGACAGTTCTGAGGCTAACCATAAAAGGCCAAAAAGTGAGTGGTGGCCCAAATCCTGGAAATCCTTGCCCCTTCTCCAAAAGAGTTGGAATAATCCTCTCACTTATTAGCCTATGAGCCCCTAAAAACTAACCACCTCATATTTCAGGGCAGCTCTTGCCTTTTGAGACAGACAGCATTCTGTCTATGGAGCTTGTGAACTGGATATATACATGCAAAAAATGAAGCTGGGGCTTCCCTGGTGGCGCAGTGGTTGGGAGTCCGCCTGCCGACGCAGGGGACGCGGGTTCGTGCCCCGGTCCGGGAAGATCCCACATGCCGCGGAGCGGCTGGGCCCGTAAGGCATAGCCGCTGAGCCTGCGCGTCTGGATGACTGTGCTCTGCAACTGAAGAGGCCACAACAGTGAAAGGCCCACATACCGCAAAAAAAAAAAAAAAAAATGAAGCTGGACACTTACCTCACACCATACACAAAAATTAACTCAAAATGGATCAAAGATCTAAATTTAAGAGCAAAATTTAGCTATGTTTTCTTAGCAGAAAATATAGGGGAAATTTTTTATGACCTTGGATTTGGCAATGGTTTCTTTTTTTCTTTTCTTTTCTTTTCTTTTTTTTTTAAGGAATGTGCAGTGTTTATTGTAAGGCACCAGACAAGGAGGGCAGGGTAGCTAATGCTCAAAAAACTCAAACTCTCTGATCATTTTCAGTGAACAGTTTTAATAGGCAAAATTTGGGGGGAGGTCTGCAGGGTGTGTGACCTTCCTCTGATTGGTTGGTGGGGAGATAACAGGAATCTCAATCATCAGCCTTGTGGTTCCAAACAGTCTGGGGTCCAAGTGCTTGTGCTCAGCCTGAAGTTACCATCCCCCACCTGAGTGGGGGTCTTAGTTTCTGTAGAAGAACTCAGAGGTTTGTATCAGATTGTTATGTATATCCCTTGAGGAGGAACCAGGCCCCTGCTCATCACTGAACTATTGTTTCTTGACTGCCTTTCCGTTGTTTCTGTATTCCCTCACTCCTCTAATTAGTAACTGTTTGAATCTGGCAATGGTTTCTTAAATATGACATGAAAAGAATAAGCAACCAAAGAAAAAATAAATTGGGCTTCATCAAAATTAAAAATTTTTGTGCATGAAAGGATACTGTCAAGAGAGTGAAAAACACAACCCACAGAACGAGAGAAAATATGTGTAAATCATATGTCTTATAAGAATGTAGTATTCAGAATGTATAAAAAACTTTTACAACTCAACAACAAAAAGAAAAATAACCCAATTAAAAGATGGGCAAAGAATCTGATTAGCCATTTCTCCAAAGAAGATATACAAATGGTCAACAAACACATGAAAAGATGCTCAACATTATTAGTCATCAGCAAAATGCAAATCCAAACAATGAGATATTGCTTCATAACCACTAGAGTGGCCATGATTTAAAAAAAAAGAAAATAATAAGTGTTGGAAAGGATGTAGAGTCAACTGGAACACTCATACACCGGTGGTAGGAATGTAAAATGATTCCACTGCTTTGTAAAAATAGTTAGGCATTTCCTCAATAAGCTAAATATAATATTACCATATGACTCAGCAACTCCATTCCTCCATTGAAAACAGATCCATTGTTTGAAAACAGATACTCAAGCAAATACTTGTACACAAATGTTCATAGCAGCTTTATCACATGAATGGATAAACAAAATGTGACATATTCATACAATGGAATATTATTCAGCCATAAAAGAATGAAGTACAGATATATGTTATGACATGGATGAACCTTGCAAACATTATGCTAAGTAAAATAAGCCAGCCACGAAAAGGCCATGTACTGTATGATTCCATTTATATGAACTATCCAGAGTGGGCCAGATCCATAGGGAGAGAGAGCAGATGAGTGGTTACAGAGGTTGGAGGTAGGGGATATGGGAAGTGACTGCTTCGTAGGCATGGGATCTCCATTCGGGGTATTTAAAAAGTTCTGAAACTGGATAATGGTGATGGTTGCAAATACTGTGAAAATACTTAATGCCACTGAATCATACACTTTAAAACAGTTAAAATGGTAGTTTTATGTGTATTTTACCTCAGTAATAATATTTTAAAAATCTAATTACTCAACTTACACTTTCATTGATTATAAAATTTAACAAACAGACATTTTAGGTTAAAAAAAATCACTGTGACTGTTATGAGGACAATGGGTGGAGCAGAAGCCAAAGTGGAGGCGGGGAGCCCAGGGAAGTGCATCGGAGAAAGAGACAACAGATAGCTTGGTGAAATGCGGGAGATCTGATGATTCTGGATTCCTGGCAAGATAACTTGGGGAAGGAGGAGGATGTTTAGAGACATCAGGTCATGAAATCAGTTCTGATACCCAAACTTTATAGCTATATGGACCAGTGTCACTTACCAGTGGCACCTAATGTCCTAAATAAAACATCAGAAATCCAATTTAAACATGCACTAAAAGAATAATACATGGTGTCTAAGTAGTATTCATTCTAGCATTGTAAGGGATGGTGCAATATTATAAAAGGTGTTAATATTATAACTCATAACATTAATAGTCAAAATCATTCACTTAAAAATCCTTTCTTTTCTTGCTTATCTGAACTACTTTACTCTAATGATATGCTATACTAAATTATTTTATATACTTGAGTTTCAGAAATTTCTATTGTTTCATTGATTTGTTTGTTCCTATACTGATTACATACTGTTTTCATTTTCATTACTATACCTTTATAATATATTTTAATAACTGATAACCTAAGTCCCTCCTTTTGAAGCCTTTTGCCTTTTAAAATTTTCTTGGTTGTTCTTAAAATGTTTATTCTCCTAGATAAAATTTAGACTCATTTTGTCAAATTCCCAAAATATCTCATTAAGATTGATAGAAATTAAACAAAATGTACAAATTAATTTGAAAAGAGTTGACATCTAAAGTAACCAGGCAGTGATCTTTATGACATTACCATTTTGAATTCCTCACTACCTATTTGGAGAGGAAAAGATTATAATCCACATTTACCATCTGGCTAGATGAAGTATAGAGAGTTTAAAGATTTAGGTGTAGAAAATTGAACCTTAGAAGTACGTAGAAGAAAATATTTGTGATGTTGGGAGGCAAAAGACCTTTCCAGGACATGACAATAAACATAGGTGTCATGAAGGACAAGATTTAGAATTAAAAAACAAACAAAAAACCCAAACCAGAATAAATAAAATTGGAAGGTGGCTAAAAAATTGAAAAATATTTTGCAATATAGGAAAGAGTTGAAATATCCAATGGAAAATTTAAGAAAGTAACAATAAACAATTCACAAAGGAAGAAGTACAACTGTCCAATAAGCATACGAAAAAGTCCTTTACCTCTTTAATTACATGAGTTACAAGTCAAACAAGACAGTTTTTTAATTAAAAATTTCCCAATATGTATCTTTGTTAACATTGTTACAAATACCCAGTGCAGAAGACACAAGTCAGGGGTGTTCTTACATACAGGTGTCTTAAAGATTTAGTTATAAACATGGTCATATTATACTATTTAAGATAGCAGAAAACTGAAAATAATCTACATTTCCAAAAATGGGGAACTGTGTGAAAACAATATTTAATGTCCTAAAAAGATGTTCACATAGCATAAAACTGTTATGTGAAAAATATTTCTAGCCAATTAAAAAAAAGGAAATAAAAAGAAAAGAAAGAATGAAAGGCAAAGAAATTATATATACGTTTGTTTAAAACTTCAGATGGGATACAGACCATAATATTACCAGTGTTTATGGTTCACTGAGGGCAAAATTATAGCTGATTTTAGTTTTCTTTTGGCTTCTCTAATTTTAAACATGCATTACTTTTTCCAATAAGAATAAAACAAATTTTTTTCCATGGACCATTTCACCTTTTAAAAATTCAGAAAGATCATGTTACTCACTGTTATCATAGGTATTGCAAAATTTTCAAACATTGCTTATGGCATTACAAATTGGTATAAAACTTCTGAACATCAATTTTGCAATATTAAAGGCTATAAAACTTCATTTCCTTTGAACTTGTGAATCTACCCCAAAGAAATAATTCAAAATACTGAAAAGGTTATGCACATGCAAATTAAAATGTTCACTGCAATGCTATTTGTAAGTGTGAAAAATTAGAAGCCAACCATAGTATCTCATAATAGGAGAGTCGTAAGATAAAAGATGATACATCTACAGAAAAACTGGCTAGAAATTTTTGGAAAAGGCTTTGGAACCCATTGAGAGAAAACTGAGATAAAAGTCTGTTTATAAACTATAAGTAAAATTATGAGAATAATTATGCTTATGATTAAAAATACTAGAAGTAGGGACTTCCCTGGTAGTCCAGTGGTTAAGACTCCACGTTTCCCATTTGCAGCAACATGTATGGACCTAGAGATTATCCTACCAAGTGAAATAAGTCAGAAAGAGAAGGACAAATATCATATGATATCACTTAAATGTGGAATCTAAAAAAAGATACAAATGAACTTATTTACAAAAGAGAAATAGACTCACAGACATAGAAAACAAATTTATGGTTACCAAAGGGCAAAAGGGGGAAGGGATAAATTAGGACTTTGAGATTAACAGGTACACACTACCATATATAAAATATTCAAGAAGGACCTACTGTATAGCACAGAGAACCATATTCAATATCTTGTAATAAGCTATAATGGAAAAGAATCTGAAAAAGAATATATATATATATATATAAATATATATATATATATATATATATATATATATATATATATAAAACTGAATCACTTTGCTGTATACCTGAAACTAACACAACATTGTAAGTCAACTATACTTCAATTAAAAAAAAAAAAAGAAATGCAAAAAGACCCCGTGCTTCCAATGCAGGGGGCATGAGTTCAATCCCTGGCCAGGGAACTAAGATCCCACATGCCGCAGTGTGGCATAAATAAGCAAACAAACAAACAAACATTAAAAAAATACTAGAAGGAAATGTAAAAATTGATGAGAGCTGTTACAATGTAGAATTATACATGATTTTCTTTTCTGTTTTCCAAATGTAGTTGTATTACTTTTATTCTTTTAAAAAATTGTATATGGAAGAGAAGAAGAAGAAGAGGTAAGTTAGGTGGCTAGACAGAGAATGTGATGGAGGCAGGAGAATGTGAAGGGTCTGAAGTGAGGCAGGGAGGATGCTGATTGGCCTAGTGGGGACCCTTGGAATGTGGGGTTAAAGGGACTGACACAGTCCCTTTCTAGCTGGGGCAATGAGCCGATGGTGACACCTTAAACCTCAAATGAGGACACAGTTTGCATGCCATGTCAGTAAGAACCTATATGAGGAAATGTCAGGCTCTCAAGAGGCTGATCCTGCCTCCCCTGCATCCAGCACTGTTTTCCCACATGTCTGCCATTGGGAGATGGTCATGGGAAGAGGAGGACCCGAGCCAGCCTGAATGCTGTGATTCCTTGATAGCAACCAACTGTTACCTTCTGGCCAAGGCTCAGATATGAGGCTTCTGGCTCAGAATCACTATAGACCCAGCAGTGATGACTATGTCTTTCAAGCTTAGTGAATAAAGCTGTTTTATACACTTGGATGCAAAAATCACTTTTTTCTCCTTTGAAATGAAAGCATTAAAAATAATGCTCATTAAAGTCAACTCAGACAGGATAATTACAGGCACAACTGTCCCAGCCTAAATACAGCTTTCAAACTGGAAAGATGCTGTACCTCCCCCACTCCACCCCATCTCTTTACTTACTACTTTTCCTAATTAGAGAAGTGGCCTGAGAGACAGGGAAGGTTTTGTTGTCTGGTCTTAATAAAAAGATTTATACATAAGGCATCCTCTTCCACAACTCCTGAGATAAAAGCATTGGCACATGATCACATCCAGTGCTGTTAAGCAAGTGATGTGAACTGAGCTTCATTGTTTGTGTCCAAATGATCCGTTCACTAGAGTCAGTCTAGTAGTCATCAATCAACATGTATGGGTACCTACTGTATGTCTGGCACTGTCCAGGCACTGAGATGGTAGCAAAAATGATCTAGGTTTGACTTCTACCAACAGTGTCTACCACACCTTAGCAAATATCAAGACAGCTGAATCTAGGTTATACCTCATCACCATAAGATCCACTTACCATGAAAGGGCAGCCTCCCAAAGCAAGTCCCAGAGAATGAGCAAGGCTGATCTGGATATGGTAATTGCATACCCTCATGACCCTACAGTTAAATAAGACACAATACCAGATCCTGAGCCCCTCCTGCACCTGCAACCCCCCACACACCAAGGTGGGTCACAAACGGGCTCAGATACAGGGACATCTGGTGGTATGTGGGAAGTGTCATTTTCATATACCAATTATGGCTCCAATTGCTAGTTGCCCCCAATGTTCATTTTAGAAGGGCATAAACCCTACATTTCCCAGTTTCCCTTGCAGTTAGGAGTGGCCATGTGACTAGTTTATGGCCAATGGCACATGAGTAGAAGTGATGTGAGCAGCTTCCTGGGCGTGATCTTAAAGAGAAGGTGTGTGAACCCTGCCTTCTCTTTCTTACTTCCTGCAGGCTGAGGGATCAGGCAATGGTGAGCACTGCAGCAGCCTTCTGGGACCATGGGATGACACTACGTGTTGAGAATAGTAGAGCCAGAACACTGGGAACCTCTGTGTCCAATACCTCGGAGCAACTATACTAGTGCTTGTACAGTTACACTAGTGGAAAACACATTTCTATCTGCTTAACTACAGTATTTAGGAGTCTATGTTATAGTAGCCTGATCTGTATCTTAACACACCAAGGGTGGCTTAAATTAACAGATACATTATTAATAATAGCCACCATTTGTTGTATATAAGCCATGTGCCATGCAATGTGCTAGGTGCTCTCAATATTCATGATCTCATTTGATCCCTCACAACAACCCTGTTAGGTAGTTATCATCAGTCCTATTTTATAGATCAGGAAACTGAGGCCCAAGGAGGTAGACAACATTGCAATGAACTGGTGACAGAGCCAGGGCTTGAACTCAAGTCTTTGAACTTTCGATTTCAGGCTCCTCCCATTACCCTGTGCTGGGTACTGGCTCTAAGTTAGGTACTTTTTCTCTCTACCAGATTATTTTTAAGGATATACTACTTCTGAAGTCAAACTTTCTGAGCACAAATAACATAAGGAATTATAGATCTTTTATTAAAACTAAATCCTGTCAACACTAACATTTCAACTTATATTACATTGACTTTGTTTTCAAAGCAAGGTTTTCTATTAAGAAGAAGAAAAAAAGGAAACATTAAATCTATTGAACAACTATTTATGTTTTAAGAATTGGTATTTTCAAGATACAATCTCCCAAAGGAGAAACATCAGTTCACTTAATTCCCAATTTTCTTGTTAAATCAGTATGATTGTTATCTATTTTCCTTCACTATCTGAGTTCTCTAGAAATCCCAAGAGAATCAGAAACAATGAAAGAATTCAGTAATATGGTGACACAGAAAGTTAATATAAAATAAATAGATTTCCTATATTAAAATGATAACCAAGTTATAAGATATAATGAAAGAAAAGATCTTAATTCTATTCTATCCTATTCTAAAATACAAGATACGTAGAAATAGATTTAATAGGAAATTTACAATATGTACATGAAAAATCTTAAATCTTTTAAGAGATGCAAAAGAAGACTTGAACCACTACAGGAGCACACCACATTCTTGGACAGAAAAACTCAACATCATAAAGACGTCAGTTCTTCCTGTGTTGATCTGTAAATTTAACACAATTCACACACACACAAGAATACCAGCAGAATGTTTCTTTGAACTAGGTAAACTTATTCTAAAGTTCCTATGGAAAGCTAATCATGCAAGACTGACCAGGACAAACTTTAAAAGAAGAGGAGGGCTTCCCTGGTGGCGCAGTGGTTGAGAATCTGTCTGCCAACGCAGGGGACATGGGTTCGAGACCTGGTCTGGGAAGATCCCACATGCCGCGGAGCAGCTAGGTCCGTGAGCCGCAACTACTGAGCCTGCATGTCTGGAGCCTGTGCTCCGCAACAAGAGAGGCCGCAATAGTGAGAGGCCCGTGCACCGCGATGAAGAGTGCCGCAACTAGAGAAAGCCCTTGCACAGAAACGAAGACCCAACACAGCCAAAAATAAATAAATAAATTAATTAATTATAAAAAAAAAAGTAGAGTAATAAGGCAGGATTAGCCCCACCATATATTAAAATGTATAATAAAGTCTTGATAATTAAGTGTGGCATTGACACACGAATAGAAAGATCAATAGAATATAATAAAAAGTCCAAAAAATAGAATTGATAAAATGGACTACGATAGTTCCTCCCTTATAATGGAGGATACATTTCAAGGCCCACGGTGGATGCCTGAAACCTAGGATGATACCAAACCATATATCCATATTTTTTTCCTATACATACATACATGATAAAGTTTAATTTATGAATTAGGCATAGTAAGAAATTAACAATAACTCATAATAAAATAGAACAATTACATACAATTACTGTAATGAAAGTTATGTGAACTCTTTCTCTCTCAAAATATCTTAATGTACAAATTTAATGCCTTTTCCATCTTAAACTAAGCATTTATCACACACTGTGGCCATAACTTTTGCAGTTTGAGGTGCAACAGCAAAACTAGCACAATTTCCTTTTCTTTCTTCACAATTTCACAGATAGAAGATTCGTTCTTACTGTAGATCTCAGCAACCTCAGCATACAAGCATACAATTTTTTGCTTTCCTTATTAAGTTGAGAACTTTTCACATTTTCACTTAAAGGAAGTACTTTATGATTATTCTTTGGTGTATCTAAATTATCAGCACCACTACTCTTGCACTTTGTGGCCATTATTAAGTAAAATAAGGGTTACTTAAACACAAGCACTGTGATACTGAGATCTGATCTGATAAGTGGCTACTGAGTGACTAATGGGCAGGATACGCTGGACAGAGGGATGATTCATGTCCTCAGCGGGATGAAGCGGGACAGTGTAAGATTTCATCACGCTATTCACACAACGAAAACTTATGAATTGTTTATTTCTGGAATTTTCCATTTAATATTTTTGAACTGCAGTTGTCCTCAGGTAACTGAAACCATGTAAAGAAAACCTGGGGATAAAGGAGGACAACTGTATATAAAAATAAGAATGTCACTGTATATAAAAATAAGAATGCCTGCAGACCAAAACACTACCATAAGCAAAATCAAAAGACCAATGACACACAGGGAAGAAATATATTCAACTCATTTAACAAAGAGCTTATTTCCCTCATCCATAAAGAGCTCCTACAAATTGTTAGAAAAAAGCCCAATAACCTAATAGAAACAAAAGCTACAATGACACAATTTACAAAAAGGAAATGATACCCAACCTCTCTCATAAGAGTGCTAGAAATTAAAACTTCTCTGAGATACCATTTTTTCACCCATGAGAATGGCCCAGAACCACAGCACACTGATAACACACTGAAGCGAGGGTAAAACCAGGCAGGAGTGTAAAATTATGCAACATTAATAATAGGCAATTTGTTAACATCCAGCAAAATTAGCAATGTGTGTGTCCTTGACCCATGATTTCCACTAGAATTGGTCAGATGGATGTATTATCTGTATGGGAAATGATGGATACATGAATTTATTCCATGGTATTTTTTTGCAAAGGCAGGAAAGTAGACACACCTAAATGTCTATGAGCAGGAGACTGGCTAAAGAAACTAGGGCACATTCATGCAAAGGAATACCATACAGCTAGAAAAATGAATGAGGAAACTCTTTATATACTAATAGGGAAATATCTCCAATATGTATTCTTAAGTGAAGGAAACAGGTCTGCATGTGCTACGTGTTCACATGTTGTACAAAAGTGGGAAAAAGAGATACACAAATATATGCTTTTATATGTATGAAATACCTTTGGAGGGATATAAAATAAAGCACCAGTGTTCTGTGGGGAAGATAACCGCACATCTGGGCAACACTATACACAGTACACCCTACATACCTCAGCATTTTTTGACCATGTGAGTGGATTACCTACTAAATTTTTTCAGCCATTAAAAAACAAACATGTTTTAGTACTTTTCTTCTTATCTCACTGAACCACTCACTTTCTGGGTACTTCCTATGTACCTGATGCTGTTATAAATGCTGTGGGGAGACTGTAATGTGGATTTGGAATTTTGCTCAATTGTAGCTATTAATTGCAATATTCATCCTTAAGCACCCAAGCTCCAGCTGGACATGAAATATGCCCCTTAATTAAAAACTTTCAACTTTGATAGAATCCCAGAGCACAGAGCTAGTAGGATTCTTTTTTCTTAGTATTATTTATTTATTTATTTATTTATTTATTTATTTATTTATTTATTTATTTATCCTTGGCTGCATTGGGTCTTCGTTGCTGTGCAGGGGCTTTCTCTAGTTGTGGCGAGCCGGGGCTACTCTTCGTTGTAGTGCGAGGGCTTCTCATTGCGGTGGCTTCTCTTGTTGTGCAGCATGGGCTCTAGGCATGCGGGCTTCAGTAGTTGTGGCACACAGGCTCAGTAGTTGTGGCTCGCGGGCTCTAGAGCGCAGGCTCAGTAGTTGAGGCGTATGGGATTTGTTGCTCTGCGGCATGAGGGATCTTCCCGGACCAGGGCTTGAACCCATGTTCCCTGCATTGGCAGGCAGATTCTTAACCATTATGCCACCAGGGAAGCCCTGAGCTAGTAGGATTCTTAAGACTGGTCCACAGTATACTTATTAGGGGTCAGTTCATTTGTTCAATCGACTAATTTGCCATGATGAAGACAAAAGCAAGGATGGATTTTATTCCCATTTCACAGATAATGAAACTGAGACACAGTGAAGGGAAATGATTTGCCCACAGCCACCTACTTTTCCTCTAGTAGTGACAGAGTAGGAATTTAAACCGAGGGAGTCTGTTTTGCTTGCTTCTCACCATGATTCCATACTGACTCTCCAAGCCCCCTCTATGTCATGCCTGGGCTGAACTAGAGATATTAAAATAAAAGAAAAAAATCATCCCCAATATTTCAGGAGCTTCCATTTAGGAACAGGGGTATAGGTATTATTTGTGGCCAGGTAACTATAGAATAAAGCCATTTCACAGAGTTCAAATATCACACTCTCAGAATAAAGAGATATTTATCTTTGTCTTTGCAAGCCTTCTTTCTCTCTGCACAAAATGAAACACAGTAATTATTACATTCAAACTCAACATTTGGGTAGTTAAGTAACAGCCCTGAAAAGTGATCACAGATGAAGCTGAAAGGACTTTTTTTTTTAACACGCAGCCCTGCCTCCCCACTTCTCCCCCCACCTCCATCCCACCTCAAATACTGGGTTAACAAACCCAGGCAATGTTTGAGAATTACTGACATGAAATACAAAAGCTCATAATAGTACTTCATTCAAACCAGTTTCTAAATTTAAAAGCCTATAAAAAGCAGCTCAGGGCTTCCCTGGTGGCACAGTGGTTGAGAATCTGCCTGCCAATGCAGGAGACACAGGTTCGAGCCCTGGTCTGGGAAGATCCCACATGCCGCGGAGCAACTAGGCCCGTGAGCCATAACTACTGAGTCTGCGCGTCTGGAGCTTGTGCTCTGCAACAAGAGAGGCCACGACAGTGAGAGGCCCGCGCACCGCAATGAAGAGTGGCCCTCGCTCGCTGCAACTAGAGAAAGCCCTCGCACAGAAATGAAGACCCAACACAGCGAAAAATAAATAAATAAATAAATAAATAAATAAATAAATAAATAAATAAGCAAGCTTTCATTAAAAAAAAAAAAGCAGCTCAAATCAAAAAGTGAACAAATGGCCACTTTATGGTTCTCTAATGTACTAAATGCACTAATAACCTAGCCCATAGGCCTGCATGCTGTCCGCCGAAAAACATGTGTCCAAGAGCAGGATCCCCACACCCCCAAGCAATGACAAGTGGGCAGGGGTACTCAGCTGGGTATAGCCAGGAAGTAGAAGAAGGCTGAAATCTTTGGGCAAGACATTTCATGTCTGTGGGCCTCAGTTTCCTCCTCTGTGAAATGGAGATAATAATACCCTTTTTACAGAATGGTGAGGCTCAGATGAGCAAACTTGTTAAGGATTAAGGAGCTGGCTCCCAGCAGGGGCTCAGCAACAGGAATTCCCTTTCTTCTTCCCAACTCATGTGATAACTATAGACAACACATCCTCCCTCCTATGAAGGCAGGAATCACTCCAGCCTCTGCCTCTGTCATTACAGGGCATTCTCCCTGTGCCTGTCTTCACATCATTGTCTCTCTTCTTAGAAGGACATCAGTCATAGTGGACTAAGGGTCCACCCTACTCCAATATGACCTCATCTTAACTAATTACATTGGCAATGAACCTATTTCTAAATAAGGTCACATTCTGAAGTAGTGAGGGTTAGGACTTCAAGAAATCTTTTGGGGGAACACAATTCAGCACTGAGCAATCCTTTACTGAGTCCACCAATGTAAGGGTGACAAAGAAGACCAAGGGCTTGCCCTAGACCTTTTCTGCTCAGGGTCTCTTTAGGGAAAAGAGAGTCTGGCACAGAGTGATGGTGAGAGGGGCCAGGCAATGGTCACCGTGTGTGAGGATCAGCCCCAGCTTTGGCAGATACAATAGGTTGTGAATCTCAGGGCCACCATGCGCACCTTGTGTGACCAGGGTAAGTCATTCCCCGAAGTGAGCCGCAGTTCCTCCTATGTGAAAAGAATAATAACACTTCACCATCTGGATAAACACTAGCACATATGCATGCCCAGAGCATGGAGACCATTTTTTCTCAAATCACAAAAGCACAGAACCTTAGAGCCATTAATCCTATCTTGGTGAAAAGCACCATGATCTACCCCAGTTGACCAAATGGGAGACTAAGGGGTCATCCTAGATTCCCTTCTGCTCCAGTCTTCATACCCAAGCACAACGTCATCCCTCTCCTTACTACCTCTTTAAGGTCCTTCCTCTGTGACATTCCAGCCAGAGACTCTAGCATCTTTCTCCGGGAAAGCTGTAGCATCTTCTACCCATGCCCCACATGGTGTCAGATTGGAGGAGCCATGGGAAACACAGACCCCAACACATCACTCCCTTGTCTGAAACTTGCCTCGGTTCAGCACACCCATCAGGAGAAAGTCCAAACTCCATTTAAAGCCGTTCCAATCATTATTGGTATAATTTGACTAAATAATTCTCATGTATATTTAGAAGAATAAACAGACAAGAACTGGCTAAGGCATTTTTGAAAAAGAAATATAACAAGAAAGTACCCTGAGTTGTTAAGGAATATTACATACCACATGAATTAAAACAAATTGGAACTGGTACAGATTTTGGAAAAAAGATGCTTATGTACCAAATAATTTCTTGTACAATTCAAGAGAAAAATAGATTGCTAAGCAAATGGTTTTGGGATAACTAGTTATTGGGAAGATCCTCAAGTCAGATATTCTCCCCACACTGTGTACCATAATAAATTACAGATTAAAAAAATAGTTAAGTATAAAAATAAATGAAGACTTCCATATCTCCCATAAGCTTTTATAATTCTATAGCAAACATGTATTCCTTTTGTAATAAGGGGAAAGAAGCAATAAAGGTGGAAAAATACATGAAACAGTGTATAAACTTGAAGGAAAGAGGTAAGCATTTAACTGATATCAGGTGGGACTCTAAGCATAAAAGCAATGAAACAGTCAACAAATTTGATTACTTTATAATTTTCTACTTTTATACATCAAACCTCCCCATAAAATTGAAAGTCAAATGCCAAGTGAGAAAAACATTTGCAACAAACATAACATAACAAAGGATTGTTGTCCTTAACATATTAAAAATATCTTGCAAATCAGTAGGAAGAAAACACTAAAACTGGACTTCTCACCCCAAAGACAATTCAAAATAGAACTACAACTATGCAATAAACATATGACTGATAATAATTTAAAAAAACATTAACCACGAGGTACCCTGTTTTGAATCTGTTTGGTAACATAATAATAACATTAGTTATTATTAATAGTAATGAAAAATGTTGATCAGGGTGCAGGGATGCAGGTCCTTCCAAGCACAGCTGGTTCTGAAAAAGGCACTGGGTACTATGTGTGGGGGGCTTAGACACATCCACCACCTCTGACTGTCTCATTTCACTCCTAGAAGTCTGGCCTAAAGAACTGATTAGAGGGCTTCCCTGGTGGCGCAGTGGTTGGGAGTCCGCCTGCCGATGCAGGGGACATGGGTTCGTGCCCCAGTCCAGGAAGATCCCACATGCTGCGGAGCGGCTGGGCCCGTGAACCATGGCCGCAGAGCCTGCGCGTCCAGAGCCTGTGCTCCACAACGGGAGAGGCCACAACACTGAGAGGCCCGCGTACCGCAAAAAAAAAAAAAAAAGAACTGATTAGAAATAAAAGACAAAGGCAAGGATGTTTACCACAGAATTCTTTATAAGTGCAAAAATTTGAAGGCAAGCTTAATGCCCACAAGTATAGAAACTTCTACATCATGTCATGCCCCCATCAAAAAGGCTTTCCTAAAGGACCAAAAGAAATGCTAAAAAAAATTGTGTTTGGTAATCCTATTGTTGAAGTCAGTGTGACACGATATTCTGAGACTGTTGTATGTGTATGTACTGCATGTGTACTTGCATGTGTATCATAGGATAATCAAGTGAATTTGGCGTGTGTTGTTGAGAGGCAGGATTTTCAGCATAAGAAAAAGATCACATTAATAAACAAACAAAACCAAAATAAATGAAAAAACAAACATGTAGATACAGAGAACATAGTAGTGGTTACCACAGGGGAAGGTAAGTGGGAGGTCAAAATGGGTAAAGAGATGAATTGTACGGTGACACGGTGACTAAATTGTTGGTGGTGAGCACACTGTAGTGTATACCGAAGTAGAAATATTATGCACACGTAAAACTTACATAATGTTATAAATCAATGTTAACCTCAATAAAAAATAAATTTAAATAAATACAAACCTGTAGCCTTGAATTTAAATTGGAATTAGCAGCATGTGTTCAGGATACATTTTATCTTAGAAACAGAGAGACATTTTCTAGTTCTGTCTGCTGTCAAGGCCTAAAAAGAAACGACTAACCAACAGGTACCCGCAATGCCCAGATTATGGTCTCTATATATTTCCTAATTAAAGGAATATATAAGATGAGTCTGGACATAGTCATAGTAAGAGCAAAGAACTGTCAGAAACTACAAGGGTCATATCAAAAGGACTCATGACTCAACTTGAAGAGGTTCCCACTGACTAAATATGGGCCCCTTCAAGCATCAATAAAAATAACTGCAATGGATTAAAATACACCAAATATGTTTGAATGCATGTGGTCATAATGGTACTGAAAATAAAATCCAGTGGTCACCTTTGGAGGATGATAAGGAACCAAGTCACTATTTTGAAAACCGGTAAATAATTGGAAAAAAAAAATCCTGCTGTTCTTAAGTGAACTCTACCACAGAGTAATCGAACAGTGTCTTCATATAAGTATTGTGGATAATAAACAAAGAAGAATAGCAGAACTAGAATATCACCATTTTACAAATCCCTAATAAAATAATGGATCTGGGCAATAATCATCAATGGCTGTTCACATCATAAAAGAAACACATTCACTCTGTGCTTCCTGGTGGGAGCACACACCACCACTTAGGAAGTATTCTTACCCCAAACCAAACCCGAACCCTATCAAGCCTCTAGCTCTACCCGTTAATTTACAGGAAATACAGAGGCAAAAGAACATATTAAATGACACAGCAGGAATGCAATCATCAAAATCCAGACTGTGGGAAACTCTGCAGGACAAATGACCAGTTTCTTCAATAAATAAATTGCAAGGAATAAATGAATGACGAGACACATCCTATAGACTAAAAGAGACTTGGACTCATCAACCAATTACAATAGATGAATCTTATTTGGATCCTGATTCAGACTGCTAAAAAATTATGAAATAATTGTGGAAACTTGAACACCAGCTGGATATTTAATTGGTATTAAGCATTTTTTAACCTTTAAATTTTTTAGGTGTAATGAATAGTATTTTGGTTATGTGTCTTAAAAATGCCTTTGAATTTTAAATATTTATACCAAGATTCTCCAAAAATGATGTGATGTCTGCAATTTGCTTCCAAATACTCCAAGTGGTTCATAGGTCTAGATGAAACAAGACTGGTTGTGATTTGATAATTGCCAAAACCAACTGATTGGTACCTGTGGGTTCATACTATTCTCTCTACATCTGTAAAATGATTGAAATTTTCTAAAATAAAAGATTTAGGAAACATTTAAAATGAGATTTTTCTCAAAACAATGTAATGACATGGAGAAATGCTCATGATATGGCAATGATGGAAAAGCTACAAAACTAATACAGAGTATTATCACACATAAAGGATTCGGAGGCAAAAAGAAAAAAATTCAACATAATGTTAATAACAAGTGTTCTCTCTTTATAGTGGTGTAATGGGTGGTTTTTACTGCCTTCTTTATATTTTCAGTTTTCTGCAGTTAGTAGGCCTTACTTTATAATTACAGAAATATATTTTTAAAAGCATTTAACTTGGAATTTATCTGGGAAAGCCAAGTTATTATGTTCATAGGGTGTTTATTTCTGCTTTGGCCTAATCATTTCCAACAGCCACTGGAACTGCCATGAACCCAGAGACTTTC
Organism: Tursiops truncatus; assembly: GCF_011762595.2. NCBI lineage: Eukaryota > Metazoa > Chordata > Mammalia > Artiodactyla > Delphinidae > Tursiops > Tursiops truncatus. The sequence continues at coordinate 152,699,911 of NC_047036.1, forward strand.
CCTGTACAGAGCGAGAATCCCCAGGCTTAATAAAATAAACATTGTACAGTAGCCCTAATACAGAAGCACCTTTCTCAGGCCGAGAAGGCTTTATAGAGCCCATAATTTTTTACCTCAAGGGAAAAAGCAGAAAAAAATCCTCTGTAAAGATGAGCACAGCAGTGCCCCTCCCTGTAGGGGAGAGCTGGCCCTCGCCTAGGGCCCAACAGCAGTCTGCAGCCCACAGGGACAGAGCAGTACCAGGCAGTAGGCTCATGACCATTAGCCATGATGGGCATGGGGTCTATGCCAACACACAAAACCTGTAAGGAAAGTTCTGTCAAGTGAAAAAACCAATCCCAATAACCTTCTAATTCCAACTAGGAGACCTAATTTGGGCTGTCAGAAGAGGCTCTGTGAGAGGGTGACACAGTAAAGGATGTTCATTGTGTGTGGCAAATCTCCCCACTTTAAGATTCAAAGTGTTGAGAAAGTCTAGTTTCCAAAATGCTCCATCATCTAGTCTAACAAATATCTACCCCCTACCGAGTTGCCTTGTGTTCCAATGGAAATGGACATACCCATAAAACCCATTTTCTTTCTTTTTCTTGCCTTATACCTGCTCCCATGGGAAAAACAAATGTATATATTTTTTGTCCTTCACATTTTAAAAAAGGTCTTATCAACTTTACCAACCATATGTTTTTAGGACATATAGGGGAAAAAAACCTAAGTCCCAGACCTTGCTGATATGTTTGCAGTCCACTGGGGGAGGAAAGACGGATACCCAAGATCTCCTGGGCCCCCTCCCCCTATTTTGTGATATTTGAGTTTTGGGGGCCTGTGAGTGGGGCATCTCATTTCATACCAGCACTTTTTTTTTTTTAACTTAAGGAAATAAACAGGAGAAATTCCCATGGGAAAGTCTGGATGGTGGCACCACCTTTAAGAGAGCCCTTCTCTAACGAAGGCTGGGGAGCAGAAACAAGCCACTTTGCGGTTTTGGCAGCAGGGCCAGGTGCCTTCTGTGTGATTGGGCAGAGATGGGAACTAGCTGCAGCCCAGGAACTGAATTCCTGGTGCTGCCTTTCCCCTAGGGAGCAGGTCATTTTCCCTGACAATACAGCCAAAAGGACACTCCAGAGAGCTGCAGCATGTGTTTCCAGGCTGGTCACTGTTGAGAATTGGGCAAGCCATCTCCTGGTCACCTCTCCTGACTGTAATGGCTTTACACCACAAGGGGCAGCAGTGGCAAAGCTGGCCCACCTCCCAGTGCAGAGAAGAGGGTCTGGGTGGAGGGGGCCAAGGGACCTGCCACTCCCCTGTACCTCCTGCTTTCCCCAACCGGGCTTGAGCAGGTGTTGGGCCTGGATAACCACAAGGTGATTCTGCCCAGGCAAGGGCTACTTGGTGGCAAGGTGAATGAATATTGCTCTCTGGAAACACAGAAGCAATTTTGAGTAGCTTGGACACTGTGGGAATGTTTTCGGATATTTTAAAGAATTTCTCTACTTTGGAGAGATCGGGGTAGCCAACTGGCAACAGTTTAGACAGAGGTGCCCCATCCATAAGTTCCTTCAAGCTCTGTGACCTTGGGCAATTTGCCTCACCTCTCTGGGCCTCGGTTTCCTCTTCTGTAACTCGAGGAAGACAACAGTATTTTCCTCATAGGGAGTTTGTGAGAGGAAGAAATGAGGGAATGAGTATGAAGCAGTCTCGGCAACCATACCATGTGATCTCAATAAGTACTAGGGACAACTGTTGTACTTTTTTCCTATTCGATATAACAGGAGTGCAACACACAGAGAAAACATTAGAAAACACATACAGAGAATTCTACACCAGTTCAACACAGGACTTCAGGTAAAACGTCAGGGGGAGACATGGACAAGCTGTATTTGAAAAAGCTGCTCCAAAAGTTTCTGCCCAAGCAATCACAGTCCTGCAAATTTGGTTTTGAATCGCTCAGCACTGCATTCTTGGCCCCTAGCATAGCTCCTGGCAAATAGTAGGAGCTTATTCAACATTTTGGAAGAAATTATGATAAAAGCAGCCATATATTCAACACTTGCTCTGTGCCATGCATGGTAAACATTTCCACATAATTTAACTCTTGTTTTATTACTACCATTTCACAGATGGCATTGTCTCTCCAGGAGGTTAAGTCAGAGGTTTTTTCCCCAGCAATCAGGCCCAATTCCCAACACAGCTTTTAAACAAAAGCAGCTGAGCCATTTACCCGGGTCAGTAATGAAAATTCAACATTCTTCTGTCATTGATATAACTTACAGGGAGTTTTTCATATTGATTCCTTTTATCTTTGCATTTGAGGCTAAGATAAACCTGTATGCATTTAACTTATTTCAGTCATTTAAAGAAATAAAGAACAAAAGAGAAGAATCTGTATTAAATCAGGTAAAATAAGAGGAAACATTTTTAACAAAATATTATGTTAAGAGCTTCAGGTTTCTATTAATCAGCCCCATCGAGCTCTGAAATCCCTAAATTACTATTGTTGGGCTATTCAATATTCCCTATCCATAACAGCTGATGAAAATACAAAACCAGGCCAAACACAAAGTTGGAAATATTTTTAACTTAATTTTGACTGCATTACTGGAAGAACAAAAACACAAAAAAATCGAAACCTTCCAGGATTTAACAAATTTAACTACAAATTACACATCAGATCCTTTCAACAATTAAATGCTTGTATAAAAAGAATGGTTCCCAAATCAAATTTCCCAGATTTTTCATTAACAAATGTCCCCATGGACCCCTCTTCAGAACTAGAGCCAAAATGGAAATTGGTATGAAAATTAGTGAACATTTATGAACAGCAGACAACTGCAGAAAAAGGAGAGAAAAAGGAAGGAGCATTTAATATTTATTTGGAATAATTAGCAAAGCAGAACCAGCTGAAGGCTGGTAAGGTGTACCTTGCCTAAATGCTGGGGAGGATGAAATGTTCAAAGGGCCTAGTAAGTGGATGGTTAGGTGCAATTTCATGCCTCACTGCACAGCTAAATAAAGGGAAATATTTTTTTTAAGTGTAATTGAACTTTAGCGGCCTTAATGGGCTGTTTTGCTTTGGGATTCCAGTGATTTTGAGAGCTGCACACCTTTTAGCCACGACAAGGGTTTTTTACAGCAGGCTAGGTAATATGTGAGTGAAAGACAGATTTCTTTATGTACCAACAAAGAATAACAAACATTCTGAATTTTAAGTGTTTTCAAAAAATCTGCTTTTCATTAAATGCGTGGAGATGAGTTTATTTTCTCAGAGAGCCCAAGATGTCCGTGGATTTGGCTTTCTTTTCTTGAGCTGTTGCTGGAGGCTGAGTAAAACTGTGTTTGGAAAAAGGCAGCAGAAACAAGAAGGGAAAAAAGTCAGGAAAAGAGGGAGGAGAATAACGCTAATAAACACACACTGCGAGCTTGCTGCTGCATGCACTGTTCTGAGTGCTTTGCAAACATTCCCTGAGAGGGGGCCCTCTGAGCTCGGCATTGTTAGTTTCTCTGTTTTACAGATGAGGAAACAGGTAAGAGAAGGTAATGAACTTCCATAAGGCTCCACGGCTAAGAGGGGAGCGGTGAGCGCCTGAGAGCACTTGCCCAGGGATGCTTCCCAAATGTGCACAGCCACCCCCAGCCCTTTCTGTCCTGTAAACACAGAGGGTCTGGATCAGAACAGACATTTCGTTTATAAACAAGGAAGAGCTCAAACATCTGGTCCTTCCCTTGCAGCCTTGGACACTGTGCAGGTACGGGCCCTTTGGCCTGCCTGGGCCATGTGGCGTAAATACCAGGAGGCCTCCCATCTTTGGGAAACCAGCCTGGTTAGGGAGAGGTCAGGGAGAGAAGCATGTCTCTAGTTTCATGGGGTTTCCAATGACTGGCGTGGGCAAGGGTGCAGGCTGAGGGGCTGAAATTGATGCCCCAGTCTGTGGGCATCACTTAGCAAATCATGCTCAAGTATTCCCCTGCCTTCTACTTTGGTAACATACACATAACATAAAATTGACCATCTTAACCATTTTAAGTGCACAGCTCAGTGGCATTAGGTACACTTACACTGTTTTGCAACCATCACCACCATCTATCTCCAGAACTTTTTCATCATCCCAAAGTGAAACTCCTTACCCATTAAGCAATAACTCCCCTTTGCCCCTCCCCCAGCCACTGGAAACCACCATTCTACTTTCTGTCTCTATGAATTTGACAACTCCAAGTACCTCATATAAGTGGATCATATGATATTAGTCTTTTTATGTCTGGCTTATTTCACTTAACATACTGTCCTGAAGGTTCATCTCTATTGTAGCATGTGTCAGAATTTCCTTCTTTTTAAGGCTGAATAATATTCCACTGTATGTACAGACCATATTTTGTTTATCCACTTATCCGCTGATGGACACTTGGGTTGCTTCCACGATGATGTACCCCTTTTAGAAACAGTATGTATCTTCTCCTCAATGTAACATGTGATTATAGCACATCACTATAAGGCACTGTCCCCCCTGGGTTACATGTGAAAGGCTTTGGCTGTCACTCAGCCTTAACTGTGAAAATGCAGGAGTGCCAGCTGTGCTGCTAGAGCTTCCCACTTATTAAAGAACATGGAAAGTGTGATTTTTAAGGGACATCTCCTATATTTTTAAACTCATACTGTAAATGCTTTAAAAACAACGTGTCCTGTAGATCCCCCATGTGACCAAGGCTTTATAGCAACTCCGTGCAGCAAGTATTGTAGACAAGGAAGCATAGCTCAGAGAGGTTAAGAGAGTTGACCAAGGTCACACAGCAGCACCTGTACTTGAAGAGAAGTCTTCAGCTCTAAGCTCAATCTCCTTCCAAAACACCATGTGTTGCATTTTCCCTGTGAAAATGATTCATAAATGACAACATGGGCCACATATTTAATGCATTATTGTTAACATGAGTGAAAAAGTGACTTTGAATAGAGCCCTAAAAGTTAATTAGATTTGGAAAGCATATCCAAAGCCCAGATAACAGGTCTTATGGAGTGCTCCTGACCTCCCGGTGGCAAAAGAAAACATGACTTCCTTACAATAGCCAGGACATGGAAGCAACATAAATGTCCATCAACAGCAGAATGGATAAAGAAGATGTGGTACATATATACAATGGAATATTACTCAGCCATAAAAAGAACAAAATAATGCCATTTGCAGCAACATGGATGGACATAGAGATTGTCATACTGAGTGAAATAAGTCAGACACAGAAAGACAAATATCATATGATATCGCTTATATGTGGAATCTAAAAAAAAGGGTACCAATGAACTTATTTACAAAACAGAAGTAGAGTCACAGTTGGAGAAAACAAACTTATGGTTACCAGGGGCTAAGGAAGTGGGGGAGGGATAAATTGGGAGATTGGGACTGACATATACACACTACTATATATAAAATAGATAACTAACAAGAACCTACTGTATAGCACAGGGAACTCTACTCAATACTCTGTAATGGTCTGTATGGAAAAGAATCTAAAAAAAGTGGATATACGTATATGTATAACTGATTCACTTTGCTGTACATCTGAAACTAACACAACATTGTAAATCAACTATACCCCAATAAAAACTAAAAAAAAAAGAAAACATCACTTCTACCTTCACGAACTCACACAATGTGTACCTGGAACCCCTCGGGAGATAAGCATTGCCTTCTGTTAATCAGGACCCTGACAGGTGGTGAGCTTCTGAGGAGGCTGGGCTTCAGAGATCCTGCTGAGATCTCTGAGACTTACAAGATTCAGGTCCTGGGAACACCAGGCTCTCGTTAACCCTTGGGGCCCAAGGGCCAGAAATTCTCTAGCTTGACCCCACTTCCTAAAACCCCAGATGATAGGGCTCCTCTCATGCAAGAAGGGGTTAAACAATGCATCTGTTTTCTCTCTCAGAAGGTCAAGAACCCAGACATGGGTTTAAAAGCATTCTTCACACAGCCGCAGATAACCCCCCTGACACCGGGCTCCCAGCAGGCCTGCTGTGCAGCATGGCTGAGCCTGGCTCACAGGGACAGCTCCCACATGGTCCACCCTGGGGCAGGAGAAGAGGCCTGGTCTGGCCTGGGTGTGCTTTCTGGACCCTACAGCATATTCTAGCAGGTTCTGAGTCCCTTAACGCTGGGAATACAGCAATGAACAGAACTGCAGGGAGACCTGCCCTCGTGGAGTCCACATTCTAGCAGGAAATGGGGGGAGGAGGGCAATGTGATAACACCAAATACATATCTAGTAAGTACTATGAGGGATTTGGAGTGCTGAAGGTAGGGAGATTTGTGGTATTAAATATATTTTTTAAACCACTTTTTTGAGATATAAATGACATACAAAAAGCTGTGCATATTTAACATATAAGCTTGATTTTGGAGGTAAGTATACGTCTATGAAACCATCACCACAATGTATGCCATAAACAGATGTATCACTTCCAAAAGTCTCCTCTTGCTCTCTTTATTAATTATTATTATTATTATTTGTGTGTGTGTGTGATAAGAACAGTAAACATAAGATCTACACTCTTAGCACAATTAATGTATACCACACAGTATTGTAAGCACTGGCACTGTGCTTACTATGGTGCTTACATGTGGCGTGGTAGATCTCCAGAACTTATCTTTCTTTTTAAAATTTACTTATTTATTTATTTTATTTATTTTTGGCTGCGTTGGGTCTTCGTTGCTGCACACAGGCTTTCTCTAGTTGCGCTGAGCGGGGGCTACTCTTCGTTGTGGTGTGCGGGCCTCTCATTGTGGTGGCTTCTCTTGTTGCAGAGCACAGGCTCTAGGCATGAAAGCTTCAGTAGTTGTGGTGCATGGGTTCAGTAGTTGTGGCTCATGGGCTCTAGAGCACAGGCTCAGCAGTTGTGGTGCATGGGCTTAGCTGCTCTGCGGCATGTGGGATCTTCCTGGACCAGGGCTCAAACCCGTGTCCCCTACATTGGCAGGCAGATTTTTAGCCACTGTGCCACCAGGGAAGCCAGAACTTACTTATCTTGCATAACTGTAACTCTGCACCCTTTGGCCATCACCTCCCCATTTCCCCCTCCCTCTAGCCCCTGACAGCCACCATGCCACTCTCTGCTTCGACAAGTTTGACTATTTAAAATTACTAATATAAATGAGATCATGAAGGATTTGTCCCTTTGTGTGATACTAAATATTAACCAGTGACTAACACGGGGACCCTGGTGACCTTGGAAACAGTCCAGCTTCCTGATCAACTCCAGACCTTCATGTGCAGTGCATACATCAGAAAACAAGACACCAGAAAACCTAGGAGAAAGTCTCTTACACGTCCATACCAACCCACTCCTCAGGCCTCCCTGCTGCTCCATTGTGGATCCCATCTCAGTGAAGGATAACACTCATCTGTCTTCCAAGCAATGAACCTCAGAGGCACTTGAACTCGACATGTGAAGTCACCACTGTCATCAACCATCCCCAGGGTCTGCCTGGCCACCCTTCTAAACTCCTCTCCATCTCTTCCCTTGCTTTGCCTGTTTCCACATCATTAAAACAGAACATGAACAGGACTCGTGGGCTGCTATGAGGACCAGATGAGCAGACACACCTGCGTGCTGGCTGTTAGAGGGAGGAGAAGCAGCTGTTGCCACTGTCCTTGCCGTTGGAGTAGCTTGTTTTTTAAAACTGAGTTTTGTCTTTTCTTTTTCTATAGCTGCCACAAAAGAAAGAGCTGACCTTTCTTCGTGTGATCACTCTGAGGGTCCCAGTGCTTCCAAACACAGATGCAGAAAACTGAGACTGGCCTGGGTACCCCCGGCTTTGTGCTTTCCAGGGGCTGGAGTGCAAGTGACAAGGCCACATCCTTGTCCCCAGCCCAGGTGTCAGGGTCCCCTGCTTCTGGGTCTCGCCAGTCCATGGGCCAAAGAGTTTGCTGTTTCCTGTGTCCTTGTAGCTGGGGGTGGTGACCCTGCACCTGCTGCCCCTTGGCCACACTGGAAAATGTCAGAGCCACCATCATAGTCCATTTGGAACTGAGAGTGTGTCTGTATGGGATCCATAATATTTCCTGCTACCCAAGAGGGGCTGTCAGAGCAACTCTAACCTTGCCAGCCCAGGCCAGGTAGCGTGCAGCCTTGTCTGAAGGTTAGCTGATGACACAGCAGGCCGAGTGGGGCAGCAGAACAGGTGTGGGAATCAGGAGAAGGCAGTGTGTGTCCCTTTTCTAGCTGCACAATAGTGGGGCAAGCTAGAGCCTCAGATTTCCCAGCTATAAAATGGGGATAACAGTCCCTCCTCCATCAGGGGCTTATTCTGAAGAATAAATTTAAAAACACATGCAATATATATATATATAAAACTGAAAATGCCGTGGGAATAATACTACTGTCATTATTATAAGATTAAGTTGAAGAAGCGCATAATAAGGTGAGTTGAGACATGGACTAAATTAATCCTGATTTAGAGGCTGAGTTGGAGTCCTTTAGTTGAGTTTCAGTTACCTCACTTTCACAGGGAACTCACTGTTCCCTTCCTGAACTGACATCTTTAGAGTCACAAACAGGAGTTTCTGCTGCCCGGACCAAGGGGGTCTTTGGGAAAGAGAGAGGTCTGGGAACGCTGACCTCTTACAGAAACGCCGGGGGCTTACAGGTCCCTGCTCCTGAAAGGAGACCCTTCCACCCCTGTCAGCCAGCAGCCTTGAAGTGACAAACATTCCCTGATGTCTGCTCTGGGCCGGCTCTGAGCTGGAGGCTGGGGGCCCAGCAATGGCCCCGCCTTGTTCCCTGTCTTAGGAAGTGTATTCTTTAGACCTACAAAGACGCAAGTTCCATACAGTGTGACACGTGCCATGGACATCAGCTGCTATTTGCGCTGTCTTGTTTGTGGGGTGGGACGTCAGGGAAAACTTAAGCAAGCACTTGGAGGAGGTGTAGAAATTCCTAGGGTGCACCCCGCTGCAGACCCCCCTCACGATTCCTGCCAGAGCCACATGCTTCTTCTCGTATTACTGATTTAATATTTCTCTTTAAACTGATTCAGGTTTTCTTCACTAAAAGCTACTTTAAAAGTAAATGTTATATACTACAGTAAATAGAAAACCAGTTCCATTTGCCAAAAATAGAAAGAAACCCTAAAAATAAATACAAGGAAAGGAAGTTATTAAATTATAACCAGACACTGCAGCTTGCTGGAGTCTCAGAGTCAGCGAGAGTTAGACAGGTGTTAAGGACACACCAGCACAAACATGAGACTTTCTCCTCGACATCCTCCAGAAAGAACCAGAGCAGGGCAACATTCTCCAAAGTGAGATGATGTTATCTAATGCCCCAGGTGTGCATCCCACAACATCCTCTCCTGAGAGTGCGCACCCCTTACTTTGGGAGTAGTTGCTGAGCTGGAAAAGGTGGGGGACTGCTGGAGCAGCTGTGTGTTTGGGGAAGAAATGGACAGAACTCAGAGGGTGAGGGGAAACTGGTGCAGATGACCGTGAGCGCAAGGATACCAAGGACAAGTGTAACTCACCTTTACTGATGGCTTCCTGGGGGTCAGGCACTGCCCTCAGGGCTTGAGAGTATCATTTCACTTTAATCCTTTCCGGGCCTCGGCCTCAACGGGGAGAGACAAGGCGGTAGAGGAATAGGGGAATAGTACTATCTGACTGTGAGAGACCTTGTAGTTCTTGGTCTTGAGCTTCCAAGATCGTTTCCAACACTGCCACCCCCTCTCCGTGAAAGCCTCCAAAACTGTGCCTGCACTTCATTCACCCCATGCATCACACACCCCACCCAAGTTGCCCCCCATGAGTTGGGCAACTGGGGTGGCCAGCAGTGCCAGGTGAGGGGGAGATGCTGACTGCGGGGCTGGGCGCGGAGCTGAGCGCTCACCAGCACCAATGTTCACCCTCCCTCAGATCTCAAGGTGCCTCTGCAGAGGACCTGTCCGGACCTGTCCCGCCCTGTCCCATCGGCCAGGGAGGCAGCTCAGAGGGAAGGGCCGTGCAGGGGTCATGGAGCCTATGGCACCCCTCCAAGGTGTGCTTGGGGACAGGACCTGATGTTTAATTTATAAATTCCCAACTTAAAAAACATTTTTATTGTGGTAAAATATACAGAACATAAATTTTACCATTCTAATCGCTTTTAAGTGCACAGTTTGGTGATATTAAGTATATTTACATTGTTGTGCAACCATCAACATCATTCAGAATTTTTCGTCTTGTAAAACAAACTCTGTCCCCATTAAACAATAACTCTCATTCCTCCCTCCGCCCCCGCCCCTGGCAACCTCCATTCTACTTTTTGTCTCTATGAATTTGACTACTCCAGGTACCTCGTATAAATGCAGTCATACAATGTTTGTCCTTTTGTGACTGGCTTATTTTACTTAGTGTAACATCTTCAAGGTTCACCCATGTTGTGGCACATGCTGAAATTTCCTTCCTTTTTAAGGCTGAATAATATTCCATTGTATGGATAGACCACCTTTTACTTACCCATTCATCCCTCAATGGACCCTTGGGCTGTTTCCACCATTTGGCTGTTGTGAATAATGCCGTTATGAACAATGGGTGTACTCGAGTACACCCATTGCTCGAGTCCCTGCTTTCAAGTCCTTTGAGTATATGCCCAGAAGTGGATAAATTCTCAGCTTAAACATGATCAGAAAGGCCCTCATTATCTCTAGACACTGCCCAGAAGTTGGCTCCCTCCGTTCCTTTCCTGTCCATCCCTCCCTGGTCCCAGCTTAGTCTTCCTGGGCAGTATTCACATCCTTCCTCTGAAATCTTGTTTTATAAGCCCCACCATATTCTACACATTCAACACATTCTATACACACATGCTGAAGACTAAAAGCCAAATTCTGAAGGTGCACCAGTTCCAGGAATAGGAGATGGTCCTCCTGCGTTAGCAGGACCCTGGAGAAAGGCCCCACCCACGCACCCCTGGGGGAGCCAAGTGCAAGGCAGGTAGCCAGGACCGACGATTGTGTCTGCCAGCATCTCTGATACTCTGATAGACCTGGAGAGTCCTGTCATCTGCTGCCCTCTTCAGAGAGCCCCTGCTTGTCGACAGAGCAGTCAAGCTGCCCATCTCCTGGCCACATTGGTGGAAACTGGTGATAAGCATGCTGGGTCATGGGAGGAGAGGGCACGTTCTTTCCTGAGAGTCCTAGGATGGATAGGACCTTCTAGTCCTAGAAGCAGGGATGGGCCACAAACATCTCATCCTGCCAGCTCACTGTGCAGAGGCCCAAAGTGGGCTTTCATCACACTAACATGGTTTTATTTTCGTTTTATTAGGCATCTCCTCTCACTAGCCTTTCTTATAGGAATCACAATATGGGCCATTCATTTAAAAATATTCCCCCCTCCCCAGTTTGTCTAACAGGGCAAGTGGTCCCTCCAGGCAGCTGAATCACTTTAAAATTTACCCTTCACTTCATCCCCTCCACTTCCAGAGACTGGAGGTTCAACGTGCGGACATCTGCCTGACAAACACATAGCTGCTGTCAGGCCACACTCATAAATTAACAGAAAGTCCTGGTTGATCAACCTCTGGCTCAGCCCTTCCTCAGGCCCCTCCTCAGGACTATAGCTTGCTCTGAGCTGACAGCCCAGGCTTTGTGCCCTCCTTCTCTGGGTCAGCTGCTACGGAGCTCTTGGCTCCCAGCTGGCCTCAATCTTCTCTGCCCCTGAATCCTTCTTTAGCCAGGAGCCAGTGTCCACGGGCCAGCTGAGAGGGCTTGGGCTCCTGTGATTATGGGTCCCTGCAAACCCAGCCCACCAATTAGTACTGTCTTCCTCGCTCTAGAGCCTGCCTAGAAGAATCTTCCAAAACCAAAGAGCTGGGCAGCACCCCCAGGCCATGAAGGCTCCACCTTCTCACCCAAACCCAGAATCCAGAATCCATGGCAAGCCCGAGTGCGGAGCAGCAGGAGATGCCGGGAGGAAGATGGGGAAGGTCTATGTTCACTAATAGACCAGAGGGTGGAAAAGAACATGAAAAAGCAAGACAGGAAAGGGGATGGACACCGTAATGTGGATCAAAGATGAGGCCTGGCTCATGCTACAGAACCACCCCACTCAGCAGGAAATTGAGAAATGTCCCCAGTGTTCCTGGGCACCTGCTCCCTGGAATCATCCAGATTCTCACAGAACTCTCACTGAAAGTAGTTCTTCCCTCAGAACACTGGACCTAGACACCCCCTGTCCCAAGGCCCTGCCTGGGACCTCAGAGAGCAGCTGCCCAATCCAAAACCCTGCTAGGAGAAGCTGGTCTGGGGTCTGCAGTGGATGCCTGGGAAGCCTCAGGAACCCCTCCTCATACCCCCAAAGCCTGTGCTCCTGTCCATTTCCGGCTGCCGCACGCTGCAGCCATCCCCGCGTCTTCCTTCCACATCTACATACTGTGAAGACCTAACCCGACCAACTGAGCAGGCTCTGCACACTACCAGCTTCATGCATGCATGAGGTGATTCTGAAAAACCATCTGCGCTAGCAACCAGCACATCAGGATCATCTGTGGGCCACAAAAAATACTCAGTTCTTTATGTGTCAGTCAGGTCCCTGGCAGGAAACAGAGCACTCTTCAGGGGTAGTTGGAGGAGACTTTAATAAAAAAACTTACAAAGCTGTGGGCAAGTGATGGGGCAGTTCCCAGGGGCTGTAGTTACCTATATCTCCCTGTCTTTTATGTTTTTTACATTTTATGACACTTTGACATCTGATGCTTTGCTGGCCAGGGAGAGACTACCCCTCTCAGGGTTTGCTAATTCCCAGAGATAGCAAACAACTTGCCTTCAAGCATAATTTTCATATGCAAACCAACCAATCCAAAGCCCATATCCCCTACCACCTCTTTTTTTTTTAATTTTATTTTATTATTTTTTTATACAGCAGGTTCTTACTAGTTATCCATTTTACACATACTAGTGTATATATGTCAATCCCAATCTCCCAATTCATCCCACCACCACCACCACCACCACCACCACCACCACCACCCACTTTCACCCCTTGGTGTCCATACGTTTGTTCTCTACATCTGTGTCTCTATTTCTGCCTTGCAAACCAGTTCATCTGTACCATTTTTCTAGATTCCACATATATGTGTTTTCCTCTTTCTGACTTACTTCACTCTGTATGACAGACTCTAGGTCCATCCATGTCTCTACAAATGACCCAATTTCGTTCCTTTTTATGGCTGAGTAATATTCCATTGTATATATTTACCACATCTTTATCCATTCATCTGTCGTTGGACATTTAGGTTGCTTCTATGTCCTGGCTATTGCAAATAGTGCTGCAGTGAACTTTGGGGTACATGTATCATTTTGAATTATGGTTTTCTCAGGGTATATGCCCAGTAGTGGGATTGCTGGGTCATTTGGTAGTTCTTTTTTTAGTTTTCTAAGGAACCTCCATACTGTTCTCCATAGTGGTTGTATCAATTTACATTCCCACCAACAGTGCAAGAGGGTTCCCTTCTCTGCACACCCTCTCCAGCATTTATCGTTTGTAGATTTTTTGATGATGGCCATTCTGACCTGTGTGAGGTGATACCTCATTGTGGTTTTGGTTTGCATTTCTCTAATGGTTAGTGATGTTGAGCATCCTTTCATGTGTTTGTTGGCAATCTGTATATCTTCTTTGGAGAAATGTCTATTTAGGTCTTCTGCGCATTTTTGGATTGGGTTGCTTGTTTTTTTGATATTGATATGCTTGAGCTGCTTGTATATTTTGGAGATTAATGCTTTGTCCATAGATTCATGTGCAAATATTTTCTCCCATTCTGAGGGTTGTCTTTTGGTCTTGTTTATGGTTTCCTTTACTGTGGAAAAGCTTTTAAGTTCCATTAGGTCCCACTTGTTTATTTTTGTTTTTATTTCCATTTCTCTAGGAAGTGGGTCAAAAAGGATCTTGCTGTGATTTATGTCATAGAGTGTTCTGCCTATGTTTTCTTATAAGAGTTTTATGGTGTCTGGAC